>NC_133511.1:120242045-120550227 GCF_049354715.1 Callithrix jacchus | reverse complement strand
AAATTAACAAGGATATCTAGGACTTGAACTCAGGTCTGGACCAAGAGGACCTAATAGACAGCTACAGAAATCTCCACCCCAAACCCACAGAATATACATTCTTCTCAGCCCCACATGGCACCTACTCTAAAATTGACCACATAATTGGAAGCAAATCACTCCTCAGCAAATGCAAAAGAATGGAAATCATAACAGTCTCTCAGACCACAGTACAATCAAATTAGAACTCAGCATTCAGAAACTAACTCAACCACACAACTTCATGAGCACTGAACAACTGGCTCCTGAATGTCAAATGGAAAAACAATGAAATGAAGGCAGAAATAAACATGTTCTTTGAAACCAATGAGAACGAAGACACAATGTACCAGAATCTCTGGGACACATTTAAAGCAATGTCTAGAGGGAAATTTGTAGCAATAAATGCCCACCAGACAAGTGAGGAAAGATCCAAAATTGACACACTATTATCAAAATTGAAAGAGCTAGAGGAGCAAGATCAAAAAAACTCAAAAGCTAGCAGAAGACCAGAAATAACTAAGATCAGAGCAGAACTGAAGGAGATAGAGACACAAAAAATCCTTCAAAAAATCAATAAATCCAGGAGCTAGTTTTTTGAAAAGATCAACAAAATAGACCACTAGCCAGATTAAAAAAAAAAGGGAGAAGAATCAAATAGATGCAATTAAAAACAATAAAGGGAATTTCACCACTGACTGCACAGAAATACAAACTACAATCACAAATTACTACAAACAACTCTATGCACATAAACCAGTAAACCTGGAAGAAATGGATACATTCCTGTACATTTGCACCCTCCCAAGCCTAAACCAGGAAGAAGTTGAAACTTTGAACAGACCAGTAACAATGGCTGAAGTTGAGGCAGCAATTAATAGCCTACCAACCAAAAAAAAGTCCAGGTCCAGACGGGTTCACAGCTGAATTCTACCAGACATATAAAGAGGAGCTGGTACCATTCCTTCTGAAACTATTCCAAACAATACAAAAAGAGGTAATCCTTCTCAAATCATTTTATGAGACAAAAATCATCTTGATACCAAAGCCCAGCAGAGACTCAACAAAAAAAGAAAACTTCAGGCCAATATCCATGATGAACATAGATGCAAAAATCTTCAATAAAATACTGGCAAATTGATTGCAATAGCACATCAAAAAGCTTATCCATCATGATCAGGTAGGCTTCATTCTGGGGATGCAAGGCTGGTTCAACATATGCAAGTCTATAAACATAATCCACCACATAAACAGAACCAAAACAAAAACCACATGATTATATCAATAGATGCAGAGAAGGCCTTTGATAAAATTCAACAGCCCTTTATCCTAAAAACTCTCAATGAACTAGGTATTGAAGGAACATATCTCAAAATAATAAAAGCTATTCATGACAAACCTACAGTCAATATCACACTGAATGGGCAAAAACTGGAAGCATTCCCTTTGAAATCTGGCACTAGACAAGAATGCCCTCTCTCACCATTCCTATTCAATATAGTACTGGAAGTTCTAGCCACAGCAATTAGGCAAGGAAAAAAAAAAGGAGTATTCAGTTAGGAAAAGAGGAAGTCAAATTGTCTCTATTTGCAGATGACATGATTGTATATTTAGAAGACCCCATCATCTCAGCTCAGAATCTCCTTAAACTGATAAGCAACTTCGGCAAAGTCAGGATACAAAATAAATATGCAGAAATCACAGGCATTTCTATACACTAATAACAGACTAACAGAGAGCCACATCTTCAGCGAACTCCCATTCACAATTGCTACAAAGAGAATAAAATACCTAGGAATACAACTAACAAAGGATGTAAAGGATCTCTTCAAGGAGAACTACAAACCACTGCTCAAGGAAATAAGAAAGGACACAAACAGATGCAGAAACACTCCATGCTCATGGTTAGGAAGAATCAATATTGTGAAAATGGCTATACTGCCCAAAGTAATTTATAGATTCAACACTATCCCCATGAAGCTACCAATGACATTCTTCACAGGACTGGAAAAAAACACCTTAAACTTCATATGGAACCAAAAGAGAGCCCACATAGCCAAGACAATCCTAAGCAAAAAGAATAAAGCTGGAGGCATCATGTTACCTGATTTCAAACTATACTACAAAGCTATTGTAATCAAAACAGCATGGTACTGGTACCAAAACAGAGATTTAGATCAATGGAACAGAACAGAGGTTTTGGAGGCAAAACCACACATCTACAACCATCTGGTCTTTGACAAACCTGACAAAAACAAGCAATGGGGAAAGGATTCCCTGTTTAATAAATGGTGTTGGGAAAACTGGCTAGCAGTGTGCAGAAAGCAGAAACTGGACTCCTTCCTGACACCTTACACTAAAATTAACTCCAGATGGATTAAAGACTTAATCATAAGATCTAACACCATAAAAACCCTAGAAGAAAACCTAGGCAAAACCTTTCGGGACATAGGCATAGGCTTCATGACTAAAACACCAAAAGCATTCGCAACAAAAACCAAAATAGACAAATGGGACCTAGTTAAACTCCAGAGCTTCTGTACAGCAAAAGAAACAATCATTAGAGCAACTCAGCAACCAACAGAATGGGAAAAAATGTTTGCAATCTACCCATCCGACAAAGGGCTAATATCCAGAATCTGCAAAGAACTAAAACAGATTTACAAGAAAAAAAAAAAATCCATCCAAAAGTGGGCAAAGGATATGAACAGACACTTTTCAAAGAAGACACATATAAGGCCAACAAACATATGAAAAAATGCTCATCATCACTGATTATTAGAGAAATGCAAATCAAAACTACATTGAGATACCACCTCACACGCCAGTTAGAATGGTGATCATTAAAAAATCTGGAGAAAACAGATGCTGGAGAGGATGTGGAGAAATAGGAACACTTTTACACTGTTGGTGGGAGTGTAAACTAGTTCAACCATTGTGGAAGACAGTATGGCGATTCCTCAAGGACCTAGAAATAGAAATTCCATTTGGCCCAGCAATCCCATTACTGAGTATAAATCCAAAGGATTATAAAGCATTCTATTATAAAGACACATGCACACATATGTCCATTGCAGCACTGTTTACAATAGCAAAGACCAGGAACCAACCCAAATGTCCATCAACAATAGACTGGATAAAGAAAATGTGGCATATATACACCATGGAATACTATGCAGCTATAAAAAATGATGAGTTTGTGTCTTTCATAGGGACATGGATGAATCTGGAAACCATCATTCTCAGCAAACTGACACAAGAACAGAAAAATCAAACACCGCATGGTATCACTCATAGGCAAGTGTTGAACAGTGAGGACACATGGACACAGGGAAAGAAGCATCACACACTGGGGTCTGTTGTGGGGGCCAAGGGGTGGTCGGGGATGGATAACATGGGGAGAAATGCCAGATGTAGGTGATGGGGTGAAGGAGGTAGCAAATCACATTGCCATGTGTGTACTTATGCAACAATCCTGCATTGTCTGCACATGTACCCATAGAACGTAAAGTAAAAAAAAAAAAAAAAGACTTTGGAGAGAAAGAGCCTTGAAGAAGAAAATAGAACCCCAGAAATGATCAGAAATTGGATTTATATGGTCCCATATACAAACCTAAGGGCTGGTTTGAGGATGGACAAATTGAAGTTTGTTTTCAAGATAGATTCCATCATTTTTAGAGACTACAGTGGGGAAATCGAGAAGTATGTGAATGTTAGTAACTCTTATATCATAAGCATACTTTCATAGAACACCAGCAGCTTGTCTTAAAGAAAAAGGAAGAATTTCTTCTTCCACCTGAGCATGAAAAAAAAAGGTAACATAACCCTGTCAAGAAAACACAGTGTGGAGAAAGGGAAGCAGGAACAACAGATTTCCTCCGTGCCATCCCAGGCTCATTGCCTTTTCTGTGTCTGTAATGTGGTTGACTGTGCCCACAGGTGGGTATCCCCATCTTTGTGTTGGAGCCATTAGGATGAGGCAAATGCCAGACCCACTCAGTAAGCAGAACAACCAATCCTTGGGGCTTGAGGGAGAATGGGGAGACAGCTGAGTCTCTGGGTTAAATTCTGGGTTAAAACTGAGCTTCTATACTGAACAAAGTAATGTGTAGGCTTCAAAAATTGTCATAGAAGAAAGCATTGCTTAATGTAGGGGGACATCTCTGCAAAACAGTGCCTGAGGGCACCCCCTGGTGATTGCTGTCAGCAAGGAAGAAAATGCCTTGGTTAGCCTGTCATTTCTGCTTCCCCTTCTCACCATCTTCTTCTCTCCTCAACATTTATAAGAATAGCCACTAACATTTTGGGGAGAAAAAACACAGAACACTTTTTAAACATTTAGTAACTAAAATAAGTTATGGGCTCTTCATTGTCAACTACTTGAGGGATATATTTAATTCCGAAATTCCCTTAAAAGAAACTTAATTTTATGGTTATTTTAGGTTGCAAACATTTAAAAGCTGCATAGAAGCAAGTTCTCAGTTTTGCCATTTCCTTTACTGTCCTGCAATCAACTAACTTTGTATGTAGATTTTCATGTAAAGTATGGATATTACTTTTATGTATATTTAATCATGAAGTTATTTTACACACATTTTTAATGACAAATTTTGTTGGGAAAAAAAGCCATTTATTTTTTCAGTCACCCTGTTGAGGGAGAAGAAAAGGAAAAAAAATCAGTTAGGCAGACAGCTAAGGCTGGTCCTTGGAGAAGCAGACTGCTTGAAAAATCACAGCTACAGGCAAACATAGAGCAGCCTGGGGAACTCAGTCTGCAGCTGCACAGATAAACAGGCACCTAGCATTAGAAGCCTTTTGTTCTTTGTGTGATTAGTGGGCTCCCAGGAAAAAGTTTCCTCCCCTTTTTAGACATGTACACGAGGGCTCCATAGGATCTTTCATGGGAAGGGGAGGGGGGCTTACCTAAAACAGACCCACAGTTACACAAACAAGAGAAGCTGTGCTTTGGGCTTGCCTAGGGACATGCCCACAGCTGCATAGATAAGGGGAGTTACACAGATAGCTTTACAGTTAAGAGAAGTTACTCAAACAGCTACAGAAATGAGAGGAATTTCTATAAGAGCTTTTGTTATAAGCTCAGGCTCTCCATTATGGAGAGCTTTCTCCTTTTGCTTATTAAACTTTCAGTCCAACCTCGCCCTTTGCATCCATGTTCCTTAACTTTCTCGGTCATGAGACAATAAACTCGGATGACACTTTAGGCAACAAGACCATTGACCATTGATTTGTTTCATTGTGAGGAGGCATATAAATCAATAAGCCCAACCCATGTACCATGCACCTAAAGCTTCCAATTAGGATTTTAGTGCCTCACTCTTGAATATAAGCCAACTACTTGGCCGGGTGCAGTGGCTCTGTACCTGTAATCCCAGCACTTTGGGAGGCTGAAGCAGGTGGATCACCTGAGGTCAGGAGTTCAAGACCAATTTGGTCAACATGGTGAAATGCCTTCTCTACCAAAAATACAAAAATTAGCCTGGCTTGATGGCGCATGCCTGTATTCCCAGCTACTCAGGAGGCTGAAGCAAGAGATTTGCCTAAACCTAGGAGGCAGAGGTTGGAGTGAGATGAGTGTGATATAGCTGGCCTAGAGTTAGAACCTGTACAATGCCATTTTATAAAGGACAAAACTGTTTCCATTCTCCTCACAATGACTGCTAACCTTGGCTTCTGTAAACTGCTAATTTACCTTGCAAAATGCAAATTGAGGTAAAGCTGCATACCTTCTCTTATCTGTAACTACCAGAATTGCTGGCCTTTGTTTACCAGAGCAAGCACCCCCAGATAATTCCATCCTGGCACCAAGTAAATAAAAATTATGGATCCCACCCCTACCCAGACGATGTGTAATCGAATGCTAATCTTAGCATCTGTGAACCCCTTAAATGACAATCAGAATGTCAAATAGTCCCCTGACCCTCAAAATGTCCGGAACCCCCCCTCATCTCCTCCCAGAAGGTGATTTGAATCCACTGGCCCTTGGAATGTCTGAAGCCCCTCACCCCATCCTCTCCCCCTCACCCCCAAAGTGATTTTACAGGTATAAAAGGTCTTGTCACCCTCTTTTATGGGGCCATGGGTTGGAGAGACGTGAGTCCTCCGTGGTCGCCGGCAATAAACCCTGCAATTTGGCATACTTTTGTCTTGGTGTTGACTTTCCGTGCTCAGTCCGATACAACATGAGATCACATCACTGCACTCCAGCCTGGGGGACAGTGCAAAACTCCATCTCAGAACCAAACAAACAAAGAAATAAACAACAACAATAACAACAACAAAAAAACCCTCAAACAACTAAGGATTGTCAGACATTTGAGGAAATCCTCTAATTTGAAAGATAGCAAAATACACAAATAATTAACAAATAAGCTTCAAGAAAACAAAGCAAATATGGCAAGCAGAAGAAAATTTACAAAAGCATCATTTATATCATGGAAGAGATAAGAGAAAATATATTCATGAAACAAGAACAGGAGGCTATAAAAAAGAAATACTTAGCATGACTCATGATGGTAATCCTAGCACTTTGGGAGGCTGAGGCAGGTGGATCACTTGAGGCCAAGAGTTTGAGATCAGCCTGGCCAACATAGCAATACCTCATCTACGAAAAAAGCCAAAAATTAGCCAGGTGTGGTGGAGCACATCTGTAATTACAGCTACTCAGGAGGCTGGGGCATGAGAATCACTTGGACCTGGGAGGTGGAGGCTGCAGTGAGTAGAGATTGTGCCACTGTGCCCTAGCCTGGGTGACAGAGTGAGACTCTCTCAAGAAAATACATATAAATAAAATAAAGTTTAAAAAGAAATGTTTAGAGAATAAGATAATAGTTTTAGTTTTCTTGCTGAAAAATTGAAACTAATCTGATCAAAACTATAGACAAAAAGAAGTACAGGAGACAATGGAATATTTTAAACAATGCCCTAGGGACTAGCAGCAGAATTCAGATTCTGGGAAGCTCTGTAAGAAAAAGTTATCAGTTTTATCCTCAATAATAAAATATAAGAAAAGAAGAGAGGGTGATGGAATCTGTGGATTAAATAAAGACCTAGAGGACATATAAAACAACCCATGACCTTGCACAGAAAAGAAACAATCTAGAACTAAGGCTATCGATGGATGGTAAGTAAAATTATAAGCCAATTTATGAACATAACGCAAAAATAGTAATATCAGTAAATGAAATGTTGTAATATATATTCATTAAAAATTCATTTACTCTAGGAATTTAAAGATACTTATAGTATGACATTAGAGAGCCTATTAATGTAATTAACCTCATTAACAGAAAAAATATGATCGTATTAATAAAAGCAGAAGACAGACTTGACACTGATTCATGAAAAAAAACCAAAAAAATCTCTTAGCAAACTAAGAAAAAACAAAAATCTTACCCTAAAAGTAGTATCTAATCCCAACGTACGACAATCATCATATTTAATAGTGAAATCTTAGTGGCATTTCCCTAATGTCAGGACAGGTCAAGGATGCCGCTCACAGCACTGCTACTCACAGTGTGCAGGAAGTCTCGACCAATGTAAAATAATAAAGGAAGCATCAGGGACAGAGGA
The DNA here is from genome assembly GCF_049354715.1 of Callithrix jacchus. Taxonomy (NCBI): domain Eukaryota; kingdom Metazoa; phylum Chordata; class Mammalia; order Primates; family Cebidae; genus Callithrix; species Callithrix jacchus. The sequence goes on along the minus strand of NC_133511.1, from coordinate 120,542,619 downwards.
AGGAAGGGAGGGAATGTTGTTGGGAGTCAGGGGAAGAGTGAGAGAAGGAGAGGGAGACTGGAAAGGAAAAAATCAGAAATCATTATTTTTTGCAAGTGGTAAGATTGCCTGCCTGTCTGTCTATTTATTTATTGAGACAGAGTCTCGCTCTGTTGCCCAGCTTGGAGTGCATTGGCGCCATCTCAGCTCACTGCAACCTCTGCCTCCTGGGTTCAACTGATTCTTGTGCCTCAGCCTCCTGAGTAGCTGGGGTTACAGGTGTGTGACACCATGCCCAGCTAATTTTTTGTAGCTTTAGTAGAGACAGAGTTTTGCCATGTTGGCCAGGCTGGTCTCAAACTCGGACTCAAGTGGTTCACCTGCCTCGGCATCCCCAAGTGCTGGGGTTACAGGTGTGAGCCACTGTGCCAGGACAAGATTTTCTATCTGAACTAATGAAAGAATTTAGCAACTTTGCTAGGAACAAGATTAATACACAAACCAGGTGCATTTTTGTACCAGTATCAAGTAAGTAGAATTTTTTAAAAGATAGCATTTATGAATAGCACAAAAAACTAGAAAGTGCCTGAGTATAAATCTAACGAAAGTCATCCAAGGCCTTGGTAAAAACAAACACACACACATCTTATGCTACCAGGGCAGCCCTGGAGACATAGCTGAGAAAGTTCATTATTTTCTCAAACAGTAGATAACTAAGAAAGCTCATTGTATTTTCTTAAACAGGAATTTTTAGTCATTTTATCTATAGGTCTGTTTGCTTAAAAGAACGTCAGATGGCCTGGGAGGCCACGGGAGCCTCAGGGCTTGTTAGCAATTACCAGAGGAAGATATGGTCAGAGCAAGACCCCAGCAAACCAGAGCTGGCGACCCCTTGTTGCCTTTATATCATTAACATGCCGTTGTAATGCTAAAGTCCTGTATTAGTCCATTTTGACGCTGCTTATAAAGGCATACCTGACACTAGGCAATTTACAAAATAAAGAGATTAATTTGACTTACAGTTTCACGTGGCTGGAGAAGCCTCACAAGCCTGGTGGAAGGCAAGGAGGAACAAGTCAAGTCTTACATGGATGGAAGCAGGCGAAGATGTAAGTCGAAACTGAGGAAGACAGAAGCGCAAGAGAGAAATCCACTGCCTTGCAAAGAAAGGATTGAACAGGAGAAGTAGGGGAATCGTGCCGAGGCATGTGCTGCCAATGTGCACTGTATATTCCACAAGCACTGCCTCCCTATTTCACTTCTTTTAGCTGTTTAACTTTGTAAGATGCAAAGAGGTTGTCTGAAGTATAAATGACTCTGCTGCCCCTTTCACATCAAAGAACTCCTGACAAGGAAGGACACGCCTGCCTCTCCCATCTGTCTGGCTGCCAGAGAAGGCAAGAACTTGAATGTTGGTGTAAGTGGGATGGAAGAAGTAGGCTGGGACAACAGTGAAATCTAGAATAAAACCAAGCTGGCCCGAGGCGTCCTGCAAGTTTAATAAGCGTGCCATATTTTTTTTGTTCAAATCCATTCTCCCTGTTTTTTTATAGTAATAGAATAAAACTATTCTGTTTTTTTTGTGTGTGACTATTCTTTTTTTCTGAGACAGAGTCTCGCTCTGTCGGCCAGGCTGGAGTGCAGTGGCATGATCTCAGCTCACAGCAACCTCTGTCTCCCAGGTTCAAGAAATTCTCCTGCCTTAGCCTCTTGAATAGATAGGACCACAGGTGCTCGCCACCATGCCTGGCTACTTTTTTGTATTTTTAGTTAGAGACAGGGTTTCACCGTGTTAGGATGGTCTCAGTCTCCTAACCTCGTGATCTGCCCACCTTGGCCTCCCAAAGTGCTGGGATTACAAGCATGAGCCACCGTGCTTGGCCAACTATTCTATTTTATGTGGCCAGTCATATGGGTATCCCACTGGAGGCCATTTCCAGCCTTCCTTGCAGGTAGTGTGGCCGAGACCAAGTCCCTTTAGATGAAATGTGACTGTAGCTGGTGTGTGTCAGACCCCAGCCTGGGGCTTGTGAGATCAGGTGGGTCTTACCCTCAGCCTCCATTAGCCTTCTCAGTGGCGGAGACCAAGATAGGGTGGCAGCCGAGCTTCGGCCACGCAGACCGTGATGATGCCCTGGCGTGGTGGAACAATGGCTAGGACAGACCCTGAATATCTCCGGGAGCGGAGCTGCTCCACTAACCTGAACCATTTTCTCTAGAATTGCTAGATGAGAATGGAATAAATAAATGACCCCATTTAGTTATTTGACCACAAATAAGTAAAGAATAAATGACCACATTCTTTAAGCCACTGTATTTTGGAGTATCTTTGTTAGTCTACAAAATCCACCTCCGTGAGTGCACTTCAGGCCCTGAAGGCAGATGGAGCCAAATCCCAGGCTCCTGGTGGAGAAAGGTGCAGAGTCGGAGGAACCTTTGTACCCTCGTGCCATCCCTCAGGCCCAAAGCTCCTGCAGACTCAGGCTCGAGACCCTGGAAGTGAACCAGGGCTAATGTGGTGGTGTCAGGTGGATATTTTAATGAGGGGAGGAGAGTGGGGCCCTGGTGTGGGCTGACTTTGCTATTTTCTGGCAAGGTTTCCCTGGAACTGTCCTCAGGAGTGGACACAGTAGAGCTGGACACTTCCACTGATCCGGACCTCCCGCAGCTGCTCCAGGGCCTGCTGGTTCACGCTGGTGGCCCCCAGCCCCTGCCCATTGAGTGCCAGCTTCAGCCCTCCCTCCTGGCACAGGAGCAGCACCTGGGAAAGGAGGACATGATGGGTGGCAGCTTCCAGCCAGACTCTCCCTGTCTGCCTGATGCTCTCCCCAGCAAGACCCTCCTCCTCTCAGAGGATGCAAAGACTGGACCCAGGGGGCACCCAGTGCAGTGCTAGAAAAGAACAGACAAGGGGCCCTGCTTGTCACCAACCCACTGCAGCCTTTGACAAGGATCTTCCCAGCCCTGGGCCTCAGTTTCTCCACCTGTAACTGGGGCTGCTCCCTATAGAGGAGAGGTTCTGCATGCTGGAATCATTAGGAAAGCTTTTTTTTATTCCGATGGAGTCTCACACTGTTGCAGGGCTGGAGTGCAATGGTGCAATCTGGGCTCACTGCAACCTCCACCTCCCAGGTTCAAGCAACTTTCCTGCCTTAGCCTCCCAAGCAGCTAGGATTACAGGTGCCCACCACCATGCCTGGCTAATTTTTTATATTTTTAGTAGAGACAGCGTTTCACTAATTTGGCCAGGCTGCCCTCGAACTCCTGACCTCATGATCTGCCTGCCTCGGCCACCCAAAGTGCTGGGATTACAGGCATGAGCCGCTGCACCTGGCCCTAGGGGATCTTTTTAATAAAGCTGATGCTTGGGCCTCCACCTAATTGGGCATCAATTAATTTGAGTTTCTGGCCATGGGCTCCCTGGCATCAGAGTGGAGGGTAGAGGACTTTGGTATAGATGTTTGCGGTGCTCTGCTGGCTCTGGTCTCCCACCCTGTAACATCTGCCCTGCACACCCGCAACAGAGTCTCCCAGGTCATTATGGGAGGTCAGCTCTGTGCTCCAGCCTGAAGGGATGTGGCCTCTTGGCTCTGACTCACCTCAAAGAATCTCTGGGGGTAAAAGAGGAAGGGGGCTGAGATCAGCTTCTTCCGTCCCCAGGGGGAGATCCAGGCCAGAGTTCTCTCTGTGAAGGAAGCCCTGAGTGTCACAGGAGCACGGGCAGCCTGGTCCCTCAGGCTCAGCGTGAAACTGCAGGATCAGGAGGAAGGAGAAGGGATCAGTGCCTGTTGGCCGCAGGCCGCTGCTCAGCCTCCAGGGGAAGGAAGGAGGTAGGGGAGAGGATGGAAGATTGAGTGGCTTCGGCCTCCAGAAACAAGCACTGCTGGGTGCTCTGAACAGTGGAAAGAACACGAACTCTGCATGAAATTGAGATTGACTGCCAGGGTTGCCATCTACTGACTACAGGAGGATGGGGGTGGGAGAGAAGTGTGTGAAAATTGCCTACTCTGGGCCTCAGTTTCTCCTCCTGAGGGCGGGGATGATCATGATGGTGATAGCCACGGCTAACATTTATTGAATGCCGACTCAGTGCCAGACATTGTCTTAAACGTTGGTTAGAGTCAGGCAGCCCAGGCTGAACCCTGGCTCTGCTACTATCTAGTCCTGTGACCTTGGGCAAGACCCTTCATCTCTCTGTGCCTCAGTTTCCTCATCCATAATGCAGGGATAACATAATTGCACTGTACCTGCCTGTGGCACTGTCGTAAGAATGAAATGAATACATAAGAAATGCTTATTTAGAACAGCACCTGATTATGTAATAAGCATTCAGATGATATCTATTGATTAAAAATATTACTATATAATACAATCTCTACCTCGTAGAGCCACAAAAAAAGAAAATAACATATGTGAAAACTAGCGATTCCTAGCACACAGTAGGTGTTTTACAGAAGTTAGGTGTTTTACAGACACTAGCTTGCCTTTCCTCAACCCTCACAAATTCTGTGCTGTGAGGTTTGTCAGCCCATTTAAGTGATGGGGACAAAAGGTTAAATGACTTCTTTGTTACTGGTAAGAGTTGTGGGGCCTCAGGTTAAGATGTGAACTAGGATTCCTGACTCCAGATCTGGGGGTGGTGGGATCTGGCACCTGCCTCTCAAATAGGGCAACCAGATTACTCTTTATGTCCTGGGAACTCTCAAAGTCCCCTTCTTTGAAGCACTACACTGGAGAAGGCTGCGTCTTGACGGTATGCAGAGGGCGGGTGAGGTGGGGGAAAAGGCCACCCTGGGCAGGCCTTTCAGGGACTGTCGGCGGATCCTCACAGGAGGTGGCCCCATAAGTTTCATACGTTTCGGGAAGGAGACGGCAAGGGCTCAGTGTTGGGAAGAAGCTTGGAGGGCAGGAACGCTGAGAGTGGACGGTGTGGAGCCTCCAGCCCCACTACGGCTTCCCCCTACTCCATCCTGCCAGACAAGGCTTGGTCTTCCCACTGGCCTGAGAACTCTTGGTGAGGAGGCCTCAGTGTCTCCCTACCTCACGTTCATCCAGCTCAGCCCACCAGCTCACTGAATAATCACAGATCAAGCACTAGATACCCAGTGAAGCTCTGCTGAGGCTCTTTGAGGCTGCGGTCACACACTCCTACTCAATGAGGAGGAGGGAAGGGATGAGGTGAAGAAACAGGGATAGATTTTCCCTGCAAATGAATCCTGTGCCCTCCAACTGTTGCTCCCTCTGTCCCATGCAAGTCCTCAGTTGCTTTCACAGAAGAGCAGCAGCAGCAGCAGCCGTGGCAACCTCACTAAGTACCAGGTGCTGTGCTAGGTCTTCACGTTGGTGGGTCTCAGCTGAACTGGCGTATAGGAATGTTTTAATTGGTCCGTCGTATTCTTCAACTTTAATACAACATTCAAAAATGGAGAGAGTTTGTATAAAAGATGGCTTCTATTTTCTCTTTAAATAAAATCACAAGTGTTTGTTCATATCCTTCGCCCACTTTTGGATGGGGTTGTTTTTTCTCTTGTAAGTTTGTTTAGGTTCTTTGTAGATTCTGGATATCAGCCCTTTGTCAGATGGGTGGATTGCAAAAATGTTTTCCCATTCTGTTGGTTGCCAGTTCACTCTAATGAAAGTTTCTTTCGCTGTGCAGAAGCTCTGGAGTTTAATTAGATCCCATTTGCCTATTTTGGCTTTTGTTGTCAGTGCTTTTGCTGTTTTACTCATGAAGTCCTTGCCCATGCCTATGTCCTGAATGGTATTGCCTAGGTTTTCATCCAGGGTTTTTAGGGTTTTAGGTCTTATGTTTGAATCTTTAATCCATCTTGAGCTCACGATTTGCCTCAGAGACCTGCCTGGCTTCCAAGGACACATGCATTCACCGCCCTTGGGAAGGAGCAGTTACTCGCTCACCACGTCACTAGTAACCTTGTGACTCTGAGCTATGATGAGAACCTGGTCTCATGCCTCCAAGTTTTGTGGGAAGAAGTGTTTTATCATTGAGCACCTTTTCATTTTCCCTATCAGGTTGGAATTTTTATTCTCCTTTTTCCAGTAGGGAAATTCAGACTTAGAGAGGTTTAGTGACTGGCCCATGACTGCAGCATTTATAAGAGATAAAACCAGGAATCCAATTCATTGTGCCTGTCTTTGGAGGCCCAGGCCATCGGGCTTCATGCCTGCCCCAGAATTCACAGGTATGATCGGGAGTGTGGAGGGCAAGGGTTTAGTGAGGTCAGTAACTTAAAAAGTAAAAACAAAATTAAGAAAGGAGAACACAGGGTGCTTCCCTTGCTCTGCCTTCCCCGCCCCCACTGAGATGATTGCAACAGCATCCACATTTGTGGAGCACTAACTACATGCCAGGTACTATTCGAAGCACCACCCCTAAAGTCGGCATTATTATCCTCCCCTTCTTACAGAGAGGGAAACAGAGGCACAGAGAGGAAAAGTATCTGCCCTAAGGTTCCACAGGTAGCAGGTGTCCTCAGCACATGCCAACCCAGGCAATCTGGCCCAGAGAAGTCATAAACTCTAATGCGTTTCCTCAAGGCAGGCAGGCCAGTGGCTGTGGGGAACACTCCCATGTGAGGCCCCTAGGAAATGGGCCTCGCCATACGGTGAGCTTGAGCCCAGACACAGATCCCCGGTTGGGGGAGTCGAGCTGAGGGAAAGCAGGAACCGAGAGAGGGACTATGCAATTCAAAATAATTAACAGACATTACTTTATGGATATGAGGACTTGGGAGGCATTGTGTCCACTTTCGGTTCGTTATGGTTTATTCCTTCATTGTGTTCATTTTTGGATCCTTGCTACATTAGTTGTAAAATATTCACTTCAGTATTTACAATTGTTAAGTATTTACTGGGCATAACTTACTTACTGGGCGTAACTTACTTACCTTGTGACTTAACTTCAGTATCTGTTCCTTTTACTAGTTCCCCAGAATTGTTTTCTGTTTCTTTTGTTATTTGAGAAATGCTTTGATCTGATGTAAACAACATTAAGTAGAAAAGTATATAATGGAACCTACTGCAAAATAAAATTGCGTGGGCATAGCCCGTCCAGTCCTCCAGACCCCACTCGTTTCTTTCTCCTTTTTTCCCACACATGCTCTCTTCCAGGTTTGGGACCCTCTTGCTGGACGAGATTCCAAGGCTCGCGTTCAGTTCACAACAAGTGGCCCTCCTCTAACTGGACTGGAGCCACAGGTCTGGGTTTGAACGCATCATGTAGAAATTTGGTAGTGTCCACTTAGTCACTGTGTCCCTCCAAGTCCTGGCTTCCAAATAGCAGGCCTCCTCTCTGGGGCAGTCTGGCTGTGTCTTCTGAAGCACACCTTGCATTACCATGGGAAGCTACGTCTTTGCTCTGGGCCTCAGCCTGCACCTGGACCTTTCCTGGGGCCCCTTTCCTAGGACCTGGGACAAGAGGCTAGGCCTGATTAGATGTACCAGCAGGAATGATGCTCCCAGCAGTGGGACTGTTGATCCCAGTCCCAGCCTGACCTTCACAAGCTCTGCCACCTTGGGCCACATCGTTCTGCTTCTGTTTCCTCAACTGTAAAATGGGGATTAAATGGCGGTGCTGGGGGATTGAAAGAGATGATGCTTTATAGAGCATGTGCCTGGCACAGAGGGGCTGCTCCCACGCCTCCTCTTTGATGCTGGATACTTACTGCTTCGGCTCCTGCAAGACCAGCCCCCGCACTATGATGACCTGCTCGGGCCAGAGACCCTGCGGAAGAGCATGTGAGCAGGGCACCTCCTGAAGAACAAGGGAAGTATTGAGAAATGGACTCACAGGGGGCTGGGGAGGACCACCCGCCCCTGGGGGCCAGGGGAGCACTGGGGCAGGCATGTTCTGCCCAGGCCTGCAGCCAGGAGATGCTGCTTATTTGTTAAGCATCTGACCTCCTGTACTCCCCTCCCGCCCAACACTTTCCCTGGCCCCTCCAGGCTGCGCTTGGCCTCTCTGTGTCCTGACCACCATGTCCTTCTTTCTTCACTGCATCCTGAACTGTAATGGCCATCTAGTGGTCTGTCTCCCACCAGCCGGTGAGCAACTGGACGGCTGGGACCAGCTTGTTCCTCTATCCTAGAGCCTGGCACTGGGCCTGGCACGGAGAAGTAGCAAATGACAATGTTCAGATAAATGGAGAAGATAAAATGAAGCTGGAGCTTCAGCCTTAAGCTGCCCCACCCACTGCCTGCAGCTTGCTATAAAGGAAGGGGACATCCTGAGGCTGGGGGCATATCCCAGGTGGAGCTCATTAGCCACACACCCAGGCTGTGCTCCCAGCCCTGATGGAGCAGGAGGGAGGTTCACTCACCAGCCTGGGGCTCATCAGCAGGAAAGGCTGTCGTGGAAAGAAAGAGGGGACATAAGGCCACGTGGTGTTTGCTTAGGAAAAAGAACCTCTTGTTATTCTGACAAACTGGGACTATTTGGGGCTTGTCTCTCTCATGGCTGCAAGTGAGTGATTGGAGCCCCAGTGGGATCCTCCGGACTTCAGAGGTTCACTAGCTCTGGAACAACAGGGAAGAACCGGGTGGAGGGTCTGTCATCCACTGTGGCCTCGGGCAGGGACATGGGCCTCATCTCCCCTTCTGTCCTGCAAGGCCAACCCCAGCCACCTCGCAGGGGTGGTTTGAGAAATGAGCATTTCAACTAAGGCCTCTCCTGCTGGGAATACGGGGTCTTGCCCCCTCTGCATGCAGCCCACCCCCATTCGTCTTCCCAAGCTGGCCCTGGAGAGGGGCTGGGAGAGGCAGATCCAGGCCCTCCAGAGACTGGAGTAGAGCCAGCCAAGTTTACGGCAATCAAGTGATGAAAGGGGCAGCTGGGTGTTGCGTGGTCAGCTAGTGTGGCTGCTCAGACCGTGCTCTAAGACTCACGTGTCCAACTGGGTACTCTCTGCTGCCCTCCACAAATGGCTGTTCAGAAACAGAGAAAAGAATTAGCGGCATTCAGGACACTACAATCCCTACCTGTGCCTGGGAGGCAGGCAAGCCCTGGCTTTGCGCTTTAGAGCTCCTTGGGTTTCCCATTCGGCTGCTCAGTGGTTGTCTCTTGCTGGCATTTCGAACATCCCAGTCCGTGGGCCCCGCCTCGGACTGACTGACTCAGAATCTCTGGGCTTTTCTAAGCTCACCAGGTGGGAATGATAAAGCCAGCTGCTGCCCGTTTCGGCCCCAGTGTGCCAAATCATTCCTGGCCATTGCTTCTGAGTGCTAACCAGACCCACCCTGGGTGCAGGCTCCTGCCTTTCTGCAGCGCCTTGTCCTCCCCCTCAGCCCACTCACCCTGAAACCTCAGTGGACTCCCTCCCCCTTGGCTATTACAGGTACACCGGGCCTCCTCTGTCTCTCGATCTAGGGTGCAGGAAGGGGTCCCAGGCCTGTCAGAGTCCGGGGAAACTAGTGGCTGCCACTGCCCAGGCTTTGGCCCTGTGGGAACTTACACTGATGTTCAGGAATCCAACAGCCTCTACCAAGATGTCACCAAATATGCCCAGCGTGTCCACATGAGATAGTGGGAGCCGGTAGCGGTAGTGGAGAAAGTGCTGTCCGTTCACACTCACCTGGAGAGACACACAGAGGCTGGCTCTTCAGCAGCGGATGCTCATTCAGTTCGTAACAACGTCCCAGGCATCACCAAGCACCTTTTCCTCACTTAACTTCACACCAACTCTATGGGGTAGGTACATTTTACAGAGCCTTGGGGGGCTTAAGTAACCTTCCCAAGGTTGCAAAGCTGGCCTTGAGCCAAGGCACCTTCCATGCTCCCTCTACCCCAACAGAGGCCCCTTGTTTTGCCTTCTCAGCAGCTCAAAGAATCATCTTTGCTCCATTTTACAGGAGGAAACTGAGGCTCAAAAGGCTCCCCTCCCACCCGCTGCCCTGTCTCCTGGAGAAGTCTGAAGATCCCATCATCTTTCTGGCAGGAGTTCTCATTAGGGGTCAAAACCTCGAGGTCAAGTTCTCTCTCCCTCTCCCCTGCCTCCGTGCTGTAAGGCGGGATAATGGAAGTACCTACCTAATGGGGTTGTTGAGCATTCGATGAGCAGATACCTTTAAAGGGCTTAGAACAGTTCCTGGTATACAGCAGGTGCTCTCTAAGTGCTTGCCATGACAATGGCAGTGATGCCCTCTTTGGAGCCAGGCACTATAAAGCTTTGTGGGCCCAGGGCAGCCTGGAACCGGGCATGGCAGCTCCTTGGTCCTCTCGGCACCTGACCCCACCAATGCTACTCGGCACTGCCTTGTGGAGAGTCTGGCTGAGGGAAGAAGAGGCGCAAGGACACAAGTTCTAGACCACCCAATGCTCTTCACCTTCACCTCCTCGCTCCCAAAGAGAAAGAGGATGAGGAATCCAGAGCCTTTCTGCAGGGCCAGGTGAGGCCACCGGGCCTCCCTTTGCCAGCGACCATTGTGCAGGCTGTTGCAGATGACGTGGGGCCTGGTGGTGTGGAAGCGAGGGTTGAAGTGGAAGGCGATATCGGGCCGGGGACACAGGCTGCAGCCACACTGGAAGTCCACCTGAAACCTACTGGGAGGTGAGGCTCTCGGAGTGCAGTTTTGACCAGAGATCCACAGAGATCCTGAAGGCAGGGAGGAGCCCTCCAGCTTGATGCCCCTGGGCTACCCCCTCCCACCCCTGCCTTACCTGTGAGCGTCTAGAGGGACCACTCCCTGCAGCATGACCATCTTGCCTGCATGCAGGCCGCCAAAAATTGTCATGACATAAGGAACCACCTGAACGAAAAGAGAAACCCAACCATGCAGGGTTGGAGAAAGGACGCAGGGCCCCCATGTCAGGGGAGGGGAGGAAAGGAGCAGAAGAAACCGCAACGTTTCCTCCCCAAGCAGAAAATCCCTTACAGGTAAAATCGGTGTTCTCTGACGTATTTTCTCCTACCTAGTCCCCTTCCCTGGACTGTCACATTACACCAGAGAAGTCAAATTCAGCTCCCTCGCCAAATTCAGCACCAGCCAGCCGCCTCTCCCCGACTCCTCCGGGGACCACAGGCTGCAGTGAACCCAGGGAGGCTTGCCAGCCACTAGATGCCATCCTAGTCCCCAGAAGCCTGGTACTGGGTCTTCCTGAGGACTGTCTAGTGGCTGGAGAGCGGGAACTGGGAGGCAAGAAGAACGGACGAGCTGGGAACTGACAGCTGACTTTGAAATGAACCCCTGGGAGACACTTAACAATGGCCTTCCCAGGCTCACCTTTCCCCTCGTAGAAGTTACCTGGGCCGGGCGCTGTGGCTCATGTTTGTAATCCCAGCACTCTGGGAGGCTGAGGTGGGCAGATCAACTTGAGGTCAGGAGTTTGAGACCAGCCTGGCCAACGTGGTGAAACCCCACCTCTACTAAAAACACAAAAATTAGCCAGATGTGATGGCAGGCACCTGTAATCCCGACTACTCAGGAGGCTGAGGCAGGAGAATTGCTTGAGTCCAGGAGGCGGAGGTTACAGTGAGCTTGAGATCACATGACACCACTGGGCGAAAAAGTGAGGCTCGGTCTCAAAAAAAAAACCCAGTTACCTGGCCTTCCTAAAGTACATCACATACTTTTGCAACTCCCTGGCTTTCTGGGCCGTTCCTCCTGTCTCTTTCCACCCTGACTCTTTTTCCAAGCGTCATCCACATGGGTGCCTGGATGCTTCCTTCCCTCCCCTGAGCTCCCGGAGCATTTTGTTCATGAGGCCCTTGGCTTAGAGGGACTGGTTGGCTGTTCTCCCTAGGAATTTACAAGCCCCTCAAAACCGAAGCCAGGTCTTTCCCTCCTGTAGGTTCAGTGCCTGGCCTGGCAATGAGGGCTCTGCATGGGCCTGTTCGGAATGAGTTGAGCAGGATGGCAGGTTCATGCTGGTGGCATCGCTAGATTGGCCTTCCTGTGCTGCTCTCTGCCTCCCAGCCACCTTTAGGAGCCCAAACCACCTAGAAAGAACTGAGAACCCACCAGCACAGCCCTCCAGGTGGGAGCTCGCAGCCTGCAAAGCAAGGAGCTGCTGTAACCTGGGCAGCTGCTTCTGCCCATTCCGCAGACACCTGGGAAGCATGGGAGGGAGGCTTGGGATGCCCGCCTGGGAAGCTCAGCTGGTTTAGCAGTTGAGTCACTTCCAGTTCCCAGGCTCCCTTCAGGCCTGTAATTAACTGAGTGGATGCAGCTCTCATGGGAGGGAAGGGCCAAGTGAGGGAGAGTGATAATTAATGCTCATTAGTTGGGGGTGTCAGCTGGGAATTCAGCCTTCTGTAAATCATTGCCAGCTTCAGAAAACCTCTTAGGCACTGACTGAGCAGAAGGAAGAGAGAAGCCCCGCTCCCAGCCACCATCCCTGAGTGGAAATTCCCACCTGACCCTTCCTACCACGCCGGGGATGAGACTGTCCTTACTAGGCAATCACCGTCCCCCTCAACAATCCTACCCACACTCCCATCCTCCTAGCACCCATTACAGTAGGGGCAGAGCATTGTGGCTCCAGGCTTCACCACTTTCAAAATACAGCAACCCTCTGGGTTTATGCCCAAAGGATTATAAATCATTCTATTAAAAAGACACATGCACATGTATGTTCATTGTGGCACTGTTTACAATAGCAAAGACTTAGAACCACCCCAAATGCCCATCAATAATAGACTGGAAAAGAAAATGTGGCACATATACACCATGGAATACTATGCAGCCATAAAAAAGGATGCATTCAGGTCCTTTGCAGAACATGGATGAAGCTGGAAACCATCATTCTCAGCAAACTGACACAAGAACAGAAAACCAAATACCACATGTTCTCACTCATAAGTGGGTGTAGAACAATGAGAACCCATGGACACAGGGAGGGGAATGTCACACACTGGTGCCTGTTGGAGGTTGGGGGGCTAGGGGAGGGATGGCACGGGGAGGGGTTTGGGGAGGGCTAACATCAGGAGAAATACCTAATGTAGATGACAGGGAGATGGATGCAGCAAACCACCATGGCATGTGTATACCTATGTAACAAACCCGCACGTTCTGCACGTGTACCCCAGAACTTAAAGTATAATGATAAAAAAAATACAACGACCCTGGAAACCTAGCAGTCATTTATACCCAAGTGGGAATTAGCAGTCAGCCACTTTGCTAAGCTCAAGAGGGCCTTCCAGAGCCCAGGGCAGGCGCTGGGAGAAGCAGAGCCCAGGACGGAGGTCCTGTCCACCCCGCCGCCCAGGAGTCTGGACCCAGTTGGAAGAGAAGAGCCCAGAGACCTAGGAGGTTCCCGATTCGAGTGACAGCTCACCGGGTGGAACACTGGTGGTTGCAGAATGAAGCTGTCAGGAATTGGGTCCAGTTCTTCTCCAGGTGACATGAGAGTGGGTGACAACTCCAACTGTAGAGCCTGGTTCCAGGAGCCCTGCTTCCAGTGGCTGACCCACTTGCCCCAGCCAGGGTCCTGAATGCCTGGAGCAGGTCTCCCAGCTATTAGTCTCACCTGTGCCCTGCAGGGTCTTAATGCTGTCTGGAGCAGCCCTGGGAGGCGGCAGGTGACCTCCAGGCTCCACACCAGCCCCACTCCCAGGGATGTACAGCAGAGCTCTGGCTGGACTGGGGCTGTCAGCAGAACTCTGTGTCCAGGGGAGGAAGGCTGGCATTAAGCAACTAACTACCCCCTCCGGGTCTGTAGCACGTGGCCACTGCAGAGGGAGGCCAGAGGCTGGCTCCTTCGGGGCCTGCGAAGGTCTGTGGTTTCCAGCTTGAGCCCTTACTGGGTCAGAGGAAGGGGAGGTGATTCATGTGTATAGGTTCCAGAAACTGCCCCACCCCCAGCCCCCTGGACAGCTTTGGGTGACTTCCCATTCCTTCCTCCCTTCACCACAGAGGGTTTTATTTCTTCCCTGCCTTTTCTTGCCCCTTCCTCCACTCTTCTTCCTTTTCCAAGTTTTACAGCCCCCTGAGGCTCTATTTCAGCATCAGCTGGAAATGCTGGGGCCCAGCTGTGGTGGCAAGAAAGTAGAATGAGCAAAGGGGAGAAAGCAGGGCCCCTTACGCTCTGAAAAGGCAGTACAAGAAGCACATAACCGCACAGGAAGGAGACTTGAATTCTCCCTCAGCCTCTCGTCTAATGTGCTGTGTGCCCTTGGAAAAGTCACTTCCCACCCCTGGGCCATCCTTTGTTCATCTGTACAAGGAGAAAGTGACCCACAGCGTGTCCCACAGGGAGCCTGTGTCTGGGGGTGGGCCAAATGTCCGCAGTTAACTAGCGTCCTTCCAGTTCTGGTTCAAATCCCGATAAGCCTTTCCCTTGAAAAAGCAGCACAACCTCTCAACTTTATCTTGAGTTGGAAGGTTCCAGGATCTGACCCATAGTGTCAGACTTGGCAGCATGGAATTCCTGGCAGGACCAGGTTGGGCAAAGGCTCAGGCGCATGGGGTTCTGAGGGCAGAGTAAGCAGCTCCCTGGATGGAGGGAGAGTGCATGAGGGGTCGAGGGATCAGGTATCAGCCAGTGCTACCCAAGCTGTGGTCCACAAACCACCAGCATGAGCTTCACCTGAAAACTTGTTAAAAATGCAAGTTTTGGGGCTCCACCCGAGACCAACTGAGGAGCACTCTCTGGAAGCCAGGCCTAGGAATCTGCATTTTCACAGGCCTTCCAGCTGATTCTGATGCAATTTAAAGTTGGAGAAGCATTGACTTAGGATGGAACTGGAAGGGCTCTGGGTGCGGAGCTAAGTTTGTTCAGAGCTGAGCTTGCGCAGTAGATGGAGCCGGGTTACTGAAGGTGCTTATGTGGGGAAATTCTGTCAGATGTGCTCAGGAACAGGGCTCAGTATACACAGTGAGAGGGAGCCAAGGGCGGAGGGGCCAGTGTGTTGAAGAAAAGAGTCAAATTCTGAGACATTTGAAGAGATTCATTCTGAGCCCAATGTGAGTGGCCAGTGGCCTGTGACACCGCCCCAGGAGATCCTGAGAACGTGTGCTCATGGTTATTAGGCTACATTTTGGTTTTATACCTTTTAGGGAGACACGAAACATCAATCAATACATATAAGATGTACATTGCTTTGGTCCAGAAAGGTGGGACAACTCGAAGAGGTGGGCTTCCAGGTCATAGGTGGACTCAAAGAACTGACTGGTAATTGGTTGAAAGAGTGAAAGTGTTCCAAGGTCCTTGCATTGTTTCAGAGGATTGTTTAGGATATTAATTTTAGACTTAAGCATATGTGTTAAGATTTTGAGGGCAATAAGTAAAAGAATACAGTGTAACCTTCCAAATGAGTCGAGAGAAAAATACAATATATTAAGATTAGATATTTATGAAGAATATTAGAAGAATCCATAGAAAGATTTAAAAACCTAACAAATAGAGAGATAGAAAACATAATTAACTAAAATAATCAATTTTGTAAAGATGCCAAAATTGCCAAGTTGATTTATTGATTCACTGTAATTCCAAGCAAAATGCCAATAGGGTATTTTGAGCAACTTGCTGAGGGATCTGTGGGGATTGCTCCCGTGTGAGGCCCCTAGGAAATGGGCCTCACCATATGGTGAGCTTGAGCCCAGACACAGATCCCCGGTTGGGGGAGTCGAGCTGAGGGAAAGCAGGAACCGAGAGAGGGACTATGCTATTCAAAATAATTAACAGACATTACTTTATGGATATGAGGACTTGGGAGGCATTGAGTCCACTTTTGGCTCCTTATGGTTTATTGCTTGATTGTGTTCATTTTGGACCCTTGTTACCTTCATTGTAAAATATTAACTTAAGTATTTATACTTGGTAACTTACTTACCATAACTTACTGGGTATAACTGTAACTTACCATAACTTACTGGGCATAACTGTAACTTACTTACTGTAACTTACTGGGCATAACTGACTTACTGGGCTTAACTTACTTGCTGGGCATAACTTAGTGGGCGTAACTTGCTTACTGTAACTTAAGTATGTTGATCTGGCATAAACAACATTAACTTCAGAAAAGTATATAATGGAACATATTGCAAAAATAAAATTGCTGCTTGGACATAGCCTAAGCCAGCCCTCCAGACTCCGCTTTTCTCTTTTCTTTCATTTCCGCGCACTCTCTCCCTCAGGTTGAATGAGACATCTACGTTGGTGGTCTCGGGGACTCCCACAGGTCAGTAGCCCCCGGCAGACGTGCCAGACTCCAACAACTTGCCAAACTAGTTTTGAAATTTATAATGAAAGGCAAAAGCTGAAGCATAGCTGAGAAGTTCCCGAGGAAGAATAAGGAAGGAGGAATCTTGAGATATCTGTACATCAAAACTTATCATAAAGATGTAGCAATTAAATTACATGACAGTAGCACAAAGACAGATACACTTATCAGAGAAACTGACTAGAGTCAATAGTATTCCTGCTCAAAGCGGTGTGCAGAACAGAGGTGGCCTTGTTCATTCACGAGAAAGTGGAAACTATCCACAAGTAGTGCTGAGAGAAATGATTATTCATATGAGGAAAAATGAAGTTGGATCCCTGTTTCCCACATATAAAAAATCAATTCTAAATGGATTAGTGGAAAAGGGAAAATTTTAAAACATTTTCAAGAAAATATAGAAGAATATTTTCTGATTTCAGGGCAAGAAAGACTTCATGAGAAGATAGAGAGCTGACAATAAAAGAAAAGACATAAATTCTACTTGTCAAAGGACATGCAGCAAGTGAAAAGACAAGCCATTAACTGCAAGAAAATGTGTGTAAACAAGTATAACCAATTAAACATGAGTATCAACAATATACCAAGAGCTCCTACAAATAAAAAAGAACACAACTCCAAAAAAAAATGGGCGAAGGACATGAGCAGGCACTTTTTAAAAGAGGGAATATGATAAATACATGCAAAGGTCTCAACTTTATTAGTAATCAGGGAAATGCAAATTAAAATTCTGGTGAAATTCTATTTCACATTCACTCTCCTGGAAAAATCAAGAAGTGTGACAGTAGTAAGTGTTGGTGAAGATGTAAATTAATAATTCCTACCTATTGCTGGTAGAAGTGAAATTGGGACCACCAACTGGGAAAAAGTTCTAGTGTTTTATTGTAAAGTTGGATATTTGCATATGCTTCTAGGTATTACATCTTGTGGGATATCCGAATGCGTATACCAGGATACAATTTGGGTTCTTTTCAATTGTTTCCAGCTCCAAATTAGATTAAAAAACAAAACAACAAACCATCTAGTGGATTTATTACTAGATCAATAAATTGTGTTATAGTCACAGAGCGGAAGATTTTACTGCAGTAAAAATGAATTACAGGACTATACGGCACTAAGTATGTATTATAGAAACAACTTCAAAAGAAGAACTTACAGCATAATACCATTTGTCTTAGTCCATTTGAGCTGCTATAACAAAATGCCATAGGCTGGGTGGCTTATAAACAACAGCAATTTATTCCTCACAGTTCTGGAGGTTAAGAAGTCCAAGATCAAGGTGCCAGCAGATTCCTGTCTGGTGAGGGACTGGTCTCAGTTATTAAGATGGATGGCAGCAGCTGTGTTGTCACATGGTGAAAGTGACCAGGTAGCTCTGCAGGACCCTCCTTTACAAGGGCATTTATGAGTCCCACTCATGACCAAAGGGCCCATCACCTGATACCATCACTTTGGGGGTTAGGGTTCTAGCACATGAGTTTCATGGAGTCACAAACGCCCAGACCATAGCACAGTTTTTATAAAATTTCAGAGAAGCAAAACTAAGTAATGTATTAGCGACACAAAGAAGCAATTTAAAAAACTCTTGAAACAAGTGAGGGTATGACAGACACAGGCTCAGGATAGAAGCTGGGCGTGCCAAGGGAGACGGGAGAAGGAAAGAACTCAGGTGGGAGCATCTGTGTACTAGGAATGTTCCATTTCTTAACTAGGACGGTTTTGTCACGGGTAGTAATTTTATTATGTTTCATAATTATGTGTGAGGGCGAAGGAAAGGGAAACTCAGTTGGGGAAGACTCAGTGCAGAAGCGGCCTGCCTGAAAAGTCATAGCAACAGGCAAAAATAAAACGACCTGGGAAAAACTCAGGCTGCACCTGCACACAGATGAGCAGACACCTGCACACAAGCCGCTTGTTCTTTGCATAATTAGAGAGTTCCCAGGAAAGTTTCCTCCCCTTTTCAGGCATACACACGGTGGGAACTTGTGCAGGGAGGAGGGGGGCTTACTTAAAACCAACTCCCAGTTATACCAACAACGAAGGCGGTGCTTTGTGCCTGTTTAGAGACAACCCACGGCTGCAGAAGACAAGACAGCTTTACTGATAAGAGAAGTTACCCAAACTGCTACAGAGATAAGAGGTTTTCTTACAAAAGCTTTTGGATTCAGCTGTCACAGGGCAAACTGCCGGCATACCCAGCTCGCTGTGAAGAGTCTTCTTTTGCTTATTAAACTTTTGCTCCCACCTCACCTTGTGTCCCCTTCCTTAATTTTCTTGGAGTAGGACAAAGAACCCCGGGTACTAGTCCAGACAAAGAGAAATTGCTA
Organism: Callithrix jacchus; assembly: GCF_049354715.1. NCBI lineage: Eukaryota > Metazoa > Chordata > Mammalia > Primates > Cebidae > Callithrix > Callithrix jacchus. The sequence continues at coordinate 120,524,141 of NC_133511.1, read as the reverse complement.
CATTAAGGTACAATGGGGAGACTGCGACATGTGTATTCCATGTACTTTTTGGTATGTTACCTGTTATGTACGTGTAGATTACATTTTCTATATATTTTTTAAAATAAAAAAACTCCAAACTGTTCAAGATTTAAACTCCCGATTGTGCCTCCTAAGGCTTCCTAATCCGGTCTCCACTTACCCCTCCAAGACTCTGTTCCAAACGGTTTAGCTTCTCCAGAGTGTTTAGACACCACCTCTGAGCCTTTACTATTTCCACGACCTTCCCCGCAACGAAAACCTCCTACGCCTACTTCCCCGAAAAGACCTACAGATCCCCCATTTTCGCCCCACTCTTTTCTCTGACGTGCTCACTGCGCCCGCGCCGCTGTCGCCGCCCCGCGCGCCCCGACCGTTTGCCACGCGCTGCGCTTTCCCCTCCGCGGCTCCTCCCCGAGCCGCCCCCGGTGCCCACGATCTCCCGGACCAGGCGCGTCGTCCCTTGCAGGGCCTGGAGGCCGGCGAGGCCGCTGAGACGGAATGGGCCTGAGCCCGGGCGCCACGGGGGAGTACGCGCTCTGCCTCCCTCGAATTCCCTCACCCAGCTCCAAACCCGCCTCGCGAACCGCCAGCACCGGGCCCAAGGACCAGCAGCCTGCGCCCAGGCGTTCAACTGCGACCCACTCAGGTCCGTCCCAAGAACGGGCGCCCTCCCCACGAGGCCGCGGTGCCGGGCTGGGTTGTCCTCCAGGTCCCAGCGGGCCGTTAGCCTCCAAACTCCTTTTCCTTTTCCTTCCTTTCTTTCTTTCCTTTCTCCTTTCTTCTTTTCTTTTCTTGACAGAGCCTCACACTGTTGCGTGATCTGGGCTCACTGCAACCTCCGCCTCCCCAGTTCAAGCGATTCTCCGGCCTCAGCTTCCCGAGTAGCTGGGATTATGGGCGCCCGCCACCACGCCCAGCTAATTTTTGTGTTTTTAGTAGAGACGGGGTTTCACCATCAGGCTCGTCTCGAACTCCTGACGTCAAGTGATCCTCCCACCCCGGCCTCCCAAAGTGCTGGGATTACAGGCGTGAGCCACCACGCCCGGCCACCCTCAAAGCTCCTTAGACACTTGGTGATTATGTTGTCTGTTTGCCATCCTGAGTGAATATTTCAGCACGACCTCTTGTTATAAGCTAATCAAAGCGAGCCGGGCAGCCGCTCCCTCCTGCCCGCTGTATCTCCTGTGGAAGTGAGGCAGTGGCAGCGGCTCCCGAGGGCGGAGTTCAGACCGGCTCTAGCTCTGCAAAGGTTCCTCCCATCCGGCTTAGGACAGAGACGAGGCGCCCTTCTCCATCCTCTCCCCGATTCCGTCCCCAGGAATTCCAAAGTCTCTCTTTGGCGGAGGAACTGAATCCGCTGCAGCGCCTAGTTCCACAACGCTCTCCATTCATCCCAGCATTTCCCGAGGCCTAACCAGGAGCCAGGCACGATGCTAGGCTAGAGCTCTGAGCTCACTCTCCCGCAGCGGTCAAGGTGCTTGCTCGAATTCTCCTTTCGCAGGTCTAAATAGCATTTCCCACCCCCTTGAATTAGAAGAATCCGTGGGATCCGCAGCGTTGGCCCAGCTCCCAGTCAAGCAGCCTCCACCCGGCATGTTAGAACAGAGCAGAAGCATCCAGCAAGGGTAAGAAGATTGAGTGGAAGAAGTCTTTTGAAGAATTGACTTGGAATGCAGTTCTGTAAAACAAACCCAGACGTGGTTTTTGTGTGAACCAGTTTGCCCCAGTAAGGGGAAGGCTGGTGCGATCCTGGGTGATAATAGATTGTACTGGGCTTGGGACCTGCTGGCCACAGGCATGCGTTGCAGCCGTTTCTAGCCACAGGGCCATTCTCTAGACCCCAGAGACACGAATGGCTTTTAGCAGGAGGTTTACAGTATGGTTCTCGGTCTCACCAATCAATGAACGATGAGTTGGCCTTTGGCAGATTTCCTGAATTCACTTTCCTTAGCAACGTGATGGTTGCTGCTTTAAAAAATGTTGAGGGGCTGAAATTTTGGAGAGGAGCTGTACTGAGAATGAGGGGTGTCCCACCTGCCCCATGCACTAATTTTTTCTGGAGAAGAGTTTAAAGCATGAAAAAGCCGTTTCTGAGTTGCCGGTGTACCGGATGTTTACAGTGCTGTCTCTTTTCACCCTCTTGACACCTCTGTGAGACACATATTTTCATCTCTGTTTTAAAGATAATCAAGCTGAGGGTCAGACATTAATTAGCGCAAGGTGGGACGGCAATCATAGGATTCAAACCTAGATCGTTTGGGCTCCAAGATATTTTATGCTACTATCCTACCTTAATTTAATATGCTTGACAGCATATTCTTGCCTTGCATTTCTGTCCTCTCCTGTAACACCTTGTTTTCAGAGAGAAATAGACCGATTTCATTCATGTTGCACAGTGTTGTGCCTTATCAAGCTTGCTTAGAGGTCTGGAGCTAATCATTGGAAGAGACAACTCTAGATTTCAAGGAGTTTGCCTCTGCACAGTAGGGCTGGGATGAGGAGGGAAAGGAGGAAGGCTCCTTGTATTTCATTATAAATTCCTACCTCCTGGTTCCTTAAAAAACAAAACAAACTGACAACAACTATGTGCAAGTATCACTTTGATAAACATTAAAAAGAGATTATTAGCAAATTAAAAAATAGAAACCCCAAGAACTACTTCTTGCTATCATTAATTAGCATTTAAACAATTGTCAGAAAACCAGCAAACAGCAGTTCTTTTGTATAAAAGCTAATGGGTTCACAGAAACAAGCTTAGGGGGAAATGTTCCCTACAGTCTTGAAACCAAAAGGCATCTTAAAAATCACAAATCTGTAATACAGATTTTCCAATAATTATGAAATAGTAATGTTTGTTAACTACATGATTGCAAAATCATTTAGAGAGAAGCTTGTACTTTGCTTGGAGACCACACCCAGCCAGAGAGCAGAGTGGAGCTCAAGTCCCAAGCCTGAGAATGACAGCACGTTGGTAAAGCAAGCAGCTGAGGTAGGTATAACAATTCACCTCCTGGCAACTTCTCTGCATATTTTATTTTACTTTGTTTCCAGGGGTCTCCAATCTTTTGGCTTCCCTGGGCCGCATTGGAAGAAGAAGAAATGTCTTGAGCCACACCTAAAATACACTATCACTGACGGTAGCTGATGAGCTTAAAAAGAAAACCACATAAAAACTCCTAACGTTTTAATAAAGCTCATGAATTTGTGTTGGGCCACATTCTAAGCTGTCCTGGGCTGCATGTGGCCTGTGGGCTGCGGGTTGGACAAGCTTGGTTTAGACGGTCTAATACATATCCTGATTTGGGATGTTGGTTATGCTTTGTTTTAAGGTGGCTTTACCAAGGTATAATTGACATAGACTCCACATATCTAAAATCTATAACTTGATACATCTGGCATATGTATACACCTGTGAAGCATACGATTTGATACATTTTGATATCTATGTATATCCTGTGAAATCTTCACCACGGTCAAGATAACGAATAACCTCTATAACTTACAAAAGTTTCTTTGTGCCTCTTTGAAATCCCTCTTTCTTCCCACGCCACTCCCATCGCCAGGCAACAACTGATATGCTTTTTGTCACCATAGATTCGTTTGCGTTTTTAAGAGATTTATATGCAATCATATTGTGTGCACTTCGTCTCCTTCATATAACTGTTTTGAGTGACATCCATGTTGTTGCTTTTTATCAACAGTTCATTCCTTTTTGTTACTGAGTACTATTTCATTACATGGATATACCATGCTGGTTTATCTGTTTACCTGTTGATTGAGCATTTGAGTTGCTTCTAGTTTTTGACTATCACAAATCTGCTTTATATACATTTATATACGAGTCTTGGTGCAGACCGTATATTTTTCCTCTTGGGTCAGGATGCAGGAATGAAATGGCTAGGTCGTGTGGTAGATGTATATTTAACTTACTGTTTTCTTTTAAAATTTTTTTTCTTTGTTGGGGCTTTCCAAGCCTTCTAGACAAATTCTAAAAGAGCTCTTAAATACTGTTTCCACAGTGGTTGTGTAATTTTACATTCCTGCTAGCAGGGTGTGAGACGTCCAGTTCGTCCGCGTTTCTCATGGTCAATCTTCTAGATTTTAGCGATTTTAATAGACGTGTAGATATCTCATTGTCATTTTCATTTGCATGTTCCTAATGACTAATAATGTTGCACCTCGTTTCATGTGTGTATTTGCCATCCTTATGCATAATCTTTGGCGAAGTGTTCAAATCTTTGGCCCATTTTTTCCTATTGGTTCGTATGTTTTGTGAGTTCTTCAGAGGTTCTGTTTGCAAGTATGTCATCGGATACATATTCTGTAATATTTTCTCTTCATCCGTGCCTTGTCTTTCAGAACAAGTTCTTAAATTTTGATGAAGTCCAATGCATCAGCTTTTCCTTTTATGAAAAGGAAATGTAATGAAATACTGTTTTTGCAGTTATGAATTGTGCTGGTTTATAATTTAAAATGGACTGGGCTATCCTCTTACTGTCATTTTTCCAGGAAACAACAGCAAGGATTTGATTGACTGCTTGTTGGGAATGACCTAACCGTGTTGAGTGGGAAGTAACTGGCTATTTGGTTGGTGGGGAAGTGTGTCCAAGGTGGATGGATGGTGAAAAACGGACTACGTGTTCCTAGGAGGAACAGACATGACTGTCCAGCGGGCTTGGCAGACTCCGAGAGCCCTGCCCTCCACTAGATCTGTGGATGGTGGGTGAGAGTCATTGGTTAGGACTCTCAGGTATTGGGGTCTGTGCTCAGGTAGAGTGAGATGGGGTGAGATAGAGTTACCCTTGAACCAATTGGCTTTCCCTCTGGACTGACTCAGCAAAACCTGTCCCACAATCTTACTGTTACTGCCAGATCAGTACCAGAAGTAATAGCCCGAGCTGGACTGAGTTGAGCTCTGTCGCCTGTTCTATGCTTCTTGTTCATCTTTTGTTCTTCCTGACTGCTGTCAGGACTTAGTAGTGGTCCTTAGGTTGCTGTCGCAGTGAGGATGGGCCTATGGGCTTTCCTATGTCACGTGTGTATGAAAGCAGAAGTGGCCTCAGCCTAGTACATATGTTCATATAAAGAAATTAGGCTAAGAAAGTTCTCTTCCTCTCTCATTTACCTATGTCTGAAAGGAAAAAATGAGAAAATCTATGAATCAAAAATCTATATGCCTAAATTAAAATTAAAGGTAATTTAACTGTTTACCTGCATCTGCACAGGCAAATGTTGAATCTGAGTTGATTTTTTAAAATGAGCTTCAAAATGTTTAAACTTCAGACTTTCTTGCAAACGTTTTAAAACATTGTTCTCTGATCCCTTTGCCATTTATCAAGACAGAGGCATCTGCTTAAAGCAATATATTCCTGTTGATGTCTGAATCACAAAGAGAATACTATTTGCTATTGCTACCTTTTAATTCTTCTTCAAAGGATGAGAAAGATCTCTCCTCCACTCTTTCCTTTCTTCACTTACTCTCTTGGCTGCCTCTAGCCCTTCTCCTCCTGCTCCTCTATCCATCTACATCACTCACATGCTGTCCTCCCAACTCTTAGCTCTCAACCTCTCCGGTATACTACCAGCTTCTGGGTTGTAGGGAGGGGTATATCCATATTGCTTTCCCTGGGCTTAAGGCAAAAGAAAATGAAGTCTAATTTTAGGTCTCCTGTGAGATCATTGTGCTTTCTGGGTGAGAAGCCTGGTTTGGGGAGCCCTCTAGTGGATATGTGGCTGCCATTACATTTTCCCTTTAAGGCAGAAGAAGAGAGTTGGTTTGTTGGCAGGAGCAAGGGGGTGGTTCTGGTCCTAGCTCTCCCATGGACTTGCTGTGGGAATTTAGACAAAACAATTCCTCTTCCTTGGCCTCAGTTCCTTCTATGAAATATAGTAGTATATACTGTTTGCTTTTTGCCCACAAAAACTCATCCCTGCAAGTGGACAGGACTTGTGGAATGGCTGAGTTCAGATCTCCGCAAATCCTCTTTCCCCAACACAATTACAAAGCTAGACAAAATTGCCAAAGACAGTTATTTAAAGACAGGAAAATTGACCAAAGGCATACAACAAACTGAGAAGCGTTAATTTAAGAAAGTCTACTGGTTCTCAGAATTTCAGAAAGAACAGTGGGAGTCTGTAGTGTTTCAGCATTGCCCTTCACCTCCAGCTCTGTGATCGTGGTAAGGAAGTTCTAACCAGGTGGTGGGGCTTGTGGGAGGATTGGCAGTGTCAGCAGAGAGAGACTGGCTTTATTTCCATGCCCAGGGATGTTGAAAACAATAGTTATCTCAGTGACAAACAATCATGGAAGACCACAATTGCAGCTAGCTTGAGGTTGCAGTACCGGTTAGGTCAAGCAGTAGGCCAACAGGTCAGCCAAAAATTTAACATGGAAATCCAGGTAATGATACAACTAAAGAGGGTCTTAAAAAGTTGCCACATGTCTCTGGTGGTCTGGAAGTTATGCAAAAGGCTGTATACACATTCAGGAGAGACTGGAGACTCATACAAATCTGGAATTTTGAATGAATTCTCCAAGTCACGCAGAGATCCACTGACAAAAGGTGAAGCCTTCCTGGCATAAGGTGTGACTCAACCTCTGGCCACTCACTGGCTGACCATTAAGCTATGCTGATCCTGGATGTCAGGCTTAAAAATGAAAACAAGAAAAAAAAAAAACTCTAAGCAGACATGTCCGTGGTTACATGCTGTGAGAGAAACAGGTATCACAGAATCAGTCCAGGTGGGTCAATAAACAAACAACAAACAAACAAGCAAACAGTAGCAACCGTCAGCCTTGGTTGGGTGGGGAAGGAGATCAGAACCCAGAATGTCCAGTTTTTCAACAACAAATTATGAGACATGCAAAGAAACAGGAAAGAGTGACCCATACACACAAAAACAGTAACTAAAGACTCTTTCCTAGTGGGCCTGCATGTTGAATGTAGCAAAAACTGCTAAACAGCTATTATGAGTATGTTTAAATAAATAAATAAAATCAAGTTTAAAGACTTAAAGGAAAGTAGAATGACAATGACTTATCAAATATAGAATATTAATAAGGAGGTAGAAATGAGAAGCACCAAATGAAAATCCTGGGGTTGAAAAATACAATGGCCAAAATAAAAAATTTACTAGAGTGATTCAACAGCAAATTCAAGTGACCAGAAAGAAAAAAGAATCAGCAAACTCAAAGATGGATCAACAGCGACTATCTAATATGAAGAGCAGGAGAAAAAAGAATAAAGAAAAATGAACAGAGCCTTAGAGGCCAAGGATACACCACTTAGCAAACCAACAAATGTGTAATTGGAGGCCCAGAAAGAGAGAAAATAAAAAGGCAGAAAACATACCTGTGTAAAAGATAACTGAATATTTTCCAGATTTGATGTAAAACATTTTATCTATGCACCCAAGAACCTCTGTGAATACCTAGACATATCATTCAAACAGATGAAAGCCAAACACAAAGAATCTTGAAAACAGCAAGAGAAAAAAGACTTGTTGTATACAAGAGAAGCACAATAAAAAACAATAGTCAACTTTTCATCAGAAACAATGGAGGCCAGAGGCAGTGGGATGACATATTAAAAGTGCTGAAAGGAAAAAACCTATCAACCAAGAATTTTATATCCAGTAATATATCTTGTAAAAATGAAGATAAAATAAAGATAGTCCCAGATGAATGAAGACTGATAGACTTTGTGGCTAGCAGACTTGCCTTAAAAGAAATAGCAAAGAAAATTCTTCAGGTGGAAAGAAAGTCACACCAGAGAGTATTTTAAGCCACATGAAATACAAAGTACCAGTAAAGATAATTACACAGGTGATTATATAGGAGAAGATAAATATATATTTTATCATTTATGCCAACCAATTTGAAAGGCAATTCAATAAAACTAGTTATAAATCCTTTTCTTGGTCTTATACCATGCAAATATATAGTAAATATAATAGTAATATCACAAAGGAGAGGGACTGAAATGAAGCTATGTTAGATCCGTAATATGACACCAGACAATAAGTACCTTAATCAACAGGAAGAAATGGAGAGTACTAGAAATGGTAAAAGTGTGCTTAATATAAATGACTATAAGTATATTTTTTCTTTTTTCTCTCAACTAATTTAAAACAGTTTATATAAAGCAATATTTGCAACACCGTCTTGGATGCAGTTAGATATACTACATCCATGTATGTTAGAAGCTACATCCATATATTATCTAACAATAGCATAAGTAGGGGAGAAGGAATGGAGCTAATTTTAAGCAAAGTTTCCATATTTTATAGGAACTAAGTTAGTATTAATCTGAAGTAGATAGCAATATGTCAAGATGCACATTATAATCCCTAGAGCAACCACAAAGAAGGCAATTAAAAATGTTATTAAAAAGTTAACAGAGGAGTTAAAATGATCATTAAAAAATATGTCTTTGATACAGAAAAGATGGCAACAGAGGAACAAAAACGACATGTGGGGTACAGAATATTGACAGCAAAATTGTAGACATAAATCCAACTTTATTAATAGTAACATTAAATGTGAATGAACTAAACACACCAAAAAAGGCAGAGATCATATGACTTGATAGTACAAGATCCAGTTACACGCCATCCACAGGAGACACACTTTAGGTCCAAAGTCACAAATAGGTGAATGTAAACAGTAGTCATAGCAGGAGTGGTTGTACTAATATCAGAAAAAAATAGACTTTAAGAGGAGAAATATTATTAGCAAAAAAAGGATCGTTTTATGATGACAAAAAGGTTAATTCATCAGGAAGATACAACAATTATAAACATATACATATCCAGCAAAATAACGCCAAAAAGTATGAAGCAAAAACCGATAGAATTAGAGGGATAAACTGGGAATTCAGACATAATAATTGGGAGACTTCAATACCCCACTCTCAGTAATGGATAGAACAACTAGACAGAAAATCAGTGAGCAGACAGAAGGTATGAGCAACAGTATCAGCTGACTTGATCTAACTGACATTTATAAAACATTTCATTCAACAACAGAATACATATTCTTCTCTAGCACACATGAATGTTTTCCAGGACAGACCATCTTCTAGGCCATAAAGCAAGTCAGTAAATTTGAAGGCATTGAAATCCTGCAAAATATTTTATTTCACCACATGGAATTAAATTAGAAATTAATAACTGATATTTTGGGAAATTCACAAGTGTTTGGAAATTAAACAACATACATCTAAATAACCCATGGTCAAAAAAGGAACAAGGAAGTCAGAAAATATTTTGAGCTGAGTAAAAATGAAAACAGAGGGAGCCCGCGGAGCACAGGGAGCCCACGGAGTAGCCACAGCGTTGGAGCCAGCAAATCCCCCGAGCCACGAACGGGCCTGAGCAGCAGCCACGATGTGCGGAATCTTTGCCTACATGAACTATAGAGTCCCCCAGCTAAGGAAGGAGATCTTTGAAACCCTCATCAAGGGCCTGCAGCGGCTGGAGTACAGAGGCTACGACTCGGCAGGTGTGGCAATCGATGGGAATAATCATGAAGTCAAAGAAAGACACATTCAGCTGGTCAAGAAAAGGGGCAAAGTTAAAGCTCTTGATGAAGAACTTTACAAACAAGACAGCATGGACTTAAAAGTGGAGTTTGAAACGCACTTCGGCATTGCCCACACTCGCTGGACCACCCACGGGGTCCCCAGTGCTGTCAACAGCCACCCCCAGCGCTCCGACAAAGGCAACGAATTTGTTGTCATCCACAATGGGATCATCACAAATTACAAAGATCTGAGGAAATTTCTGGAAAGCAAAGGCTACGAGTTTGAGTCAGAAACAGATACAGAGACCATCGCCAAGCTGATTAAATATGTGTTCGACAACAGAGAAACTGAGGACATTACGTTTTCAACATTGGTTGAGAGAGTCATTCAGCAGTTGGAAGGTGCATTTGCGTTGGTTTTCAAGAGCATCCACTACCCAGGAGAAGCTGTTGCCACACGGAGAGGCAGCCCCCTGCTCATTGGAGTCCGCAGCAAATACAAGCTCTCTACAGAACAGATTCCCATCTTATACAGGACGTGCACTCTGGAGAATGTGAAGAATATCTGTAAGGCACGGATGAAGAGACTGGACAGCTCCGCCTGCCTGCACGCTGTAGGTGACAAGGCCGTGGAATTCTTCTTTGCTTCTGATGCAAGCGCTATCATAGAGCACACCAACCGCGTCATCTTCCTGGAGGATGATGACATCGCTGCAGTGGCTGATGGGAAACTCCATTCACCGGGTCAAGCGCTCGGCTAGTGATGACCCATCTCGAGCCATCCAGACCTTGCAGATGGAACTGCAGCAAATCATGAAAGGTAACTTCAGTGCATTTATGCAGAAGGAGATCTTCGAACAGCCAGAATCCGTTTTCAATACTATGAGAGGTCGGGTGAATTTTGAGACCAACACAGTGCTCCTGGGTGGCTTGAAGGACCACTTGAAGGAGATCCGACGATGCCGACGGCTCATCGTGATTGGCTGTGGAACCAGCTACCACGCTGCTGTGGCTACGCGGCAAGTTTTGGAGGAACTGACTGAGCTCCCTGTGATGGTTGAACTTTCTAGCGATTTTCTGGACAGAAACACACCTGTGTTCAGGGATGATGTTTGCTTTTTCATCAGCCAGTCAGGCGAGACGGCGGACACACTCTTGGCGCTGCGCTACTGCAAAGACCGCTGCGCCCTGACTGTGGGTGTTACCAACACCGTGGGCAGCTCCATCTCCCGAGAGACCGACTGCGGCGTCCACATCAACGCAGGGCCAGAGATCGGTGTGGCCAGCACCAAGGCTTATACCAGTCAGTTCATCTCTCTGGTGATGTTTGGTTTGATGATGTCTGAAGACCGAATTTCACTACAAAACAGGAGGCAAGAGATCATCCGTGGTTTGAGATCTTTACCTGAGCTGATCAAGGAAGTGCTGTCACTGGATGAGAAGATTCATGACTTAGCCCTGGAGCTCTACACGCAGAGGTCACTCCTGGTGATGGGGCGGGGCTACAACTATGCCACCTGCCTGGAAGGAGCCCTGAAAATTAAAGAGATAACCTACATGCACTCAGAAGGCATCCTGGCTGGGGAGCTGAAGCACGGGCCCCTGGCATTGATTGACAAGCAGATGCCCGTCATCATGGTCATCATGAAGGATCCTTGCTTTGCCAAATGCCAGAATGCCCTGCAGCAGGTCACGACCCGCCAGGGTCGCCCCATTATATTGTGCTCCAAGGATGATACTGAAAGTTCCAAGTTTGCGTATAAGACGATTGAGCTGCCCCACACTGTGGACTGCCTCCAGGGCATCCTGAGCGTGATTCCGCTGCAGCTTCTATCCTTCCACCTGGCTGTCCTCCGAGGATATGACGTTGACTTTCCCAGAAATCTGGCCAAGTCTGTAACTGTGGAATAAGGATGAGACTGTCACAGGACCGTCACCACCTTTAATCTGATTCCAGACCTGTCCCAACAGCAGTGATGGGAAGAGAAGTGGGCATCCAACATGTTCTGCGTGTTCCTGTAGAGTTTGACAGCTTCCATGTGCCTTCTACCCAAGTGCTTTTGCTTACAGCAGATACTGTTTCTCTGTGTCCTGAAGTCGCCAGAGGAGAAGGGAATCATTGTTTACACATGGGGATCAGAGCAGACTTCTCCACTATCGTGCAATAGAGATACAGCTCTCTTCAGAGTAACTGTGAACCTTTTATAACCAACACTAGAGTTAGTTTTAAAACACAAGATATTTATAATGATGATTGTATAGCTTTTAAGTTATTTTTCTAGTATGTGGCTTTCTGTAGCCATGGTAATGGCCAAACTGTTCATCCCAGCTACCCATGTGCTATCTCCAGGCTTGCTCCTGGCAGGTGGCATTCATCTCAGATTTGAGCACAACGCATTGGCCCTCTGGACGCCTCTCTCCTTTACTTTCCTCTCTAGGCTGCTCCTGAATCTTGTTCCCTGACATCCACGAAGCCCCTCCAGCCATCCACCTATGCCTCTTATAAGTCAAGTTGAAATCTCAGCCTCTGCAACATTTTCTTCTTGTGTGTGGCCCAGATCTCTCCAACTCTCCAACTTCTGTTTAATCTGATCCTGGCTCCTTTTAAGTCCAGGCAGCATTTTGGTCCCTGTTCCTTGCCCATAATAAAACAGCTTGAAATATCCCATGCAAGAGAGTAGTTTCAAGTGGGCAACTCTGCTCTCTATTTAAAAGTGTGCACAATCAAAGTACTATGCAATGTTAGGACAATAAAGAACATACAAATTAAAAAAAAAAATGAAAACAGAACATATCAAATTTTATGAGATGCTCTGAAGGGCTTAGAGGAAAATTTGTAGCTGCAAATGCCTATATTAGAAAGGAAAATGTATCTCAAATCGATAATCTAAGCTCCGACCTTAAGAAACTAGGGAAACAAAGCAAACTAAAACCAAAACAAACAGAAGGAAGAAAATGATAACTGGAGCAGAAATCAATGAAGTAGAAAACAGAAATCGATATAGAAAACGAATGAAGCCAAAAGATAGTATTTCAGAAAGATAAAACTGAGAAACCTTTAGCTATACTGGCCAAGTAAAAGAGAGAGTATTCAGGTTGCCAAAACTGGGACTGTATGAGAGGGCTCACTGTCAGTCTTACAGACATAAAAGGGAATGCTGGGAAGAACTTTATGCAAACAAATTAGACAACTGAGATGAATCGGGTAAGTTCCCAGAAAGACACAAATTACAAAACTGGCTCAAGAAAAACTAGAAAATCTAAATTGAATCAGTAAATACAAATATTTTCACGAAGAAAAGCTCATGCCCAGATGGCCTTGCTTGAGAATTCTACCATGCCTTTGAAGAAGAAAAATTACCAATCTTTCACAAAGTCTTTCTGAAAATAGAGGAAGAAATGCTTCCCAACTCATTCTGTGAGGCCAGTATTACCTTGATACCAAAGCCAAGATATCTCAAAAAAAAAAAAACCCACAAAAAGAAAACAAGACTATTATCTCTTATAGACATACATGTAAAAATCCTCAGAAAAATGTCAGCAAACCGAATCCAGCATGTACATAAAAAGGATCATACACAATGACTTAGATTTATCCCAGAAATGCAAGTTTGATGTAACACCCCAAAATCAATTGATGTGATATACCAAGGCTAAGTGGTGCCTCTTATCCCTTTGGGAGGTGGAGGCACGTGGATCACTTGAGGTCAGGAGTTTCAGACCAGCCTGGACAAAAAGGTGAAATAAACAAACAAACAAAATTAGCCGGGAGTGGTAGTGCATGGCTGTAATCCCAGCTACTCAGGAGGCTGAGGCATGAGAATGGCTTGAACCCAGGAGGTGGAGGTTTCAGTGAGCCGAGATTGCACCTCTGTACTCCAGCAAAGGCGACAGAGTGAGACTTCCTCTCAAAAAAAAAAGTAATACAGAAATATATCATGTTAATAAAGGACAAAAATCATATGATCTCAATACCTCTGGAAAAAGCATTTGACAAAATCTGCCATTCATGATAAAATTATCTGAAACTCAATCAAAGGGAGTTTCCTCAATCTCAAAAAGGGCACCTGTAAAAAAATCTGTAACATATTTAATGATAAGAGACCAGATCTAGCAACGAAACGATGGCCACTCTCATCACATTTATTCAATATATGTAGAAAATCCTAAGTTTGGTTCTAAACCATCACAATAAAATGAATATTGCAAGAAAGTGAGTCACACACATTTTTTGGTTTCCCAGGGCCTGTAAAAATTATGTTTAGATTATGCTTCAGCCTATTAAGTTTACAATAGCATTACATGTAAAAAAAGTACATGCTTTAATTAAAAATACTTTATTGCTAAAAAATACTGACAAAGTGAACACCTGCTGTTGGAAAAATAGCACCAGTTGATTTCCCAGATGCGCAGTTGTCACAAACCTTCAATCTGTAAAAAATAAAATATCTGTGAAGCATAAAGCAAAGCACAATAAAATGAGAAATGCCTGTACTTACAAAACTATTAGAATTTTTTCTAATCTGTCTGTCACCCACGCTGGAGTGCAGTGGTGCAGTGGCACAATCCAGCTCACTTCCACCTCTGCCTCAGTGGCTTCGAGTGATTCTTGTGCCTCAGTGTCCCAAATAACTGGGACTGCAGGCATGTGCCACCACTCCTGGCTATTTTTTGTATTTTTTTGGTACTTTTAGTAGAGATGGAGTTTCACCATATTGCTCAGGCTGGTCTTGAATTCCTTGCCTCAAGTGATCCGCCTGCCTCAGCCTCCCAAATTTCGGGAGTTACAGGAATGAGCCACCATGCCTGGGCCACAAAACCATTAGAATTAATAAATATGTTTAGCAAATTTGCAAGATACAAGGTTCATGTGCAAGAATCAATGGAATTTCTATGTATTACAAGTGAACTATCTGAAAATGAAATTAAGAAAGTAATTCCATTCATCATAGCATAAAAATACTTAGGAATAACTTGAACAAAAATGTTAGACTAAAAAACATTGGTAAGGAAGATTGAGGGAGATTTAAGTACATGAAAAAAGTTCCATGTTTGTGGGTTGCAAAATATCTGCAATCTTAAGGTGGCATCTTCACCAAATCCATCTACAGATGAAACACAATCCCTCTCAAAATATGTTTTTTGAAATCCATTGATGAAGTGATCCTAAAATTTATATGGAAAAGCCAAAGTAATATTGAAAAAGAACAATGTTGGTTAAGCAAAGAAGTGTGGAATACTATGCAGCCATGAAAAGGAATGATATCATGTCCTTTGCAGGGACAAGGATGGAGCTGGAAGCCATTGTCCTCAGCAAACTAACACAGGGGCAGAAAACCAAACACCATATGTTCTTACTTATAAGTGTTGCCTCTGTATAATAGAGTAACTCACACCTGCTGCAGCATGCGTGAATCTCAACAGCATCGTGCTGCTCGTGTAAATTCAACTCACTCTCTCTAATGTCTCTGTGTGTGTAGCTGTAGGAATATTTACTTAACTGGTCCTTATTGATGGTTGTTTGGTTTTTCTTTCTTTTTTTCTTCAACTTTTACTCTAAGTTCTAGGGTGCATGTGCAGGATGTGCAGGTTTGTTGCATAGGTAACTGTGTGCTACGGTGGTTTGTGCACAGATCAACCCATCACCTTGGTATTAAGCCCAGCATCCATTCGCTATTCCTCCTGATGCTTTCCCTCCCTCAACCCTCCATCCCCGACAGGCCTCAGTGTGTGTTGTTCCCCCTCCCATGTGTCCGTCTGTTCTCATTCAGCTCTCACTTGTAAGTGAGGACATGTGGCATTTGGTTTTCTGTTCCTGTGTTAGTTGGCTGAGGATAATGGCTTCCAGCTCCATCCATGTCCCTGCAAAGGACATGATTTCCTTTTTATGGCTGCATAGTATTCCATATTTTCTTTATTCAGCCTATTAATCGTTTTTTTTTCTTTTTCTCTTAATTTCAGGGGTACATGTGCAAGTTCATTCCATAGGTAAACGTGAGCCATGGGGGTTTATTGTGCAGATTATTTCATCATCTATATATTAAGCCTAGTACCCATTAGTTATTATTAGTTTTAAAAACAGTTTTGTTTAAAAAATTAAGTTCACCTGTAATCTTAAGACAGCATTTCAAAATATACTGCATTTTATTACATAAAAGTACAATTGGTAAAATGATTTACTACTAAAATTAAAAATGTTTTCCTCTCACTATCATGTAGAATATTACTCTGAACACCTACCTTTTGCTTCACTCAGATAAAGTTATAGGTCAACCACAAAGAGCCTCTCCACTTAGATTTTCATTGTGTACCTTTTTTTTTTTTGAGACGGAGACTCACACTATCACCCAGGCTGGAGTGCAATGGTGCAATCTTGGCTCACTGCAACCTCTGCCTGCTTAGTTTAAGCAATCCTCCTGCCTCAGCCTCCTGAGTACCTGGGACTACAGGCATGCACCACCATGTCTGGCTAATTTTTTTGTATTTTTAGTAGAGATAGGGTTTCACCATTACATTTCAATGCCCTTACTTTTCCATGGAAAAGGTCATAAATAATGCCCACCTAATGAAAAAGAATCTCTCATAGATCTGATGCAACAATAATGGATCACATGCTTTCACATAAACAGTGGGAATGAAGGAACAGCATGAAGTAATTTGAGAGTTAAATTACATTTGCTTTCAAAAAACTATAATTTTTTCAAGGGAAAACAAATACTTTGTAATAATAACACTTCAAAAACATCTTGTGTTTCTTTTAAAGTTATATACAAATAAATTATCTGACAGTTTTAGCTTTGAATTATTTTCTGTACTCAACACTCTGATTTAGTGTAATATATGAAGTGTCAGCACCTTAGTTCTTACTGTGAATCCTCTCATGTTTATATAGACAATGTTTGATTATTTTTTCACGTTTGCTGCGTCTGCAAATGTGAGTTCTTTTAGTATGAACTCTCTGGTGTTGCCCAAGCTGGAGTTTTGTTTTGTTGTTTTTTTTTTTTTTTTTTTTTTTTAGATGGAGTCTCACTCAGTCACCCAGGCTGGAGTGCAGTGGCACGATCTCGGCTCACTGCAACCTCCACCTCCTGGGTTCAAGCAATTCTCCTGCCTCAGCCTCCCAGTAGCTGGGATTACAGGTGCCTGCCACCACACCTGGCTAATTTTTTTTGAATTTTTAATAGAGATGGGGTTTCACCATGTTGGCCAGGCTGCTCTAGAACTCCTGATCTCAAACAATTTGCCTGCCTTGGCTTTCCAAAGTGCTGGGATTACAGGCATAAACCACTGTGCCTGGCCCAAGCTGGAGTTTTTAAACAAATGTGTTTGCACATTCATTACATTTGTAGGGTTTCTTTCCAACATAAATTCTCTGATGTTCAACAAGGTTTGAGCAGCTGCTTTGGTGTTTTCCTCTAGTATAAAATGTGTGCAGTAAGGTTTGTAATACAAGTAAAGGTACTACAATCCCCTTTATGGTCACAGTGTTTTTCTTCAGAATAAAAACTCATATTCACTTTAAAGGCTTATATTTTCTGAAAGTTTTTTTTACAGTAATTAGATTTATAATGCTTTAACTATGAACTCTCTGATTTTGAGTAAGATTTGAATAGATAGCAATGGCTTTTCCACATTCTTTATATTTGTACAATTTTTCTGAAGTATAAATGCTTTCCTGTGCAATGAAGTGTGAACATTAATTAAAAGTTTTGCCACATTGTAAGTGCAGGGGTTTTCTCTAGTATGAATGATCTTACATAGAGTAAGGTGTGACAACCATTTAAAGGCTCTGCCACATTCTTTACATTTCTAGAGTTTCTCACCAGTATAGTTTCTTTCATCTTTAGAAAAGTATGAGGTGGGGTTAAAAGCTTTTCCACGTCTTTCAATTTTGTAGAGTTTCTTCAGTATGAATTATCTTATGTTTGAGGACCTTCTAAATGCGTTGGCATATTCAGTCATAGGGTTTCTCTCCAGTATGAATCTCTTACAAGGGTTGAAGACTGGTTAAAAGCTTTACCGCATTCTTTGCATTTGTAGGATTTTTCTCCAGTATGAATTATCTTATGTTTAGTGAGGCTTGAGATGCACTTAAAAGCCTTTGTGACATCCTTCACATTTGTAGGGTTTCTCTCTAGTATGAATTCTTATGTTCATTACGGTGTGAGGATCAGTTAAAGGCCTTGCTACATTCTTCGCATTTGTAGGGATTCTCTCCAGTATGAATTCTCTCATGTTTAATGAGAGCTGAGCAGTGGTTAAAGGCTTTGCCGCATTCTTCACCCTTGCAGGGTTTCTCCCCAGTATGAACTAACTTACGTGTAAGAAGGGTAACAACTGGTTGGAGGTTTCGCCACATTCTTCACATTGGTAGGGATTCTCTCAGTGTGAATTGTGTTAATAAGGGCTGAGGACAGGTTAAAGGCTTTGCCACATTTTTCACATCTGTAGGAATTCTGTCTCCTATGACTTCTCTGATGTTGAGTTAGGTGTGAAAGCATGTGAAATAATTTGCCACATTCTTTTTGTTTGTTTGAGATGGAATCTGGCTCTGTTGCCCAGGCTGGAGTGCAATGGCGCAATCTCGGCTCACTGCAACCTCTGCCTACTGGGTTCAAGCGATTCTCCAGCGTCAGCCTCCCAAGTAGCTGGAACTACAGGCATGCGCCACCGAGCCTGGCTAATTTTTTTGTATTTTTAGTAGAGAATGGGGTTTCACCATGCTGGTCATGCTGCTCTCAAACTCCTGACCTCAGGTGATCCACCCACCTCTGGCTCCCAAAGTGCTAGGATTACAGGCGTGAGCCACCACACCTGGCCCATTTGCCACATTCTTTACATTTGATAGGTTTCTCTCCAGTATGTCATGTCTTATGTGTATTTTAATTTGAAAATTTACTAAAGACTTTCATACATGTATGACATTAAAATACTTTGCTCTGAGCAGTTGACAAGTTAATGTCATTAAGTCCATTATGACCTCCTCTGCGCACTTTATTCTCACCCCTCACACTTTTACGGTCTTTCCTTAATTGCAAATTCTCATGTTCACATTTTCTGTATCTTTTTAATATCACTTTTGGGAATAAATCTTTTACACCCTGTTCTGGCCAAAGGTCCTGGGTGGAATGAGAGCACATAACTGGGTGTTTTGCTACCATCTTGTGCCTCTTCATATTCCAGGGCTCTTTTCTTTGCCCCAGATAGGTGATCAGGTCTGGCTTAGAGACAACAATACCATTTCTAGGCTTCCAGGGGGTCCTGATGTCTTAGCTATGGATTTCCAGAAACCTGCAGGTCACAGGGCCACAGAAGCTGGGCATCTAGGAGAAGAGAACACAGCAGTGAAGGTGAGACCTGGAGCTCTGGCCAAATAGTTTTTAAAAAGATGGATGCTCATCATATTTACAACTCTGTGCCTACCTTTTCATGTATATTCTCATTCTCTCTCTATCTCTCTCTCTCTCTCTCTCTCTCTCACACACACACACACACACACGTGCACACACACATGTGGACACACACACACGGTAACAAAGAAGTTTGCAATTGCTGGGCAAGCAGGACTGAAGTGGCTATTAGCAACTGGTGGTGTGGTGTGCAGAGCATGGGGGTACCCTCTGGGCTTTAGGTGGGCCATGTGGGGGTCTTGCAGAGGGAATCAGGGTGCCAGCAGGGGCAGGGGGTCTTGAAGATCCTGGGTCTGAGGCAGAACTCTACTAGATGTCCACACACCCACACTGCTGACCACCAGCCTGCCCTCCCTCGCCAGAAACTGCAGGAGAGCCCCTTTCTCTTGCAATGTCCTTCCATCACCCTCTACTGAGAAGGTTTAATATCTTACTTGCTTTAGGGAAGAAATGCTTAAAGAAGTTTAGTCATTTATCACAGGGTATATATTGGAGGGTACATTGAGAGCTGAGAGGCAGTACACTAATAACCGGCACAGGTATCCTTGATGGCTTCAGTAATGTGACTGGTGGTAGGAGAGAGGCGGAGTTCTTCGGTCCCTGGTGTTTAAATTTCTTTAGCTTGCGTTTCTGTGAAGTGTTGAACCACACTGAGGGGATCTTTAGGCTGAGCTGTACCTGATCCTAAAACGAGGTGTCTGGAGTTCCTTGGGCATGTGCCATTTATCTTTTACTTTTCCGTTGTAGGGAAAACCAAGACCCAGACCTGGAGACCTGATTGAGATTTTTCGAATTGGCTATGAGCACTGGGCCATCTATGTAGAAGATGACTGCGTGGTCCATCTGGCTCCCCCGAGTAAGAGCGAACACTCTATTGAAATACTGATATTGAAGTTAGCCAAGTAAATAGAAGCACAGTTAATTACTGGGCTCCTCAGTCATTGCCATTCTTTAGCAATGGGACCCCTTGAAGCATGACTGGACCTTTGTTTACTGTGTGATACAGTTTGGTCTCTGTTCACCAAAACCTGCTGAGTGTCCAGCCCTAAGAGTGATACAAGTGTAAAGAGTGTGGCCCAAGTTCCCTGACCTCCTGGGGGGGGCCTTTGTTTAAAAACACACGTTTTAGAACTTGAGCCCCATTTTGCATTGACAGCAGTTAAGCATCCGTCCTCATCTTTCTGAGGAGTCCCCAAGGAGAACACAGATGCTTACCTGTTCTGATTGCCATCTGTTTTCTATAGTCTTGAACCCTGCCTGTGGCTTCTTGATCACCTTTGGCACCTTCGTCCTCACCTTGTCTCCCTGCTGTTCCACACGCTCCGTGCTGTCTCACCCTAAATGTAGATACAGCCCTCCCCTCATTTCTCACAGCTGTCTTAACATATGGCTGAGATCAAATTTGTGTTAATGAAATCTTAGTGGAGATTGGATGGGGTGGAGGTGATGATAGTGGAGGACGAGTACAGCAGAATGAGGAACGACTTAAAATTGGGTATCTGGAACCACTGGTCACAATGGTTGTCTCAGGAGATGGGGCCTGGTGAGGCTCGGGGGGTTGGGAGAAGAAGGGGTAGGGGGGACCCTGTTGAATACCCATGAATGCCCTTTGAATGCTATCTCCCGTGCAGGTATTGCCAGTTCAAAGTTGAATTACAGGAGGTCACTGTCCCGAAGGCCTTTGGCCCCAACTTGTTCTCAGCTGTCACTCCTGTGTTCTGTCCCCTTCCTTTGGCCCAGTCTCTCACTATGCTGGAGGTCCTCAGGGAGTAGAGTCCCTTTCTCATTGCCTCTCTTCTCTGCCCCCTCTACTCATATCCTTCCCACTTCTTGTCTCAGAACCTACTCAGAGAACATAGAAATCCACTGCTTCTTTCCAGACTAAGTCCAGGAGTTCCTTCCCTCTTGTACAATCACAGAGACATTTACCAGTTATGTCTTCCCCCACCCCTGTCTTGCTCTCTCTGAAAAGGAATTCTGCTATTTCTGCTCCTGAATGCTGAATTATCTACAGTCAGCTTTTATAAAATCAGCAGATTTTCTTCAAATTTGTAAGAAAAGATCATGGAACATTTCTTGTCCTTGGACAACTTGTAAAGGGAAGGGTGTACACATCTGCATATCCACGTGGTTGTAGCAGAAAAACAGTGCTGGCTTTAAATGACCACCCACCTGGCCTTGGGCAGATTCCCGATCCTCTTTGAGTCTCTGTCTCCTCTAAGGGCTGAATATGATAATGTAGCAGCTTTCGAACATTTCTCAAATCTGTGGAATCCTGTTTTTAAACATACCCTTGATGAGAATCCCCGTATTTGAATAGAGGCAGCAGTCAAGTAGCTGTATGTGGAAGCTGGTGGGAGCAGGTGCCATTCAGAGCCCTACTTGGCTCAGTTCCCCTGTGCTCCTGTGGCAGCCCCAGAGGGAAGCGTGCTGTGGAACCACCATAATCGTGTACCCAGGAGCTGACACTTACATAGAGGGTGGCCTTTACATGTTTGTGAAGATTGCTGAACTCTGCTTAGGAAACAAGACTCAAATCCTAGGGCTTAGGCAGGTGCATGCAACATAGTTTGGGGCCACAGAATAAGGTGCTCCAAGAGTTTAATGAGAGAGACTCCCATGTGGGATGAGAGCAGGAAGCGCAGTGCAGGGCAAAGAGCTTCTCAGGAAAGTTGATTCCCTGTGGTTCTTTGGCTCCAACTCCCCTTCTTCAGCCACCCTTTTATTGATGGTGCCAATGAGACCCCAGGGGGAGCAGCTTCCTCAGAGCCTTAGACTGTGCTCTGCTCAGCTACTCCTTGAAATTCCCAATTTTTGTCTTTGGTCTCCAGGTGAGGAGTTCGGGGTGGGTAGCATTACTTCCATCTTTAGCAATCTGGCCATGGTGAAATACAGTCGTCTGGAGGACGTGCTGCATGGCTGCTCCTGGAAGGTCAATAACAAGCTCGATGGGATGTACCTGCCCCTGCCAGTGGACGAGATCATCCAGCGTACAAAAAAGATGGTCAACAAGATCGTGCAGTACAGCCTGATCGAAGGGAACTGCGAGCACTTTGTCAATGGCCTCAGATACGGCGTATCCCGGAGCCAGCAGGTGTGATCCCATTTGCTCTGATGATGGCTTCTTCCGGAGCTTTCTGGGGGTTTGTCATTTCACTAGTGATCGGAATGGTAATCAGTGCCTTCATCATGTTATTCATTATACTAGTAAGGCTTTCTGTTTCTGCAGGACTTTATGGTTCAGGAGGTATTTTCACCTTGATTAACCCAGGGAGGAGTAGAAAAGGCACTGGGCTAATAGTAAGACCACGGGGGTTGGAGCCCCAGCTCAACTATTAACTAGAGAAGTCTCCTTGGTCAATTCACTATATTTCTGAAGGCTTTTCTTTCTTTCTGTTTTTTTTTTTCTCTTTCTTTGAAGACAGGGTCTCACACCTAGGCTGAAGTGTAGTGGCATAATCAGCAGCCACAAATTCCTGGGCTCAAGCAATCCTCCTGCCTCAGCCTCCTGAATAGCTGGGACTTCAGGCATGCATCATCACACCCAACTAATTTTAAAACGTTTTTGTAGAGAGATGGTTTTGCTATATTGTCCAGGTTGATCTTGAACTCCTGAGCTCCCGTGATCCTCCCATTCCAGCCTCCTAAAGTGCTGGGATTACAGGCGTGAGCCACCACACCTGGCCTGCACTCTATTCTTCTGAGGCTTTGTCAGGGGCTCAGTGGGCCCTGATGTGAGAAATCTCCCACCCCCATGAACATTTGTACATGAAAACCCCAAGGACTGAGGGCATTATAAGACGTCCTTTGGAACTAAAACAGATTTACAAGAAAAAAACAAGCCCATTCAAAAGTGGGTGAAGGATATGAACAGACACTTTACAAAAAAAGACATACATGAGGCCAACAAACATATGAAAAAATGCTCATCATCACTGGTCATTAGACAAATGCAAATCAAAACTACATTGAGATACCATCTCACGCCAGTTAGAATGGCGATCATTAAAAAATCTGGAGACAACAGATGCTGGAGAGGATGTGGAGAAATAGGAACACTTTTACACTGCTGGTGGGTATGTAAATTAGTTCAACCATTGTGGAGGACAGTGTGGCGATTCCTCAAGGACCTAGAAATAGAAATTCCATTTGACCCAGCGATCCCATTACTGGGTATATATCCAAAGGATTACAAATCGTTCTACTATAAGGACACATGCACACGAATGTTCATTGCAGCACTGTTTACAATAGCAGAGACCTGGAACCAACCCAAATGCCCATCGATGATAGACTGGTCTGGGAAATTGTGGCACATATACGCCATGGAATATTATGCAGCCATCAAAAATGATGAGTTCGTGTTCTTTGTAGGGGCATGGATGAACCTGGAGACAGACCATCATTCTCAGCAAACTGACACAAGAACAGAAAATGAAATACCGCATGTTCTCACTCATAGGCGGGTGTTAACAATGAGAACACATGGACACAGGGAGGGGAGCACTACATACTGGGGTCTGTTGCGGGGAATAGGGGGGTAGGAGTTGGGGAGAGATAGCATGGGGAGAAATGCCAGGTATAGGTGAAGGTGAGGAAGGCAGCAAATCACACTGCCACGTGTGCACCTATGCAACTATCTTGCATGTTCTTCATATGTACCCCAAAACCTAAAATGCAATTAAAAAAAAGAAGCCCTCTGAAGAAGCCTGGGCCCAGGAGTCATGAGGCCCAAGGACCCAAGAGCTAAGTTTGGACAGAAATTCACTGTATGGCTCTGTCCAAGTGAGTTCTGCTCCCTGGCTCTGGGATCCCCCGTTTGTGGAATGAGGGCCTCAGTGGCTATGGCACTGTGAGATCCTTTGCCTCTGAGCCCCACACTGGAGGCAGACGCTGGGCCAAATGGCACACAGGGAGGAAGGGGTTGTCTGTCTCCAACAATCCTGGCTCTTCTTGGTCTCTTGTCACTCTAGGAGTTTTGAAAATGTAGGATAGCAGGGACTGTTCTTCTCTTAGGAATAGACTCCAGGCAGTCTGGCTGCTGAAGGGGAATGGTGGGGTGGAGGTAGGGGAGGGTGCCAGCCGAGGATTGGTGCTGATTGTCCTGTGAACTGATGTGCTTTGCAGGTAGAGCACGCCCTGATGGAAGGCGCGAAGGCTGCAGGCGCAGTTATCTCAGCTGTGGTGGGTGGCATGAAGCCCAAACCAGTAACTGCCTGAAGGTGATGAGAACTCCGATTAGAGCAAGAGCTACTGACACAAGCAAAAGAACATGCCTCCTTGCCGTGTCTTCTCTCAATGGCTCTGATTACGAAAATTATGAACTTCTGGAAGAATCCAGAATGTATCCTATTACCCTTCCAGAAATAAATCCAATATATACGATCATAGACCTGCAGACTCCTGGGATGGGAAGGACTTGGTATCTGTGTATCTCTTATGCACAGGTACTGCGCTAGGCATTTCGTATATGGATCTAATTTTACTCTTATTTGTAGGAAGGGGTCTTGGTTGTTCCTTAGGCTGGCCTTGGTCTCTGATACTTGAATGCCATCAGAAACATCCCAGAAACCTCTACTTGAATATTTCCAGTAACGAAGAAGTCTTTTTCCAGAAGTTCTTCTTATTAAACTAAAATGCCTCTAGTTTCTTTCCATTTCTCATAATCCTGCCCTTTTGACTCACAGTGTAGCTCAGGGGAGGAGGACCTTGAGAAAAACTGTGACTCACTATTCAGGGCCCACTGTACCTTAATCTAGGAAAACTTCCCAGGAAATACTTTCTTTTTAAAATTATACATCAACTTTGTTCCTTATTGTTTAAAAATCTTCTATCAAAAGTATCATTGATAAGACAATTTAGCTTGCTTTTCTACCTCAACATTACCCTAAAATGTGAAGTCTCTAGTCTCACTGATTTTAGGTGAATATTCAAAATAATTTGATAAGTTTAACCAATTGAGCTCTACTGTGTGAGTGAGGGAGAGAAAGGAATTATTGTTGTGTTTTGAAGAATGTTGATGGGATGGAAGATCTGAAATTATGGCTGGGGATTGCATTAACAACTGGGAGCTGAAGCCACCCAAAAAAGCTAGAGAAGTGTTCTGTTATGCCTCCAGAAATACCTAGAAAATACAAAGAATGTGGAAGAGAGCAAGATGGAGCCCTCAAGGTGTTTCAGATAAGGTCCCTTGGGATTTTCCATGAGCTTTTCTCCTATTTGGAGAAAATAGACTCTCACTGAAACTCTTCAATTTTTTTTACCCTCCATCCTTTTCTCAGCAATCTAAACGTGGCAGCCTCCTGTCTCCTAACACTGCAGTCTGGGCATCTGATTTGTCTCCCCTCTGCACTTATTTCTGTGAATCATGACCAGAATGAAGCTGCTATCCCTGGTTCCTCTTCCCCATTTCCTCTTACACTCCTTTGCCCAAAAATCAGTTGAGTTCCCAATATCTCTTCCTTCAGTCTCTATTCATTATATGGTCTAGGTTGAGCCTTCCTTTGAAGCAGAGCCTTAGTACCAGCAATTCATATTTTATAAAGTGTATTTATTCCTTGTAGCTGCAAACCAACCCATCCATGTTTTGGTGAATGGTTTAATCTGAAGATGATGTTGAACTCATGGACCATATTAATCTTTCATCAAACAAACTGGATGTTGTTTGATTAATGAAAAACTCCACACCTAGGAGTGTTTAGCAACTTCTGCACAAAGGACTCATCCATCTCTTGCTTATGTTTGGGACAGAAAGACACTTCTCTTTTTACTGGTTTGAACCCAATGGGACAGAGACTGTCTAGAAAGTTTCAGGGCTCATATTCACTTGTTTGTCCAACAGATATTTTTGAGTATCTTCCAAGAGCCAAACCCTGGCTACTCCCACCTTTGTCTGAGCCTGTGAGCAGCAGTCCAGGGGCTGGCTGTGACGAGTTCTGAGTTGGCTGGAAAGACACAGGCACAATGGACATGGGGCAAAGGCCACTTGCTGGACAATAGTTCCTTCTGCTTGCAAGCTGTCCGTCAGGCTGAGAGCTCTGGAATGCGTACCCCACATTTTGAAGAGGAGGAGGGGAGAATTTCTTAAAGTGTGTGTGTTTCTCTTTTAACCAGTACTAGTTTCTGCATTTTAAGGTAGCAACTGAAATCTCTTCTTTGAGTGGGAGCACTCAGGTGAGCCTTGTTAGTCTTCTTGATATAATAAAGCACATGCCCACTCTTGATGGGGTGGGGAGGAGAAAATTCTAAGGGAAAGTAATCTGAATGCAAATGTTTCTGAGATTACTTAAACACTAGTCACCTGTTTGCGTGCTTATCTTTCACTTTTTGGGAATGGGTGGCTGAGTGGGGCAGTGGTGGTATTGGTTCACTTGGGCATGTCACATGGCGAGTTGGAGAACTTGAAAGTGCTGTGGTCCTTAATGGGAGGGAGGCCTGGTACCAGTGACACATGAGCCAGCAGGGGCTGCACACAATACAGTTATTTTGCTTAATGTTAGAAAGGATGACTTCAGGAAATGAGCACCTCTGCAGAGACTTTTACGGCCATAAAGGAATCTGGTTCTGCTAGCTAGGAGTGGAGAACATGGTAGCCAGAGATGCCAACTGACAAAAGGGGAAAGGACCCCCCACCATGGGGACAGCAGAGCAGAAGTAGGAGGGGAAAAGCCAGAAGGGAGGGTTGGGTGACACCAGGAGTAGAAAGAAGCTGCTCTCTAGTTTCCAGGTTTTTTTTTTTTTTGAGACAGAGTTTCGCTCTTGTTACCCAGGCTGGAGTGCAATGGCGTGATCTCGGCTCACTGCAACCTCCACCTCCTGGGTTCAGGCAATTCTCCTGCCTCAGCCTCCCAAGTAGCTGGGATTACAGGCATGCGCCACCATGCCCAGCTAATTTTTTGTATTTTGAGTAGAGACAGGGTTTCACCATGTTGACCAGGATGGTCTCGATCTCTTGACCTCGTGATCCACCCGCCTCGACCTCCCAAAGTGCTGGGATTACAGGCTTGAGCCACCGCGCCCGGCTGTTTCCAGTTTTAAGTTATGTCTTATACTCCCCTTTTGTTATTGTCAAGCTTTGTTACTAGCTGTTCTTGGGGAATACAAGGAGCATGGTTTGTGGTACCCAAAAAGGTTGCAGCTATGGAAAGAAGAGGCTCAGGACTAAGGTGATCCACAGGAAGCAAGCAGACCAGACAGGCACCACGTTGGCTGAAAATTAAGCTACCTTTGGTGCCCTCTGGAATACTTTGGGAAAGAACTGGATTTCCTGCAGTCATGGCTGAGAGCTCTGGAATGCATGGGGCTTTGTCAAAGAAGGAAGATTTTAAAGGGAAGGCTGATTCCTGACTCTGTAGGACTTGAGTCTTTATAACACACATAGACAAGCACAGCACAAGGGGCGTAGGGGCTGGATACATAATATTCTGGTGATCATAGGCCATTATGATCTTCACACTGTTCCTACAGAAACTTCTTATCCCTTTAGGAGAATAATTAATGGTAATCCAAACTCTAAGAAGGCTACCGGGCACAAAGTTCTGTTCTCCCAAAGTTTCTGGGCCCATTATTTTTAAAGCCAACTTTCAGCTGGCCAGAATCTTTACTAGGAATCCAACTACTTATGAACTCCATGCTGCTGCTTCTTGGCAGAGAGCAAATGTGTGTGTTTTTTTATTCCCCAGGAGTATGGTGGTATTTACTTTGTTTTAAAAATATTCTTGGTGAAGTGATCTGGCAAGATGGCCGAATAGGAACAGCTCCAGTCTGCAGCTCCCAGCCAGACGAATGCAGAAGGCAGGTGATTTCTGCATTTCCAACTGAGATACACTGTTCATCTCATTCGGACTGGTTAGGCAGTGGGTTCAGCTGATGCAGGGTGAGCAGAAGCAAGGTGTGGCATTGTCTCACCCAGGAAGTGCAAGGAGTGGGGAGCCCCCTTTCTCAGCCAAGGGAAGCCATGAGGGACTGTGCTTGCTATTCAGCACAGATACTATGCTTTTCCTACAGTTTTTGCAATCCGCAGAGCAGGATATGTGCTGACACCACCAAGGTGCCTGGGTTTCAAGCACAAAACTGGGTGGCTGCTTGGACAGACACAGAGCTAGCTGCAGGAATTTTTTTTTATACCCTGGTGGCACCTAGAACCCCAGCAAGACAGAACCATTCACTCCCCTGGAAAGGGGGCTGAAGCCAGGGAGCCAAATGATCTCACTCAGCAGGTCCCACTCCCAATGGAGCCCAGCAAGCTAAGAACCATTGGCTTGAAATTCTTGCTGCCAGCACAGCTGTCTGAAGTTGACCTGGGATGATCGTGCTAGCAGAAGACAAGAAATAACCAACATCAGAGTGAAACTGAAGGGGATAGAGACACAAAAATCTCTTCAAAAAATCAGTGAATCCAGGGATTTTTTTCTGAAAAAAAAAAATTAATAAAATAGACTGCTAGCTAGACTAATAAAGATGAAAAGAGAGAAGAATCAAATAGACACAATAAAAAATGATAAAGGGTATATCACCACTGATCCCACAGAAATACAAATTACCAACAGAGAATATTACAAACTCCTCTATGCAAATAAACTAGAAAATCCCTGAATAGACCAATAACAAGTTTTGAAATTGAGGCAGCAATTAATATCTTACCAACCAAAAAAAAGCCCAGGAGCAGACAGATTCACAGCCGAATTCTACCAGAGGTACAAAGAGGAGCTGGTACCATTCTTTCTGAAACTATTTCAAACAATAGAAAAAGAGGGACTCTTCCCTAACTCATCTTATGATGCCAGCATCATCTTGATTCCAAAACCTGGCAGAGAGACAACAACAACAAAAAAATTTCAGGCCAATATCCCTGATGAATATCAATGTGAAAATTCTCAGTAAAATACTGGCACACTGAATCCAGCATCCAACATCAAAAAGCTTACCCACCCTGACCAAGTCGGCTTCATCTCTGGGATGCAAGCCTGGTTCAACAAAAATCAATATATGTAATCTATCACATAAAGAGAACCAATAACAAAAACCACATGATTATCTCAATAGATGCAGAAAAGGCCTTCTATAAAATTCAACACCACTTCTTGCTAAAAACTCTGCAGAAACTAGGTATTGATGGAACATATCTCAAAATAATTTATGACAAACCCGCAGTCAATATCATACTCAATGGGCAAAAACTGGAAGCATTCCCTTTCAAAACTGGCACAAGACAAAGATGCTCTCTCAAGCCACTCCTATTCAACATGGTACTGGAAATTCTGGCCAGGGAAATCAGGCAAGAGAAAGATAAAGGTTATTCAAATAGGAAGAGAAGAAATCAAATTGTCTCTGTTTGCAGATGCATGATTGTATATTTAGAAAACCCCAACATCTTAGCTGCAGAACTCCTTAAGGTGATAAGGAGTTTTGTAACCTGAGACTATGCTTTTTTAGCATAGTCTCAGGATACAAAACCAATTGCAAAAATCACAAGAATTCCTATACACCAATAATAGACAAGCAGAGAGCCAAATCATGAGTGAATTCCCATTCATAACTGCTACAAAGAAAATAAAATATCTAGAAATACAACTTATAAGGGATGTAAAGGACCTCCTCAAGGAGAACTACAAACCACTGCTCAAGGAAATAAGAAAGGACATAAACAGATGGAGAAACATACCATGCTCATGGATAGGAAGAATCAATATCTTGACATGGCCATACTGCCCAAAGTAATTTATAGATTCAATGCTATTCCCATCAAACTATTATTGACTTTCTTCACAGAATTAGAAAACACTACCTTAAATTTCATATGGAACCAAAAAAGAGCCTGCATAGCCAAGACAATCCTAAGCAAAAGAACAAAGCTGGAGGCATCACGCTACCTGACTTGAAACTCTACTACAAGGCTACAGTAACCAAAACAGTATGGTAATGGTACCAAAACAGATATATAGACTAATGGAACAGAACAGCAGCCTCAGACATAACACCACACATGTACAACCATCTGATCTTTGACAGACCTGACAAAAACAAGCAATGGGAAAGGATTCCCTATTTAATAAATGGTGTTGGGAAAACTGGCTCGCCATATGCAGAAAACTAAAGCTGGACCCCTTCCTTATACCTCATACAAAAATTAACTCAAAATGGATTAAATATTTAAATGTAAGACCTAAAACCATAAAAACTCTAGAAGCTAACTTAGGCAATACCAT
The DNA here is from genome assembly GCF_049354715.1 of Callithrix jacchus. Classification (NCBI taxonomy): domain Eukaryota; kingdom Metazoa; phylum Chordata; class Mammalia; order Primates; family Cebidae; genus Callithrix; species Callithrix jacchus. The sequence goes on along the minus strand of NC_133511.1, from coordinate 120,493,980 downwards.
TCAGGACATAGGCGTGGGCAAAGACTTCATGACCAAAACACCATAAGCAATGGCAACAAAAGCCAAAATTGACAAATGGGATCTAATTAAATTAAGAGCTTTTGCATAGCAAAAGAAACTTTTATGAGAGTGAACAGGCAACCTACAGAATAGGAGAAAATGTTTGTAATCTACATGTCAGACAAAGGTCTCATATCCAGAATGTACAAGGAACTAAAAAAAATTTACGTGAAAAGAAACCCAACCCCATCAAAAAGTGGGCAACAGATATGAACAGACACTTCTTAAAGGAAGACATTTATATAGCCAACAAACGTGTGAAAAAAAGCTTATTATCAGCAGTCACTAGAGAAATGCAAATTGAAACCACAATGAGATACCAACTCACATCAGTTAGAACGTCTGGAAACAACAGATGCTGGTGAGAATGCAGAGAAATAGAAATGCTTTGACACTGTTAGTGGGAGCGCAAATTAGTTCAACCACTGTGGAAGACAGTGTGGTGATTCCTCAAGGACCTAGAACTTGAAATACCATTTGACCCAGCAATCCCAATTTACTGGGCATATAGACACATGCAAATGTATGTTTATTGCAGTGCTATTTACAATAGCAAAGACTTGGAACCAACCCAAATGCCCATCAATGTTAAACTGGATAAAGAAAATGTGGCACATATACACCATGGAATACTATGATGCAGCCATAAAAATAAATGAGTTCATGTTCTTTGCAGGGACATGGATGATGCTGGAAATGACCATTCTCAGCAAGCTAACACAGAAACAGAAAACCAAACACCTCATGTTCTCACTCATAAGTGGGCGTTGAACATTGAGAACACACAGACATAGGGAGTAGAACATCACACACCAGGGCCTGTCAGGGGGTGGGCAGAAATGGGAAGGAGAGCATTAGGAGAAATACTTAATGCATACAAGGCTTAAAAACTAGATGATGGGTTGATAGGTGCAGCAAACCACCATGACACATGTATACCTGTGTAAGAAACATGCATGTTCATCACATGTATCCTAGAACTTAAAGTAAAAAAACAAAAAGAAAAACATACAATGTTTTCAAATTATCTTATGGTTTGCAAAATGTTTCTATGTACTATTTTAGTTTCCATTGCAAAACTTTTACTTATAATAAAAATAAAACAAAAAATCTTCTTGGTAATTCAGATTATTCAGTTTTCTAGGTGAAATATAAAAAGATCAATTTTTACATTTGTTTAAAAAATATGAGGAGATGATCCAAGATGGCCGATCGCTAACATCCCGGGATTGCAGCTCTCAGGGAAGGCACGGAGAACTAGAGGAGGCCACACTTTCAGACAAATTCTGGTCGCTCATGGAGCAGGAGATCCCCCAGTGGAGGAAACACACGGGTGGCCAGTGCGACTCTCATGGCCGGCGCAGCGGTTCCGCCGGCACCTCAGCACGGCAGCTCTCGGAGCAAAGTAAACAGGTTTGGAGGACCCGCACGGGTCCCCAGCAGGACACCAGAGCCCGGCGCAGCCGCCGTGATGGCACCTCAGCGCGAGAGCGCTCGGCGCAGAGTAAACAGGACTGGTTTCCCTTCTGACTGAGGTTTGGAGCCCCGGGAAGGCAGAGTCGCCTACTATGGACACAAGAAGGAAGCCAGACAGGAGAATCCTGGGCAGAAAAGCACCATCAGTTTTAACGCCGCTGCTCTGGCCCTGGAAACTAACAACCTGGACGCCCACTCAAGAGACCTAATCTGAAAGTTGGTAAATTCAAAGACAGCAGGAGGATAAATTTACAATGACGGGAAGAAACCAGCGTAAAAAAGCTGAGAATACTCAAAATCAGAACGCCTCTCCCTCTAAAGATGATCACAGTTCCACATCAACAATGGAACAAGGCTTGATGGAGAACGAGCGCATCCCAATAACAGAATCACACTTCAAGGAATGGATAATAAGAAACTTCGGTGAGTTAAAAGACAATGTTGTAGCCCAACGTAAAGAAACTAGGAACTTTGAAAAAAGGTTTGATGAAATCCTATTGAGAATAGACAACTTAGAGAGGAGTATGAGTGAATTAATGGAACTGAAGAATACAATACAGGAACTCCGAGAAGTATGCACAGGTTTAAACACTCGAATTGTTCAAGCAGAATAAGGGATATCAGAGGTCAAAGTCCAACTTAATGTAATAAAACGTGAAGAAAAGATTAGAGAAAAAAGGATAAAAAGGAATGAGCAAAGTCTCCAAGAAATGTGGGACTATGTGAAAAGACCTAATTTACGTTTGATAGGTGTACCTGAATGCGACGGAGAGAATGAATCCAAGCTGGAAAATACCCTTCAGGAAAATTTTCCTAAACTAGCAAAGCAGGTCAAAATTCAACCCCAGGAAATAGAGAACACCACAAAGATATTCCTCAAGAAGAGCAACCCCAAGGCACATAATCGTTAGATTCACCAGGGTTGAAACGAAGGAGAGGATACTAAGGGCAGCCAGAGAGAAAGATCATGTTACCCACAAAGGCAAGCTTATCAGACTTACAGCAGATCTCTCAGCAGAAACTCTACAGGCCAGAAGAGAGTGGGGGCCAATATTCAACGTCCTTAAAGAACAGAACCTTCAGTCCAGAATTTCATATCCAGCCAAACTAAGCTTCACAACTGAAGGAAAAATAAAATCTTTTATGAACAAGCAAGAACTCAGAGATTTTATTACCACCAGGCCTGCTTTACAAGAGCTTCTGAAAGAAGCATTACACATAGAAAGAAACAACCAGTATTAGCCTTTCTAAAAATACACCAAAAAGTAAAGAGCTCCAACATAAAGAAGAATTTACACCAACGAATGGATAAAACAGCCAGTCAACATCAAATGGCAGTAACCCTAAATTTAAATTGACTAAATCCCCCAATCAAAAGACACAGCCAAAACCCAATGGCATGTTACATCCAGACCTGTTTCACATGCAAGGATACACAAAGACTCAAAACAAAGGGATGGAGAAAGATTTACCAACCAAATGGAGAGCAAAAATAAATAATAAATAAATAAAAAGCAGGAGTTGCAATTATCGTATCGGAGAAAATAGATTTTAAAGCAACAAAGATATAGTGGTAAAAGGATCAATGCAACAACAAGAGCTAATGATCCTAACACCCAGATACGAGACTTAGATTCAATGAAACAGAAAATTAATAAGGATATCAAGGACTCGAACTCAGATCCGGAACAAGTAAACTTAATAAATATTTATAGAGCTCTCCACTTCAAATACACAAAATATACATTCTTGTCAATACCACATCACACCTACCCATAAGTTTAAATGAAACATTGATTGGCCATTATTAATACTCAATTTTTTTCAAAATAAAGCAATATTTCCATTTACTCTCCCTCTTTCTCTTCCTCTTTCTTCCTCTCCTTTACTTATTTTTTTTTCTTTCCTTCGCTCAAAAAAAAAGAAATCAACTTGTAAACCTCTAGATCCAGGTCGGCAATGTCTCTCTCATTGCTTGATATCCTTCCTTCCCTTCCCTCCCTCCCTCCCTCCCTCCCTCCCTCCCTCCCTCCCTCCCTCCCTCCCTCCCTCCCTCTCTCCCTCCCTCCCTCCCTCCCCACTTCCTCCCTTCTTTCCTTCCTTCCTTCCTTCATCCCTTCCTTCCTCCCTACCGTCCTTCTTCCCTCCCTCCCCGCTTCCTCCCTTCCTTCCTTCCTTCCTTCATCCCTTCCTTCCTCCCTACCGTCCTTCTTCCCTCCCTTCCTGCCTTCCTCCCCGCCCCAAAAAAATATGAAAGTTCAATTTCAAGTGAAAACATTCTGAGTTTATAAAAATATGGGGGATGCTTTGTCAATTTTTCATACTTCCAGCTTTGCTTCAAAAAGAAGGGCTTTTGCAAACAAATAAGTGGAGACCACAGGTTCCTTATCTTTCTGTCCTGATCAAAGGTGGATGCCCTCAGCTTTGCCTGACCCCACGAGTAGTGGTCAGGATTGGGTGTGGATTCTGTGTTGGAAAGATGAGAAACTGTAGCCTCCACGGATTTTCCAGAGCTACACTTTTCTTTTGCAGCAGAACCCCATCTTCAGGAGTGTATCACTGAGCTGTCCAATGTGAAAAAGGGATAAAATAAATGGAGCATCTCTGACTTAAACAGGCTGTATAGCTTTCTGTAGAAAGCTGGAGAGGCACCTGCTGTATTGGAAGCTCCCAGTGACATGCTCTGCCAACAAAGAGCCAATGGGAGTAAAATAATAATGACAACGATGGTGACATTCAAGTATTCCCACTGTGCCAGGCTCTGTTTTGCACATTTTAGAAACAACTTGATGAGGACATTCACTCACTTTATGACTATGTGTTCATCTCCATAATTTCTACTGTTGCAGACTTTGTGGCCCTCTTCAACAGACTCCCCGTCTACCAGCTTTGCCCGGTGCTTTAACTGAGTGAATATTTATAGAATAAGGAAATTGAAATAAAGAGCTGGTTTACAATGGACCAAGAGATAAATAGAGGAAGAGGGTAGTTGAGGACCAAGGATGCATCATGATAGAGATAATTTGGGCCATGTCAAAGGGCTGTGCCATTCCCAGGGCTCTCAAGCAGGGGCAGAGGCAATTGCATATCAGGTGAGTAGTAGCATATATTAGTGAGTAGGATAAACTTTCAAAACTGATTGTTGGCATCCTTGGGCTGGTAGTTCTTTGCAGGGTATAGACACTGAGTTTTGACTACCCACATTCAATATCTGCTTGCAAGAGTGGAAGCAAGAAGGAGTGTCTTCTTTATGAGGGTTGGGGTGAGAATTCAGCCCAGGGAGAAACTAGAAAGCCATGGACTCTCAGAAACTTGTTAGTGATAATCAGCCTTCTGGTACTGATGGAGCACAGTGACTGCCAACCATGTGCTGTGGTAGAACTTCCTTGGATAGTGAAACCTATCAGGACAGAAGCTTTAATGTCTCCAGGAACCCAGTCTTATGCAACTGTTGTGGGAGTAAACTTTACTACCATCTCAGCTGAGGGGAATATAGCAAGAAGTTTCTGCGTCTTGCTCAGACACAGATGCTGAGGATTCTGTTCTTCCGTACCTCTGTACCCTGCGGGGAGGGGTCCACTGCAGCCCTCAGCACCTTCCCCAAAGCCCTGTCACTTCACAGGGCAATGGGAGAACAGTGCTCTGATAAATGCCTATAGATCATTGGTGCCTATGGAACAGCCTTTTGGGGGGCTCACACTTAGGACTACTGCTCTATGAGGCTGAGCTCAGGAAGGGGTATGGGGAAGGCTCATCAAGGCTATCCATCAAGAACATACACCCAGACTCTTAATACAAGGAGCCTGGCAGATGTATGATATTAAGAAAATTGTAGACAGAAAGGGGTGGCTTTAGTGATCTGTCAATTTCCGAATATGAGAAATGAACCTGTTAGAGGCTTCATTGGTCTCAACTGTCTATGTATTCCCAGGGCTACAAGCAGACCCTTGTTAGGATTCTCTTAGTTGCAAGGGACAGCAAGCAAAATACCTTAAGCAAAGTGAGGAACTTCCTGGTTTAAGTGACTATCAAATCCTGGAGTAGAAAACAGTACAGCTAGATTTCATGACATAAGCTTCAAAATAATGTGGTTGGTCAGTTCTCCAGAGCCACGTGATCACTGTGGTGAAGGAAGTGAAGGCGTCAGGTGGATGGAAAAGCACAGGACCACAATACACCTCACAATCTTAGTTCCTTGCCCCCTTTCTTCCAATAGGACCCAGAATATGCTCTAAGGTACAACAGCTGGTCTGTCTGTCTAGATTCATGGCTGGAATTCCTTAAAGAAGTTTCGTAGTGAGACACATGGATAGAACCTGTTAACAGATCTTCCCCTTCTCTATAGGAAATACATATTTGGGAGTTTTCAGTTTTTATCATTTCACTTCACTCCAGCATTATAGGGAATCTACTGGCCATGCTAACTGTGAAACAAACTCTGAGTCTGAGGTTTGTGGGCATGAAATTTACTGAGGAAGGTGTAGGAACAGGATTGGGCAGAGGGAGAAGTGGAACTTTGATGTAATTACAGCAAAGGCCAAGCTATGGGGCGCTCTGGAGCTGAGATGGCTGTTACAAAGTCAGGACGCCTGTTAGGTTTTGTTTCCTCAAACATATCCCCTTTCCCCTTTTCCTTCTCTGTCATTTAGAACACAGCATGAAAGCCCTTGCCAGGCGCCATGGTAAGACCCTTGAACTTTCTAACACACATAACTGGGTGCTAAATAAACCTTTTTTTTTGTTGTTTTAAATAAATTACTTAGCCTCACGTATTCCATTATAGCAACACTGAACAGACTAAGACAATCAGTCAACTATTTTCAGGGCCAGACTCAAATGGAATTAAGTCTGGCCCTGCAAACAATTAGATGGAGACATACTGGAGAGTATGACCCCTGTGTACTTTAAGCTTTTATTTATTTATTTATTTGGGGATCTCGTCAAGTTTTCAGAGTACTTTCAGCTTTTAAGGGTAGAAAAGTTGTTATTCATTAGGAACACACTGTTATTTTTGATTTACTACTTGGAAGGCAGTGAGATACAGCTTTCTCATTTCCACTTGACCGTTTCCCACCATGGTAGCTCTTACTCCACAGGTCAAGGACCTGTGGGTGTTTTGCAAGTCATCAAGTATGGTGAATCACATTATTCAGGAGGGAATGGGGAATGACTCCTTTGTATTGTGGACCCCGTAGATCTGCTGCCAGTCAGGCTTCGGTTGTGATACTCTATTATGTCACTACCAAAACTCCTGCTTCAAAAGGGCAGCATGATGACTCTTTGAGTCCCTGAATATTTATGCTACCATGAACTCTGAGCCCAGCAGTCCTACAAATGTTTCCAGTGCATGTTCATGCAAGTAAATGGCATAGATCCCTTTGGAAAAGTCTGGAGGAAATGTTTAAATATGGAATTACTCTGGTGTTTCAAAGGTCTTCCTTCTAGGGATACAACTTCTTCATCCACTGGTTTCAGGTTCTGAGAGCCAGCTCTGGTGGGAAATCAAATAAGGAATCATGATTTTTCATCAGGGAATCTGCCCTCTGACTTCAATTGTTGGTTGTCCAACCTGACTTCTTTAGATTCTATATGAGTAGTACTCTTGTTGGAGGCCCATGTATTTTGCCCAAAGCATTGCCGTGTTTTGTTAGCCATTGACATAGGTTTCTTTGGGTTGGTTCCCTGGGAAAGAGAGTCTGAGGCAGAAATGTACATGCACGAGGGTTTTTTTTGGGGGGTGCTCTTAGGACCAACATTTGTAAGCATATAAGGAGCACAGGGTTGGGCAAAGGTAGAAGTTGAACAGTGACGCAGTTTGTGGTACTGAAAATAACCATATGCACTTAGAGTTGAATAATCCCGTCTTTAAAAATTACAGCTTAATTCTTTTCTTTTGTTTGAGAAATGAAAATTTATTTTTCCCAGAAATTGAATCTTTCTTAAAATCAAATTCCAAGTGACAGAGGTGTTTTACAATATAGACTTCAACGTAAAAGGGTAATCCAAAGTAGATAGTGGGAGGAGGGGGGACAGTATGGCCTACAACAGAGATATTTCTACCAAACTATCAGGGTATTAATACCCTAAATATTGTGGCAGCTTCCACTAGTGCCCCCAAAACTAAAATCTCTGATAAATTCATTGGCTTCAGATTGGGAACATGCTCATTGTTTTTAAAATCAGTTTAAGATTTTTCATAATTTTGTAAATATACCCTTACTCTAAGATCAATGCTCTGCATACAAACGGGTTAAAACTTAAGAAGCACAGCATTTCTCAAACTGTTTCATGGAGTTACAAACTATGCATATAATTTATTAATATGAGTTAATAAAATGGGTTATTGAAAGTTACTACTAGAAAATGTCAGGGAATTATTTAATCAAAAGTGCTAGAAATGTTAGACTCGATGAACGTATTTCTTTACAATGGAATTTTTAAAGCTTTTTTAATATATAAAATCTACTTATTTGTATTGCTGATTTCCTTTTTTTAAATTGTACTTTAGGTTCTGGGGTATATGTACATATCATGCAGGATTGTTGCATAGGTACATACATGGCAATGTGGTTTGCTGCCTCCACCTCACCCTGTCACCTGTATCTGGCATTTCTCCCCATGTTATGTTATGTTATTTCTCCCCAACCTCTTCCTTACCACTATCCTTTCCCTTCCCCCTCAACAGACCCCAGTGTGTGATGCTCCCCTCCCTGTGTCATGTGTTCTCATTGTTCAACACCTACCTATGAGTGAGAACATGTGGTGTTTGATTTTCTGTTCTTGTGTCAGTTTGTTGAGAATGGTGATTCACCCATGTCCCTACAAAGGATATGAACTCATCGTTTTTTTATGGCTGCATAGTATTCCATGGTGTATATGTGCCACATTTTCCTTGTCCAGTCTATCATCAATGGGCATTTGGGTTGGTTCCAAGTCTTTGCTATTGTAAACAGTACTGCAATGAATATATATGTGCATATGTCTTTATAATAGAACTATTTATAATCTTTTGGGTATATATCCAGTAATGCGATTGCTGGGTCAAATGGAATTTCTATTTCTAGGTTCTTGAGGAAGCATCACCCTGTCTTCCACAATGGCTGAACTAATTTACACTCCTACCAACAGTGTAAAAGTGTTCCTATTTCTCCACATCCTCTCCAGCATATGTTGTCTCCAGATTTTTTTTTTAAATTTTTTATTGCATTTTAGGTTTTGGGGTACATGAGCAGAACATGCAAGATGCGTAGGTACACACATGGCAGTGTGTTTTGCTTCCTTTCTCCCCTTCACCCACATTTGGCATTTCTCCCCAGGCTATCCCTCCCCACCTCCCCCTCCCACTGGTCCTCCCCTTTTCCCCCCAATAGACCCCAGTGTTTAGTACTCCCCTCCCTGTGTCCATGTGTTCTCATTTTTCATCACCCGCCTATGAGTGAGAATATGCGGTGTTTCATTTTCTGTCTCCAGATATTTTAGTGATAGCCATTCTAACTGGTATGAGATGGTAGCTCAATGTGGTTTTGATTTGCATTTTTCTAATAATGAGTGATGCTGAGCATTTTTTCATGGTTTTTGGCCTCATATATGTCTTCTTTTGAAAAGTGTTTGTTCATATCCTTTGCCCACTTTTGAATGGACTTGTTTGATTTTTTTCATGTAAATCGGTTTTAGTTCTTTGTAGATTGTGAATATTAGCCCTTTGTCAGATGGGTAGATTGCAAAATTTTTTTCCCATTCTGTTGGTTGCTGGTTCCCTCTAGAGCATAATTCTTTTCTACTTGAGTGTGGGATGGACTTGCTGACTCACTTCTGAGTCACTGAACAGAACAGAAGTGATGGTGTGTGGCTTTGCAGACAGCCATAAGAAGGCATGGTGGCTCTGCCTCTTGGATTATTTACACCTAGGCAGGCAAGATGCCATGCCATGAGGACATTCCCTGAGAGGAGGCCTTTGGCAATGAACTGAGGCCTTCTTCCAACAGCAGCCAGAGAGTGAGCCATCTTGAGGCAAATCCTCTAGCCCCAGTCAGTTCTTTAAATGAATTCAAATGCTGCTGACACTTTGACTGCACCTGATCATCAAAGACCTTGAGCTAGAGATATTTGCAACATTGGTATTACTTTAGGATTCTAGACCCTCAGTAACTGTGTGAGGTAAATGTTTGTTATATAAGCCACTAGATGTTGGGGTGATTTGTTTTGCAGCAGTAGTTAATTCATACTTCTTTTGATCCTAGGAGCAGAATGCTATCCCAATAATATCTGTACATGTGAAAGTGGCTTTGGAAGTGGGCAGTGGCCTGAAACTAGAAAGATTTTGATGAGAAAGTTATACAAAGCTCAAACAGTCTTGAAAATATTTTTAGAAGCATTATGTGATTTTTAGGCAGTTGTGAGTGAGACTTAAAGTGATGTGAAAAACATGGAGACTGGAGGAAAGGACTTCTTGTTATGAATGGTAGATGTTTAGCAATATTCTTCCATATGATATGTGGAAAGCAGAAAACATGCCTAATGAACTGGGTGTTGTTGATAAGGATATTTCTGGGTAAAGTGCTGAAAATACAGCCTGGTTTCATATTGCTGCTTAGAGTAAAAGGCAAGCAAAGAGAGAAAAGAAGAAAATGTTAAAGAGAATAAGATGAGAGTTGAATGTTAAAGAAAATCCATTGTTAAATGGAACTGGAGGTCATCATGCTACGTGAAATAAGCTGCAGCAAGACAAGCATCCATGTTCCCACTTATCTGTGAGATCTAAAAATCAAAACAACTGAACTCGTGGAGACAGAGAGCAGAAGGATGGTTACCAGAGGCTGGGAAATGTAGTGGGAGGACCAGGGTTGAGGGAGGTGGAGATATTTATTGAGTCCAGAAAATGGAATGGATGAATAAGACCTAGGATTTGGTAGCCCAACAGAGTGACTATAGTCAATAATAACTTACTAGTACATTATAAAAGAGCTAAAATATATAATAGTACATTGCATATTATTTTACATAAATAATATAAAATAACCAAAATATTAACTATATTAACTAAAATATCAATATAAAATAATGATTTGATATTAATATTTTAGTTAAATATATAAAATAACTAAAATATTAAATAGTAATACTGAGGTATTTTAATATTTTTATTTTATATTATTTATATAAAATATATAATTAGTTATAAAATAACTAATGTCTAAAATAATATATAATTAGTTATAAAATCACAAATATTTTATATTATTTATGTAAAATAATTGTAAATAATTGAATTGGTTGTAACACATGGGATAAATGCTTGAGGGGATGGATACCTCAATCTCCATGATGTAATTATGACACATTTCATGCCTGTATCAAAATATCTTATGTACCCCATAAATATATACACCTACTATGTACTCACACAAATAAAAAAAGAAAACCTTTGTTAAAACATCAAAGCTCTCTTACATGATGCCCTAGATTATTACTCTGTTCAAAAGGCTCTCTAAATATTTTAATGTTATGACTCACAGATCCTTTCAATAAAAACATCACTTTTAAGAAGCTTAAGGGCATTGTTTCTTGATAGAAGCATAATAAAGAGATGGGTTTACTCGAGGAGATTTTTAGTTTTCTTTTATTTAATAAGTGAACCCTCTGATAAGTTTCACAGGAGACCCAGACAATTTTTAATAGAATTATATAAGGAGAAACACTGCCATCTTGGACAGAAATGAACAGAGACAGTAGAAAATGAAAATAGACCATTGGACCCTCAAACATTACTGCTAAGAATCAGGCTGAGAAAACTATATGTCTTCAGCTATATGTCAATTTTAAAGAAAATGAAAAGATGGTGGCTTGCAAGATGGCTGAATAGGAACAGCTCCGGTCTGCAGCTCCCAGTGAGATCAATGCAGAAGGCGGGTGATTTCTGTATTTCCAACTGGGGTACCTGGTTCATCTCACTGGGACGGTTAGACAGTGGGTAAAGCCCACAGAGGGTGAGCCAAAGCAGGGTGGGGCATCACCTCACCCAGGAAGCACAAGGGGTCAGAGAACTCCCTCCCTTGCCAAGGGAAGCTGTGAGGGGCTGTGCCCTGAGGAGCAATGCTTCCCAGTCCAGATACTATGCTTTTCCCATGGTCTTTGCAACCCACAGACCAGGAGGTTCCCTCGGGTGGCTATGCCACCAGGGCTCTGAGTTTCAGGCACAAAACTGAGTGGCTGTTTGGACAGACACCAAAATAGTTGCAGTCCTTTTTTTTTCATACCCCGGTGGCACCTAGAACACCAGCGAGACAGAACTGTTACTGTTCACTTCCCTGGAACGGAGGCTGAAGCCAGGGAGCCGAGTGGTCTGGCTTAGCGGATTTCACCCTGACAGAGCCCAGCAAGCTAAGATCCACTGGCTTGAAATTCTCACTGCCAGCACAGCAGTCTGAAGTTGACCTGGAATGCTCAAGCTTGGTAGAGACAGAGGCGTCCACCATTACTGAGGCTTGAGTAGATGGTTTTCCCTTCACAGTGTGAACATAACTGCCAGCAGGTTCAAATTTGGAAAGGACCACCAAAGCCTAGCTGGGTGGTCAGACTGCCTCTGTCTGGGTAGCCCAGGCAGTCTGGGTAGCCAGACTGCCTCTCTAGATTCCTCCTCTCTAGGCCAGGCATCTCTGAAAAAAAGGCAGCAGGCACAGTCAGGGGCTTATAGATAAAACTCCCATCTCCCTGAGACAGAGCACGTGGGAGAAAGGGTGGCTGTGGGTGCAACTTCAGCAGACTTAAATGTCCCTGCCTGCTGGCTCTGTGCAGTGGATCACCCTGCACAGTGTTTGAGCTCTGCTAAGTGGGTCCCTGACCCCCGTGTCTACTGACTGGGAGACACCTCCCAGCAGGAGCCAACAGACATCTCATACAGGAGAGTTCTGGCTGGCATCTGGTAGGTGTTCCTCTGGGATTAAGCTTCCAGGGGAAGAAACAGGCAGCAATTTTTGCTATTCTGCAGCCCCTGCTGGTGATAACCAGGCAAACAGGGTCTGGAGAGGACCTCCAGCAAACTCCAGCAGACCTGCAGCAGAGGTGCCTGACTGTTAGAGGGAAAATGGACAAACAGAAAGGAATACCATCATCAACAAAAAGGACATCCACTTGGAAACCCCATCCAAAGGTCACCAACATCAAAGACCAAAAATAGATAAATCCACGAAGATGGGGAGAACTCACTGCAAAAAGGCTGAAAATTCCAAAAGCCAGAATGCCAGAATTGCTATGAAGAGAATAAAATACTTAGGAATATAACTTACAAGGGATGTGAAGAACCTCTTCAAGGAGAACTACAAACCTGCTCAAGGAAATAAGAGAGGACATAAACAAATGGAAAGCATTCCATGCTCATGGATAGAAAGAATCAATATCGTGAAAATGGCCATATTGCCCAAAGTAATTTAGATTCAATGCTATCCCCATCAAGCTACCATTGACTTTCTTCATAGAATTAGAAAACACTGCTTTAAATTTCATATGGAACCAAAAAAGAGCCTGCATAGCCAAGACAATCCTAAGCAAAGGAACAAAGCTAAAGGCATCATGCTACCTGACTTGAAACTCTACTACAAGGCTACATTAACCAAAACAGCATGGTAATGGCACCAAAACAGAGATATAGACTAATGGAACAGAACAGCAGCCTCAGACATAACACCACACATGTACAACCATCTGATCTTTGACAGATTCGACAAAAACCAGCAATGGGAAAGGATTCCCTATCTAATAAAGGGTGTTGGGAAAACTGGCTCGCCATATGCAGAACACTGAAACTGGACCCCTTCCTTACACCTTATACAAAAATTAACTCAAGATGGATCAAAGACTTAAATATAAGACCTAAAACCATAAAAACCTTAGAAGAAAACCTAGGCAATACCATTCAGGACATAGGGATGGGCAAAGACTTCATGATTAAAACACCAAAAGCAATGGCAGCAAAAGCCAAAATTGACAAATGGGATCTAATCAAACTACAGAGCTTCTGCACAGAAAAGAAACTATCATGAGAGTGAACAGGCAACCTACAGAATGGGAGAAAATGCAATCTACCCATCTGAGGAAGGGCTAATATCCATTATCTGCAAAGAACTGAAACACATCTACAAGGAAAAAAAAACCAAACAACCCATCAAAAAGTGGGTAAAGGATATGAACAGACACTTCTCAAAAGACAACATTAAAAAATATTTTGTACATGTTTATTTCCTCTCTCATTCCCAACAAAATGTTATTTCATTTACTTGAAGAGAATTTTCTATCTGTCCATACAGTGCTCTTGTTAGAATCTAAACTTCTGAAACAGCAAGCAGATCATCTCATGTTATTTTTGCCATTGTTTGAATTTATTTTTGCCGACAATATTCCTGATATTAGGCAAGCTAATTTGGAAACAGTTATCTCTTTTCACCATAATGCATTCCTAACAAAGGTGTCATAGCAATGACATGAAGTGTATCTATTTTCTCTAAAGCCACCTTCTGAGAATGAAAAGGCATGCATGAGGCATCAAATCAGTTTCTGATATGACAAATTATAAATCACAAAAGCAAAGATATAACAACAAATGCATAATCTTTTGGTATTATAAAATTATGTTTCAACTTGTATCTGATAGGCATGCATTTAACAATCTTTTTGAGAGAAGAGTTATCCAAATCATTCCGTAAATGCCCTTTCCATTCTAAGGTGGCAAATAACCAAAGGGTTAGAAACAAAATGTCCCATGCTTCTTTCTGCCTAACATATAGAGTGGTAAATTAAATAATGTTGCATATTGTACAAATATCTGCTCATACTTTGGAGCCTTTTTTGGAATTGATTTAACTGCCTACAGCACTTAAATATAAAGGTTTGCATAAAAAACTTGCTTAATAAATGTATAAATGAAGACATTTATGCAGGCAGCAAACATATGAAATAAAGCTTATTATAACTTGTCATTAGAGAAGTGCAAATCAAAGCTACAATGAGACACCATCTCACACCAGTTAGAATGGCAATCATTAAAAAGTTAGGGAACAACAGATACTAGAGAGGATGTGGAGAAATAGAAACACTTTTACAGTGTTGGTGGGAATGTAAATTAGTTCAACCATTGTGAAAGACAGTGTGGTGATTCCTCAAGGATCTAGAAATAGAAATACCATTTGACCCAGCAATCCCATTACTGGGTATATACTCAAAGGATTATAAATCACTCTGCCGTAAAGACACATACACATGTATGTTCATTGCAGCACTGTTTACAATAGCAAAGACTTGGAACCAACCCAAATGCCCATTAATGATAGACTTAACAGGGAAAATGTGGCACATATACACCATGGAATAGTATGCAGCCATTAAAAAAGGCGAGTTCATGTCCTTTGCTGCAAACCATTACTCTCTGTAAACTAACACAAGAACAGAAAGCCAAACACAGGATGTTCTCACTCATAAGTGGGAGTTGAACAATGAGAACACATGGATACAGGGAGGGGAGCATCCCACACCAGGGCTTGTTGGTGGGTGGGGGGCTAGGGGAGGAATAGCATTAGGAAAAATACCTAATGTAGATGATGGACTGATGGGTGCAGCAAACCAGCATGGCACATGTATACCTATGTAACAAACCTGCACATTCTGCACATGCATCCCAGAACTTAAACTACATATATATAAAAAAAGAATGCAGCAGCCCGAGTGGGCCCAGAGAACACAGTGCAGTGCTGTTCCTCTGTGTGGGTGTGTGTTTGCCATTGCTGACAATCTACTCCCGTGGGTAACAATTGAACACACTATTCACCAATTAACACCCCCAGAAAACATGTTTTTCTTCTATCTTTGAAAGAAATAAATATTTTTGAAAATGGAAATTACTAAAGCGATCATGTGCATTGTGGGTTTGTTGGTGGTGGGGGGTAGGAGAGCAGGAGAAAAAAGAAAGGAACAATGCATAACACTCTGTTACATTCTGTCATAGGTTTTGCAATCCAGTTCGATGAAATCACTGATATTGGAAGCTGCACAACACTTTCAGTTTATGTCAGATATGTGTGGCAAGATGACTTCGTGGAGGATTTTTAAAAATGCCAAATGTGGGTGAAGGGGAGGAAGGCAGCAAAACGCACTGCCATGTGTGTACCTATGCAACTATCTTGCATGTTCTGCACATGTACCCCAAAACCTAAAATGCAATAAAAAAAGAAAAAAAGAGGATGTGCCAGACAATGAAAAAAATGTTTTTAAAATTTCACCTCACACCTAAGTGGATTAGATATTGTTACAGAATTAGAAACGCACATGGTTAGCCAATGTAAATTTAACTGGAAAAACTGTAAAGGAATTACAAGTGATGACACAGCAGCCATAATTGGAAAGCATAGCAGAGCAATTAACAAATGACTAGAATTTGCTAATAATGGTACATGTGGAATCATTGTTTTATTCATAGTAAAGGTTTAGCATCCACAGAAATTCCACAAAATCTCATGGAAGTATTGAAAACTGGAGTGAAAGTTGTTAATTTTATTAAAGGAAGCTCACTGAATAGCTGGCTTCTTGAAACATTTTGTTCAGAGATTGGAACTAATCATGTCCACTTACTGTATCATACCAAAGCTTGGTGGTCGTCTTAAGGGAAAATACTAAGCATGGTTTATGAGCTCAGGAATGAGATTCACTTTTTTCTCATTGCAAAATATCTCATTTGGCAAATATTTTTGAAGATGATATTTGGGTAACAAAATCGGCAGTTTTGACTGACTTTTAAAGCATTCTTGATGAACTGAGTTTAAAACTACAGGGGAAAAGCAGTGACATATTCCAACATGTTGAACATATACAGGGATTTCGAAAAACATTATTGTTATCTTAAGCAAGACTTAAAAGTAATCATCCTAGCTACTACATGTTTCCAAGATTTTTGCAAAGAGGGTATTATTAATGAAAACATTTTGAAAGAAGTAAAGTTAGAGATATTGTTGCATCTCACTTCTCTATCTCAAACTTTTAACCACTTCTTTCCAGAAGGAAAATTTGAAACATTAAGGGAAAACAGTTGGGTAAAAGATCCATTTGCTTTTTGAAACCCTGAATCAATAATTGAGCTAAACTTGGTGCCTGAACAAGAGAATGAATTATTGCAGCTTAGTTCTTCATGTACGTTAAAGAATGATTATGAGGCCTTAAGTTTATCAGCATTTTGGATTAAGGTAAAGGAAGACTCTCCATTGTTGAGTAGAAAGAGTGTCTTGCTGTTACTACCATTCACAACTACTAGTTTGTGTGAAGTAGGGTTTTCTGTCTTCACCCAGTTAAAAACAAAGGAAAGAAAGGGGCTAAATGGTGCAGCAACTATGTGGGTAGCATTAGCTTCCTGTGTTCCAGACCAGAATGAACTTATGAACAGACAAGCACACCCATCATAATGAATAAAATCTTACCAAAAAAAAAGAAGATGTACAAATGATGAATAGGTACATGAAAATCTGCTCAACACCACCTATTATAAGGGAAGCACAATTCACTTGAATGGGAGAAAACATTGGCAAAGTGCTCATCTGAAGGGGACTGATATGTATTCTATACAAGAATAACAATTCAACTGTAGAAAACCAAACAATCCCACAAAAATGGACAAAACTTTTCAAAAGAAGACATACAAATGACCAATAGCATATGAAAAACACTAATTATCAGGGATTGTAAATCAAAACTATAATGAGATATCTCACCACAGAATATTTATCATTAAAAAGACAGACAGACACACAGACACACACACACACACACACACACACACACAGATGCTGGTGAGGATGCAGAGAAAAGGGTACTCTTAGACACAGTGGGAATATAAATTAGTGCAACCATATGGAAAACAGTATAAATATTTCTCATAAAAAATAAAAATAAAACTACCACATGAGGCAGCAATTCCACTACAGGTTATCTATTCAAAAGAAAAGAAATTATTGTTTCAAAGGGATACCTGACTTACAGGTTTATCACAGCGTTATTTCCAATAGCACAGATATGGAATCAATCTAAGTGTTCATCAATGACTGATTGGACAAGAAAAATGGTGTGTGTGTGTGTGTGTGTGTGTGTGTGTGTGTGTGTTTATATGATGCAGCAGCTGTTTTCTGGATACACACCTACATCCACACCCACATGTACTCACACCCACACACATATATACACATACACTATTCAGCCATTAAAAAGCATGGAATCCTTTTCCAGCAACACGAATGGAACTGGGTGTCATTATAAGTGACAAAAGATGGCTACACAATGATAAATACTACATGTTCTCACTCATATGTGGGAGGTAAAAACTTGATCTTATGGACATCAAGAATAGGATAGATATTAGGAACTGGGAAGGGGAGGCAAAGAGAGGTTGTTTATGGATATAAACATGCAGTTACATTGAGGAAATAATCCTAATGTTTGATAGTAGACTAGGGTGATCATATGTAGCAATACTATTAGGTATATTGCAAAGTAACTGGAAGAGAAGACTAGAAATGATAACCACACCCAAAAATGAGAAACATGCATACATGCGTGGTGATGGATATCCCAAATTACTCATTCCATGCATGTAACAAACACTCATAGGTACTCCATAAACATGTAAAATATGATGTGTCAATAAAAAACAAAGAACTCTAAGGTGTTGATTTGACAAACAGTAAAGCTTACCTGTCAGTGAAAAGATTAAACTCCCATGAAAAAAACTGTCTTCTGAAAACAAGATAATTTGACTTCTTCATTTCCAATTTGGATGCCCTTTATTTGTTTCTCTTGCCTAATTGCTCTGGCTGGGACTTTCAATATTATGTTGACTAAAAGTGGTAAAAGTGGGCATCCTTGTTTTGTCCAAGATCTTAGAAGTAAGGGTTTCCACTAGCTGGCTGTGCCGATGAAGCTATGCCCCTCTAACCGTCTGGGCCTCCCTCAGTTTCCTACTACCTTAATGAGGTTAGAGGATCCTAGTGTCACACATGAGCGCCACTTCTGAGGCCAAGCTGTGACCACAGCTGAGGGGAACTGTAGCTTTTATAGGTGACTTTCCAGTCCACTGCTGAGACCAGTGTTGGTGGGCGGTCAAGCCTTTTTGCCAAGACACTATTGCGATTCCTCCTGGAGGCTTTGGCAGATAGTTTTGGTTCCAGGGTGAAGGCCATACAAGGCTGCAGCTAAGCCCTTTTGGGAGTGAGGCGCTTTCAGCCTTTCAATGCCAGAGCATGATTGGCGGGCCTGCCACCTGGGTGTGGGTCTGCACTCTCAAAATGGCCTGCTAAAGTCTTTGGATCTGCTGGGATTTCACAAACGTCTACCCCAGTCCCCAGCTCCTGCAGAGGTTTTTCTCTGTTGCTGGGTACAGAATTCTTGTTTTGGGGGATACAAGTGGATGACTTCCTATTCTGTCATCACGCTGGCAGCACACTTCTGAGTTTGATGTTTTTAGATTCCACAAATAAGTTAGATCTTGTGGTATTTGTGTTTCTTTAGCTGCACTTATTTTACGTACTGTTCTTTATAGAGTTAAGACTGAATTCAGTCTTAATACCATGGTATTATATCCAGCAACTTATTAGTATCATGACTTACAGCACATGACTTTAAGAAAAATACCTATAGCTACATGACTCAGGAGGGTTTGGATAATGGGCTATGCATATCCATGTCCAAGAAGCAGCTCCTTTACCACAATTAGGAGAGAGAATTAGCCATAATTTCCAGCATTTCCTTAATGATTTCAAATGCATTCATTAGTTCTCTGATTTATTTCTTTTTCTAAAATTCAATTCCAGAAACTCTAGAAAACAAAGAGTGAGCTACAGATGTTCACTGATAGTCCATTTCAAAATGATAATCGCTGCAAAAATATTAACTAGGTCTTGGAAGCATGCTTCTGTCACTTCAAGTCAAAGGGAAAGGAAACCCATTCACTCATCTCACCACAGTCGATTTTTCTATAGTTGTGCTCACTATACTTCTCCAGTAAAAATATTTTCTGTTGGGCCACAGCTACTGTTCTGTAGCTTTAAAGACTCATGAAGATCTGTGGGACAGTCTCTTCCATGAAATGTCATGTTTTATGAACTGACCACTATCTTTTGGGGCGATGCATAGTAATAGATGCCATCTAGTCTTCATCAAATTGGCCTATGAAACATTTCATTAGGCACAAGAATAAGACTTGATAAACTCATGGTATCCATTATGGACGATTTTCTGAAATATTTTCTTTCCCACATTCCTGTGGGTTGTCACGCATTTACTTTTTGATCCCTTGGAAGGTGTTTTCAAGGTGACAAGCAAAAGAAGTCTTAATACTATTTTTTTTTTCAAAAGCTAAATTGACAATAGAACTAGAGGGTCTGTGGAAGAGCTAAAGAGTTTATCAAAATAAATTATTTGGAAAGGGTGAGGGTGGAGCAATGTCTGTGGGTCCTGGGGGAACCAGAACCCAGTACTCACCTTTAGGATACCCCATGGAATCAGAGAACTCCTAACGGTGTGGTTGCAAATGGAGGTGACTGGCCGCACCAGAATCCCACATTTCAGTGCCTCATCAGGATGAGAATGGTAGAGTTGCAGCACTGAGCGTGTGCAGGCTCAGCAGTTACCTGACAGCCTCTGAGTGGTTAGCTGATAATCAGTGCAATCTTCCATTGTCACTACTTTATTTCTGGACATAATCTGCATATGCCTGGTGGAGTCTAGATAGCTTTGACACGAAAAATTTGTGGAAATAATTCTCCAAAATGACTTATTTGAATATTTTTGCCAACCCAGAGGCAAGGTGGAATTTAAATTAAAATTTTGTTATTGGTAGCAACTAAAAAGTGACGTTACATCTGTATTTGCAGACAAATACTCATAACTATTAAATCTGTGTGATGTCTTTTCTCATTTCTTCTGTGCCTTCAGAGCTTCTAGCGCACTGCTCAGTTGATATTACATGATGAGTTAACAATTTTTTTCATGTTATGAGTTTTCTCTTATTTTTTAAAATAAATTTAATTGTGTATATTTAAGGTATACAACATAATGCTATGAGAGTTATATATGTATGTCTGTGTGTATATAAGTGTATATATAAAATGGTTACCATGGTGAAACAAATTAACATATGTATCACCTCATATAGTCACTTATTTTCCACTCTGTGGCAAGAACATCTATAATCTAGTTATTTAGCAAAAATTCTGAATTCTATACACTGTGAGCACTCTAGTCTCTATGTTGTACATTAGATCTTTAGCCTCGTTTATCCTATGTATCTTACACTTTGTACCCTTCGACTTACATCTCCCCATTTTCTCCTTCCCACTTCGTCCCTGGTACCTGCTGTTTTAATCTCTACCTCTATGTATTTGACCCTCTTGCCCACATAGAAGTGAGGTCATACAATGTTTTTCTTTTCTTGTCTGGCTTATTTTATTTAGCCTAATGTTTTCCAGGCACATCCATGTCGTGGCAAATGGCAAGATTTCCTTTTATTTTTATTTTTCTGTTTTTTATAATTTCAACTTTTATTTTAGATTTAGGGGGCACACGTGCAGATTTGTTACCTGGATATATTGTGTGATGTTGAGATTTAGGGTACAATTGAATATCCCCTTTTTAAAGGCTGAATTATATTACTCTGTGTGTGTGTGTGTGTGTGTGTATGTGTGTACACATTACAGTTTTCTTTTTCATTGTTCTGTTGATGGACACCTAGACTATTTTTGCATCTTGGTAATTGTGCATAATGCTTCAATGAATATGGTGCAGATATTTTTACAAGGTGGTAATTTCATTTCATTTGGGTATATACCCAGAAGAGGGATTGCTGGATCATATGGTAATGGTAGTCTTATCTTTAATTTTGGGGTGGAAACTTTTTTTTTTTAACTTTTAAGTTCAGGAGATCCCTCTGAAGGTTTGTTACATGGTGCCTTTATGGTGTTTTTCCTAATGGCTGCACCAATTTATATTCCACCAACTGCATAAGTACACACTCTTGACAACACTGGTTAACTCATCTTTTAAATAATATCCACTTTAAGGAATATAAAGTGACATTTCATAGTAGTTATGATTTGCATTATTCTGTCCTCGTGATTAGTAATGGTGAGCACCTTGTCCCATGCCTGTTGGCCATTTTTATGTCATCTTTGGAGAAATATCTATTCAGGCATTTTGTCCATTTATTGTTGAGTTATATTTTCTTACTATTGAGTCATATGGCTTTTTAACATAAATTTTGGATATTAACCTTTTGTCATATATATAGTTTGCAAATATTTCTTTCCCATCCACTAGTTGCCTTTTCATTTTTTCCCTTTACTGTGCAGAAAAATTTGTTTCCTTTGCTGTGCAGAAACATTTTTGCTTAATGCTGTCCCATCTATTTATGTTTGCTTTTGTAGCATGGCCTTTTAGTGTACTATCCAAGGAATTGCTGCCAAGGCCAATGCCAAGGAGCTATATTCTCTTCTCTTTCTCTTATGTTTTATTTCAAGAGTTTTATGGTCTTACATTTAGGTCTTTAATCCATTTTAAGTTGATTTTTATGTATGATGTAAGATAAGGATTCGGTTTTATTCCTTTATGTGTGGAAATAACAGTTTTTTTCTAGCACCATTTATTGAAGAGGCAACCCTTTTTCACTATGTCTTTTTGTTGTACGTGTCCAAAATTAGTAGGCCATATATGCTTGGATTTATTTATGGACTTTTTATGCGATTCTCTCTATTTCCAATAGGTTTGCACACTTTTTCATCAATTTTTAGTCATATGACTTTTGTCCTTTAAAAATTATATGTTCTTGGTGTTTCCCAATAGTATATTGAATTGTGTATTTTTATAGACATTTGTAAGAAATCTAAATGTGTATGCATTCTGAAATTTGTTTATCTTATATTTTGTAATTTAAAATATAACACAAATTTATAGTTTTTTTCTTGAGTGGATGTTATCTAACTTTTAAATATATGTATATTTTTTATTTCAATAGCTTTTGGGGGCCAATGGTTTCTGTTTATATGGATGAATTGTATACTGGTGAAGTTGGAGATTGTAGTGCATCCATCTCCTAAGTAGTGTACTTTGTACCTGGCATGTAGGTTTTTTCCCCCCTCAACATTATTCCGCCTCCCCTTCTGAGTATCTAATGTCCATGATACCACTTCGTATGCTTTTGCATACCTGTAGCTTAGCTCCCACTTACAAGTTTGGTTTTCCATTCCTGAGTTGCTTCACTTAGAATAATGGCCTCCAGTCCATCTAAGTTGCTGCAAAAAACATTATTTTGTTTCTTTTTATGGCTGAGTAGTAGTTCATGATGTACATGTACCACATTTTATTTACCCACTGATTGGTGGTTGGGCACCATAGAAAATTATGCCCACTACAAAGAAGTTAATTGCCACTGACAGTCCTCTCTCCTCCTTTAGGTTAATCTAGGAGAATAATATGCATAAAGATTAGAAAACCAAGTTGGTTGATTTTCTAATATATGGTTGGTTCCATATTTTTGCAATTTTGGATTTTGCTGCCATAAAAATGCATGCAAGTGTCGTTTTGATATAATGACTTCTTTTCCTTTGGGTAATGATGTGGTTTGGCTGTGTCCCCACCCAAATCTCATCTTGCATTGTAGTTCCCATAATCTCCACATGTCATGGGAGGGACCTGGTGGGAGGTTAAGTGAATCATGGGGGTGGTTATCCCCATGCTGTGGTTCTTGTGATAGTGAGTAAGTTCTCATGAGATCTGATGGTTTCATAAGGGGCGTCACCCTTTGCTCAGCACTCATTCTTCTCCTTCCTGCCATCATGTAAAGAAGTAAGTGTTTTGTTCCCCTTCTGCCATGATTATAATTTTCCTGAGGCCTCCCCAGCCATGCAAAACTGTGAGTCAATTAAACTTCTTTCCTTTATAAATTACTCAGTCTCAGGCAGTTCTTTACAGCAGTGTGAGAACAGGCTAACACAGGTATATACCTAGCAGTGGAATTGCAGGATTGAATGGTACATCTACTATCTTCTCTACTACTATTAATTCTTTGAAAAATCTTCATACTGTTTTCCATAGAGGTTGTACTAATTTGCATTCCCACAAGTGTATAAATATTTCCTTTCCACCACATCCATGCCAACATCTATTGTTGTTTTGACATTTTAATCATGACACCTTCTTGCACTTAAGCATTTTTTTCATATGTTTTTTTTGGCTGTTTATATATCTTCTTTTGATAATTGTCTATTCATGTCCTTTGTCCACATTTTGATGAGATTTTTTTTTCTTGCTAATTTGAGTTTCTTGTAGATTCTAGATATTTGTCCTTTGTGAGATGCATGGCTTGTGAATATTTTCTCCTACACTGTGGGTTGTTTGTTTACTCTTCTGATTATTTCTTTGGCTGTGAAGAATCTTTTTTATTGCATTTTAGGTTTTGGGGTACATGTGAAGAACATGCAAGATAGTTGCATATATACACACGTGGCAGTGTGATTTGCTGCCTTCCTCCCCTTCACCCACATCTGGCATTTCTCCCCATGCTACCTCTCCTTAGCTCCCCCTCCCCCGCTGTCCCTCCACTATTCCCCCCAATACACCCCAGTGTGCAGTGCTCCCCTCCCTGTGTCCATGTGTTCTCATTGTTCATCACCCACCTATGAGTGAGAACATGTGGTATTTCATTTTCTGTTCTTGTGTTAGTTTGCTGAGAATGATGTTCTCCAGATTTGTCCAGTCCATACAAAGGACATGAACTCATCATTTTTGATTGCTGCATAATATTCCATGGTGTATATGTGCCACATTTTCCCAGTCCAGTCTATCATCGATGGGCATTTGGGTTGGTTCCAGGTCTTTGCTATTGTAAACAGTGCTGCAATGAACATTCATGTGCATGTGTCCTTATAGTAGAACGATTTATAGTCCTTTGGATATATACCCAGTAATGGGATTGCTGGGTCAAATGGAATTTCTAATTCTAGGTCCTTGAGGAATCACCACACTGTCTTCCACAATGGTTGAACTAATTTACACTCCCACCAACAGTGTAAAAGTTGGTGGGAAAGTTTATTTCTCCACATCCCCTCCAGCATCTGTTGTCTCCAGATTTTTTAATGATCACCTTTCTAACTGGAGTGAGATGCTATCTCAATGTGGTTTTGATTTGCATTTCTCTAATGACCAGTGATGATGAGCATTTTTTTATGTTTGTTGGCCTGATCTATGTCTTCTTTTCTTTTTTTTAATTGCATTTTAGGTTTTGGGGTATATATGAAGAACATGCAAGATTGTTGCATAGGTACACACGTGGCAGTGTGATTTGCTGCCTTCCTCACCTTCACCTATCTCTGGCATTTCTCCCCATGCTATCTCTCCCCAACTCCCCACCCTCTGCTGTCCCTCCCCATTTCCCCCCAACAGACCCCAGTGTGTGATGCTCCCCTTCCTGTGTCCATGTGTTCTCATTGTTCAACACCCACCTATGAGTGAGAACATGCGGTATTTCATTTTCTGTTCTTGTGTCAGTTTGCTGAGAATGGTGGTTTCCAGGTTCATCCATGTCCCTACAAAGGACACAAACTCATCATTTTATGGCTGCATAATCCATAGTGTACATGTGCTACATTTTCCCTGTCCAGTCTATCATCAATGGGCATGTGGGTTGATTCCAGGTCTTTGCTATTGTAAACAGTGCTGCAATGAACATTCGTGTGCATGTGTCCTTATAGTAGAACGATTTATAATCCTTTGGATATATGCCCAGTAATGGGATTGCTGGGTCAAATAGAATTTCTAATTCTGGGTCCCTGAGGAATCACCACACTGTCTTCCACAATAGTTGAACTAATTTACACTCCCACCAGCAGTGTAAAAGTGTTCCTATTTCTCCACATCCTCTCCAGCATCTGTTGATTCCAGATTTTTAAATGATCGCCATTCTAAGTGGCGCAAGATGGTATCTCAATGTAGTTTTGATTTGCATTTCTCTAATGACCAGTGATGATGAGCATTTTTTTAATTTTTATTTTTTTTTGTAGGAAGGGAGGAAGGCAAGAAGGGAGGAAAGGAGGAAGGGAGGGAGGGAGGGAGGGAGGGAGAGAGAGAGAAAGGAAGGAAGGAATTCAGGCAATGAGAAAGACATTGCTGACCTGGATCTACAGGTCTACAAGTTGATTGCTTTTTTTCTTTTTTTAGGAAAGAAAAAAAAGGAGTGAAGGAGAGGAAGAAAGAGGAAGAAGAAGAGGGTGAGAGAATGGAAATGTTGCTTTATTCTAAAAAAATGGGTATTCATAACGGCCAATCAATATTTCATTTAAACCTATGAGTAGGTGCGATGTAATATTGACAAGAATGTATATTTTGTGTATTTAAAGTGGAGAGCTTTATAAATATTTATTAAGTTTACTTGTTCCACATCTGAGTTCGAGTCCTGGATATCCTTATTAATTTTCTGTCTCATTGAGTCTAAGTCTCTATGTATCTGGGTGTTAAAATCATTAGCTCTTATTGTTGCATTGATCCTTTTACCACTATATCTTTGTTGCTTTAAAATCTATTTTATCAGATATGAGAGTTGCAACTCCTGCTTTTTATTTATTTGTTTATTTTTGCTCTCCATTTGGTTGGTAAATCTTTCTCCATCCCTTTGTTCTGAGTCTTTGTGTATCCTTGCATGTGAAGTGGGTCTGAATGTAGCATACCATTGGGTTTTGGCTGTATCTTTTGATTGAGGGATTTAGTCAATTTAAATTTAGGATTACTGCCATTTGATGTTAACTGGCTGTTTTATCCATTTGTTGATGTAAATTCTTCTTTATGTTGATGCTCTTTACTTTTCCGTATATTTTTAGAAAGGCTAATACTGGTTGTTTCTTTCTATGTGTAATGCTTCTTTCAGAAGCTCTTGTAAAGCAGGCCTGGTGGTAATAAAATCTCTGAGTTCTTGCTTGTTCATAAAAGATTTTTTTTCCTTCAGTTGTGAAGCTTAGTTTGGCTGGATATGAAATTCTGGGCTGAAGGTTCTGTTCTTTAAGGACGTTGAATATTGGCCCCCACTCTCTTCTGGCTTGTAGAGTTTCTGCTGATAGGCTTGCCTTTGTGGGTAACCTGACCTTTCTCTCTGGCTGCCCTTAGTATTTTCTCCTCCGTTTCAACCCTGGTGAATCTAACAATTATCTGTCTTGGGGTTGCTCTTCTTGAGGAATATCTTTGTGGTGTTCTCTGTATTACCTGGGGTTGAATATTGTCCTGCTTTGCTAGTTTAGGAAAATTTTCCTGAATAATATCCTGAAGAATATTTTCCAGCTTGGATTCATTCTCTCTGTCGCCTTCAGGTACACCTATCAAATGTAAATTAGGTCTTTTCACATAGTCCCATAATTCTTGGAGACTTTGCTCATTCCTTTTTATCCTTTTTTCTCTAATCTTGTTTTCTCATTTTATTTCATTAAGTTGGACTTCAACCTCTGATATCCTTTCTTCTGCTTGAACAATTCGAGTGTTTAAACCTGTGCATACTTCTCGGAGTTCCCATATTGTATTCTTCAGTTCCATTAATTTACTTATATTCCTCTGTAAGTTGTCTATTCTTATTAGGATTTCATCAAATCTTTTTTCAAAGTTCTTAGTTTCTTTACATTGGGCTACATGTTCTTTTAACTCACAGAAGTTTCTTATTATCCATCTTCTGAAGCCTGATTCTGTTAATGGGATGTGCTCATTCTCCATCAAGCCTTGTTCCTTTGTTAATGAGGAACTGTGATCCTCTTTAGAGGAGAGGCATTCTGATTTTGAGTATTCTCAGCCTTTTTATGCTGGTTTCTTCCAATCATTGTAAATTTATCTATCTGTCATCTTTGTAATTACCAACTTTCAAATTAGGTCTCTGAGTGGACGTCCAAGTTGTTAATTCCCAGGGCTGAAATATGAGCAACCCACTGCGCCGGCCAAAACAGCAGTGCTAAGACTGATGGTCCTTTTCTGCCCGGGAATCTCCAGTCTGGCTTCCTTCTTGAGTCTGTAATAGGCGACTCTGCCTTCCCGGAGCTCCAAACCTTGGTCAGAAGGGGAACCAGTCCCGTTTACTCTGCACCAAAAGCTGCTGCGCTGAGGTGCTGGCAAAACTGCTGTGCCAGCCACAAGAGTCACACTGGCGACCCGTGCAGCTCCTCCAAACCTCAGTCAGAAGGGGAACCTTTCCCGTTTACACTGGACCAAGAGCTGTCACGCCAAGGTGCCGGTAAAACCACTGCGCCGGCCACAAGAGTCGTGTTGGTGACCCATACGGCTCCTCCACTGGGAATCTTCTGCTCTGTAAGTGACCAAAATTTGTCTGAAAGTGTGGTGTCCTCTCATTTTCTGTGCTTTCACTGGGAGCTGCAATCCCAAGAAGTTAGCAATCAGCCATCTTGGATCATTCCTCTGATGAGCATCTTTTTATATGTTTTTTGGCCTCATATATGTCTTCTTTTGTGAAGTGTCCGTTCATATCCTTTGCCCACTTTTGAATGAGCTTGTTTGTTTTGTTCTTGTAAATCTGTTTTAGTTCTTTGTAAATTCTGGGTATCAGCCCTTTGTCAGATGCGTAGACTGCAAAAATTTTTTCCCATTCTGTTCATTGCCAATTCACTCCAGTGACTGTTTCTTTTTCCGTGCAGAAGCTGTGGAGTTTGATTAGGTCCCATTTGTCTATTTTGGCTTTTGTTGCCAATGCTTTTGGTGTTTTGGTCATGAAGTCTTTGCCTACTCCTATGTCCTGAATGGTTTTGCCTAGATTTTCTTCTAGGGTTTTTATGGTGTTAGGTCTTATGTTTAAGTCTTTAATCCATCTGGAGTTAATTTTAGTGTAAGGTGTCAGGAAGGGGTCCAGTTTCTGCTTTCTGCACATGGCTAGCCAGTTTTCCCAACACCATTTTTAAACAGGGAATCGTTTACCCATAGCTTGTTTTTGTCAGGTTTATCAAAGATTGTATGGTTGTAGATATGTTGTGTTGCCTCCGATGCCTCTGTTCTGTTCCATTGGTCTACATCTCTGTTTTTGTACCAGTACCATGCTGTTTTGATTACTGTAGACTTGTAGTGTAGTTTGAAGTCCGGTAGTGTGATGCCTCCCACTGTGTTCTTTTTACTTGGAATTGACTTGGCTATGCGGGATCTCCTTTGGTTCCATATTAAGTTTAAGGTGGTTTTTTCCAGTTCTGTGAAGAAGGTCATTGGTATCTTGATGGGGATAGCATTGAATTTGTAAATTACTTTGGGCAGTATGGCCCTTTTCGTGATATTGATTCTTCCTAACCATGAACATGGAATGTTTCTCCATCTGTTTGTATCCTCTCTTATTTCGTTGACCAGTGGTTTGTAGTTCTCCTTGAAGAGGTCCTTTATGTTCCTTGTTAGTATTATTCCTAGGTATTTTATTCTCTTTGTAGCAATTGTGAATGGCAGTTCATTCTTGATTTGGTTTTCTTTAAGTCTGTTATTGGTGTATAGGAATGCTTGTGATTTTTGCACATTGATTTTGTATCCTGAGACTTGGCTGAAGTTGCTTATCAGTTTCAGGAGATTTTGGGCTGAGATGATGAGGTCTTGTAGATATACTATCAAGTCATCTGCAAATACGCAAATACAGACAATTTGGCTTCCTCCTTTCCTATTTGAATACCCTTTATTTCTTTTTCTTGCCTGATTGCTCTGGCTAGAACTTCCAGTACTATATTGAATAGGAGTGGTGAGAGAGGGCATCCTTGTCTAGTGCCAGATTTCAAAGGGAATGCTTCCAGTTTTTGCTCATTCAGTATGATATTGGCTGTTGGTTTGTCGTAAATAGCTTTTATTATTTTGAGATACGTTCCGTCAATACCTAGTTTATTGAGGGTTTTTTAGCATAAAGTGTTGTTGAATTTTGTCAAAGGCCTTCTCTGCATCGATTGAGATAATCATGTGGTTTTTGTTTTTGGTTCTGTTTATGTGGTGAATTACGCTTATAGACTTGCGTATGTTGAACCAGCCTTGCATCCCAGGGATGAATCCTACTTGATCATGATGGAAAAGCTTTTTGACGTGCTGTTGCAATCGGCTTGCTGGTATTTTATTGAAAATTTTTGCATCTATGTTCATCATGGATATTGGCCGGAAGTTTTTTTCTCATTGAGTCTGCCGGGTTTTGGTAACAGGATGATGTTGGTCTCATAAAATGATTTGGGAAAGATTCTCTCTTTTTGGATTATTTGGAATAGTTTCAGAAGGAATTGTACCAGTTTCTCTTTGTGTGTCTGGTAGAATTATGCTGTGAACCCATCTTGGCCTGGGCTTTTTTTGTATGTGGTAGGCTCTTAATTGCTGCCTCAACTTCAGATCTTGTTATTGGTCTATTTATGGTTTTGTCTTCTTTCTGGTTTAGGCTTGGGAGGATGCAAGTGTCTAGGAATTTATCCAATCCTTTTAGGTTTTCTATTTTATGTGCATAGAGTTGTTTGTAATATTCTCTAATGATGGTTTGAATTTCTGTGGAATCTGTGGTGATTTTCCCTTTACCATTTTGTATTGCATCTATTTGGTTATTCTCTCTTTTCCTTTTTATTAATCTGGCTAATGGTCTGTCTATTTTGTTGATCTTTTCAAAAAACCAGCTCTTGGATTTATTGATTTTCTGAAGGGTTTTTCGCATCTCTATCTCCTTTAGTTCTGCTCTGATCTTAGTCATTTCTTGTCTTCTGCTAGGTTTTGAGTTTTTTTTTATCTTGATCCTCTAGCTCTTTCAATTTTGACGATAGGGTGTCAATTTTGGATCTCTCCATTCTTCTTATGTGGGCACTTATTGCTATATATTTTCCTCTAGAGACTGCTTTAAATGTGTCCCAGAGATTCTGGTATGTTGTGTCTTTGTTCTCGTTGGTTTCAAAGATCTTCTTTATTTCTGCCCTCATTTCATTGTTTATCCAGTCAAGATTCAAGAGCCAGTTGTTCAGTTTCCATGAAGCTGTGCGGTTCTGAGTTAGTTTCTGAATTCTGAGTTCTAACTTGATTGCACTGTGGTATGAGAGACTGTTATAATTTCCATTCTTTTGCATTTGCTGAGGAGTGATTTACTTCCAGTTATGTGGTCAATTTTAGAGTAGGTGTGATGTGGAGCTGAGAAGAATGTATATTCTGTGGATTTGGGGTGGAGAGTTCTGTAAATGTCTATCAGGGTTGCTTGTTCCAGGTCTGAGTTCAAGTGCTGGATATACTTGTTAATTTTCTGTCTCATTGATCTGTCTAATATTGACAGTGGAGTGTTAAAGTCTCCCACTATTATTTTGTGGGAGTCTACGTCTCTTTGTAAGTCATTAAGAGCTTGCCTTATGTATCTGGGTGCTCCTGCATTGGGTCCATATATATATATGATTATGATCGTTAGCTCTTCTTGTTGTATTGATCCTTTTACCATTATTTAATGGCCTTCTTTGTCTCATTTGATCTTTGTTACTTTAAAGTTTATTTTATCAGAGACGAGAATTGCAACTCCTACTTTTTTTGCTCTCCATTTGCTTGGTAAATCTTCCTCCATCTCGCTATTTTGAGCCTCTGCATATCCTTGCATGTGAGATGGGTTTCCTGGATACAGCACAGCGATGAGTTTTGGCTTTTTATCCAATTTGCCAGTCTGTGTCTTTTGATTGGTGCATTTAGCCCATTTACATTTAGGGTTAATATTGTTATGTGTGAATTTGATCCTGCCATTTTGATGCTAGCTGGCTGTTTTGCCCATTCGTTTATGCAGATTCTTCATTTTGTTGATGCTCATTGGCATTTGGTATGTTTTTGGAGTGGCTGGTACTGGTTGTTCCTTTCTATGTGTAGTGCCTCTTTCAGGAGCTCTTTTAAAGCAGGCCTGGTGGTGACAAAATCTCTGAGTACTTGCTTGTTTGCAAAGTATTTTATTTTTCCTTCACTTATGAAGC
Organism: Callithrix jacchus; assembly: GCF_049354715.1. Lineage (NCBI taxonomy): Eukaryota > Metazoa > Chordata > Mammalia > Primates > Cebidae > Callithrix > Callithrix jacchus. The sequence continues at coordinate 120,462,463 of NC_133511.1, read as the reverse complement.
TTAGTTTGGCTGGATATAAAATTCTGGGTTGAAAGTTCTTTTCTTTAATGATGTTGAATACTGGCCCTTACTCTCTTCTGGTTTGTAGGGTTTCTACCAAGAGATCTGCTTTGAGTCTGATATGCTTCCCTTTGTGGGTGACCCAACCTTCCTCTGGCTGCCCTTAGTGTTCTTTTTTCCATTTCAGCCCTGGTGAATCTGATGATTATGCTCCTTGGGGTTGCTCTTCTAGAGGAGTACTGTTGTTGTGGTTTCTGTATTTCCTGTATTTGAATGTTAGACTGCCTTGCTAGGTTGGAGAAGTTCTCCTGGATAATATCCTGAAGAGTGTTTTCCAGCTTGGATTCATTCACTCTGTTGCATTCAGGTATGCCTATCAAACATAGATTAGGTCTCTTCACATAATCCCATATTTCTTGTAGGTTTTGTTCACTTTTTTCATTCTTCATTCTCTAATATTGCTTTCTCATTTTATTTCACTGAGTTTATCTTCAATCTCTGATATCGTTTCTTCTCCTCAGTAAATTTGGCTATTGAAACTTGTGTATGCTTTGTGAAGCTGTTTTTCAACTCCCTCAAGTCATTTATATTCTTTTTTGAAATTGCATTTTAGGTTTTGGGGTACATGTGAAGAACATGCAAGACAGTTGCATAGGTACACACGTGGCAGTGTGATGTGCTGCCTTCCTCCCCGTCACCCACATCTGGCATTTCTCCACATGTTATCTCTCCCCAAATCCCTGCCCCCTGCTGTCCCTCTCCTATTCCCCCCAACAGACCCCAGTGTATAGTGCTCCCCTCCCTGTGTCCATGTGTTCTCATTGTTCAACACCTGCCTCTGAGTGAGAACATGTGGTATTTCATTTTCTGTTCTTGTGCCAGTTTGCTGAGAATGATGGTTTCTAGGTTCATCCATGTCCCTGCAAAGGAAATGAACTCATTTTTACTTGCTGCATAATATTCCATGGTGTATATGTGCCACATTTTCCCTGTCCAGTCTATCATTGATGGGCATTTGGGTTGGTTCCAGGTCTTTGCTATTGTAAACAGTTCTGCAATGAACATTCATGTGCATGTGTCCTTATTATAGAATGATTTATAATCCTTTGGGTATATACCCAGTAATTGGATTGCTGGGTCAAGTGGAATTTTTAATTCTAGGTCCTTGAGGAATCACCACACTGTCTTCCTCAATGGCTGAAGTAATTTAAACTCCCACCAACAGTGTAAAAGTGTTCCTATTTCTCCACATCCTCTCAAGCATCTGTTTTCTCCAGATTTTTTTAATGATTGCCATTCTAACTGGCATGAGATTTTATCTCGATGTAGTTTTGATTTGCATTTCTCTAATGACCAGTGATGATGAGCATTTTTTCATATGTTTGTTGGCCTCATCTATGTCTTCTTTTTTAAAGTGTCTGTTTATATCCTTCGCCCACTTTTGAATGGGCTTGTTTGGTTTTCCTTGTAAATCTGTTTTAGTTCTTTGTAGATTTTGGATATCAGCCCTTTGTCAGATGGATAGATTACAAAAATTTTTTCCCATTCTGTTGGTTGTGCATTCACTCTAATGACTGTTTCTTTTGCTGTGCAGAAGCTGTGGAGTTTGATTAGGTCCCATTTGTCTATTTTGGCTTTTGTTGCCAATGCTTTTGGTGTTTTGGTCATGAAGTCCTTGCCTACTCCTATGTCCTGAATGGTTTTGCCTGGATTTTCTTCTAGGGTTTTTATGGTGTTAGGTCTTATGTTTAAGCCTTTAATCCATCTGGAGTTAATTTTAGTGTAAGGTGTCAGGAAGGGGTCCACTTTCTGCTTTCTGCACATGGCTAGCCAGTTTTCCCAACACCATTTATTAAACAGGGAATCCTTTCCCAATTGCTTGTTTTTGTAAGGTTTGTCAAAGATCAAATATTTGTAGATATGTTGTGTTGCCTCCAAGGCCTCTGTTCTGTTCCATTGGTCTACATCTCTGTTTTGGTACCAGTGCCATGCTGTTTTGATTACTGTAGCCTTGTAGTATAGTTTGAAGCCCGGTAGTGTGATGTCTCCTGCTTTGTTCTTTTGTTTAAAATTGATTTGGCTATGTGGGCTCTCTTTTGGTTCCATATGAAGTTTAAGGTGGTTTTTTCCAGTTCTGTGAAGAAGGTCATTGGTAGCTTGATGGGGATAGCATTGAATCTGTAAATTACTTTGGGCAGTATGGCCATTTTCACAATATTGATTCTCCTAACCATGAGCATGAAATGTTTCTCCATATGTTTGTGTCCTCTCTTATTTCGTTGAGCAGTGGTTTGTAGTTCTCCTTGAAGAGGTCCTTTATGTTCCTTGTTAGTTGTATTCCTAGGTATTTTATTCTCTTTGTAGCAATTGTGAATGGCAGTTCATTCTTAATTTGGCTCTCCTTAAGTCTGTTATTGGTGTATAGGAATGCTTGTGATTTTTGCACATTGATTTTGTATCCTGAGACCTTGCTGAAGTTGCTTATCAGTTTCAGGAGATTTTGGCCCAAAGTGATGGTGTCTTCTAGATATACAATCATGTCATCTGCAAATAGAGACAATTTGACTTACTCCTTTCCTATTTGAATACCCTTTATTTCTTTTTCTTGCCTGATTGCTCTGGCTAGAACTTCCAGTACTATATTGAATAGGAGTGGTGAGAGTGGGCATCCTTGTCTAGTGCCAGATTTCAAAGGGAATGCTTCCAGTTTTTGCCCATTCAGTATGATATTGGCTGTTGGTTTGTTGTAAATAGCTTTTATTATTTTGACATACATTCTGTCAATACCGAGTTTATTGAGGGTTTTTAGCATTATTGAGGGCTGTTGAATTTTGTCAAAGGCCTTCTCTGCATCAGTTGAGATAATCATGTGGTTTTTGTTTTTGGTTATGTTTATGTGGTGAATTATCCATTCTTTTGAAAGAAGTATTTGCTGTTATAAACTTCACTTTAGCAAAACTTTTACTGTACCTCTTAGTCTTTGGTATGTTGTATTTCAATTTTCATTTATTTCAAGACATTTTAAATTTTACTTTAAAATTTATTTCTTGACCCAATGATCATTCCAGAGTATGTCATTTAATTTTCATGTTTTAAAAAAATTATTATGCTTTAACTTCTGGAGTACATGTACAGATCTTGTAAGATTGTTACATAGGTATACACATGCCATGGTGGCTTGCTGCCTCCATCCCCCCTCATCACCTACATTAGGCATTTCTCCTAATTTTATCCCTCCCCAACTTCCCTATTTTCTGTTATCACTCCCATAACCCCCACCCCCAAAAGACCCCAGTGTGTGATGTTCTCCTCCCTGTGCCCATGTGTTCTCATTGTTCAACACACAGTTATGAGTGAGAACATGTGGTGTTTGGTTTTCTGTTCTTGTGTCAGTTTGCTGAGAATGACAGTTTCCACCTTCATCCATGTCCCCCGCAAAGGACATGAACTCATTTTTTTTATGGCTGCATAGTATTCCATGGTGTATATGTGCCACATTTTCTTTTTCCAGTCTATCCTTGATGGGCATTTGTTTCTTTTCTTTTTTTTTTTTTGTTTGTTTTTTCTCTTGTTTTTTTTTTTTTTTCTTTTTATTGTATTTTTTTTATTTTGTCTTCTTGGGCACTTGTTTCTATAGTTTCCAAACTTCCTCTTGTTTTTGATTTCTAGTTTTTTTAGTTTTATTCCACTGTGGTCTGAGAAGATACTGGTTATGATTTTGCCTTTTTAAAATTTGTTGTGGCTTGTTTTGTGGGCTAACATATGGTCCACCCTGAAGAGCTTTTCATATACTGATGAAAAAAGTGTGTATTCTGTAAAACTGTTGTAAAGAATGGTTTAAATCCATTTTGACTAATTGTCTGTCTAGATATTCTGTCTAATGCTGTGGGTGGGGTGCTGAAGTTTCCAACTATTACTATATTGAAGTCTACCCCTATTTTTAGATGTAGTAACATTCAATTTGTGTAACTGGTTCTCCAGGATTGGCCATATTATATTTAGAAAAATTTTATCCTCTTGCTAAATTGATCCTTTTATCATTATATAATGACTTTCTTTGTCTCTTTATACTGTTTTTGAGTTAAAGTCTGTTTTATACAATATAAATGTAGCCACCCTGCTCACTTTTGGTTTCCACTTACATGGAATTCATTTTCTTTCCCTTTACTTTCATTATACATGTTGTCTTTACAGAGAAGATAATTTTCCTACAGGCAGAATATAGTTGGTAATTTTTAAAAATCCATTCAGCCTATCTATATCTTGTCAGTGTAAAGTTTAACCTGTTTACAATCAAGGTTGTTATTGACATGTGAGATGGGTCTCCTGAATACAGCATACCAATGGGTCTTGACTCTTTATCCAATTTGATAGTCTGTGCCTTTTAATTGGAGCATTTACCCATTTACATTTAAGGTTATTATTATTATGTGTGAATTTGATCCTGTCATCACGCTGCTATTTGGTTATTTTGTGCACTAATTGATGCAGTTTCTTCATAGTGTTATTGGTCTTTATATTTTGGTGTATTTTTGCAGTGCCAGATACCAGTTTTTCCTTTCCATATTTAGTGCTTCTTTCAGGATCTCTTGCAAGGCAGGCCTAGTGGTAATAAAATACCCCAGCATTTGCTTGTCTGGAATGTTTTTTATTTCCAGAATAAAAATGTCATTTTGGAGAAATGTCAATTTGAGTAATTTACCCCCATTTTAATTGGGTTATATGTTTTCTTCCTCTTGAGTGACTGTGTGAAGAAAAGGACATCTTTTACATTGTTGGTGAGAATGTAGATTTGTGCAATCATTATGAAAAATAGGATGGAGGTTTCTAAGGAAGATAAAAATAGAACTACCATATACTCCACATCACTTTTCTGGGTATATACCCAAAGGAAATAAAATCACTACTTTGTTAGGATATCTCCACTCCCATGTTCATTGCAGCACTACTCACAATAGCCAAAATATGGAAAAAATAGGTTTCCACTAATAGATTAAAGGATAAAGAATATGTGAATTACATATACATTGAAATATTATTCATCCATAAAAAGGAGGGTATCTCAGGAGGTGGAGGTTGCAGTGAGCAGAGATCGCACCACTGTGCTCCAGCCTGGGTGACAGTGAAAATCCATTTTTTAAAAAATCCATAAAACAAACAAACAAACAAAAAACAGAGGGTATTATGCCATCAACTACAAAATGGATGGACCTGAAAAGAGAATATACTAAGTGCAACAAGTCAGACACAGAAAGAAAAATGTATGATCTCACTTACACGTAGAATATGAAAAATAAGGTAAAGTATGTAGAGATAGGGATTGAAATAGTGTTTACAAGGGCTGAGGTGTGAGGGGTGGGAATAAGTGGGATACAAAGCCTATATGTAGGATGAACAAGTTGAAGGATCTAATGTACAACAGGAGAACTGTAATTAATAAGTGTATTATATTTTTGATAAATGGATAGATTATATGTGCTTTTGCCAAAGGGGGAAGTGGGTAACTTTTCCCATTTGTAAGATGATAGATATGTTAATTGGTTCCACCATAGCATTTTATATATCTCTATATATCTTTATATATACATACATATATATCTTATACCATCATGTTGCTTTTCTTAAATATACACAATAAAATTTATTTTTAAAAGCCAAACAATTGTATATACATTCCATAAAATATTATTTAGCAATAAAAAGGAACAAACTATTAATATACACAGCAACTTAGATGAATATCTATAGAGTTTCTGAGTTTATAAAAGCCAACCTGAGAAGGATATGTATCATATTATTCTTCTAGAAAGAGGGATATCTGTGGAGATGGAACTGTTTGCTCTCTTGATTGTGATGATGAGCACACTGAATTACACACATAATACTGTTATAGTACTACATGCATATACAGATAAACTGACTGGGGAAATATTAATAAAATCAGTGGATTGTATCAGTATCAAGATCCTGGTATTATACTTCATTGTACCATACTAGCATCTTGATGTTGATACTATTATACTACAGTTTTGTAAAATATTACTGTTAGGAGAAGCAGGGTAATTAATATATAATTTCTCCTTGTGTCATTTCTTGCAACTGCATGTGAATCTATAACAATCTTAAAAAATATTTCAATGAAAAACAGAGATATAGATGAATGGAATGGAACAGAGACCTTGGAAGCAATGCCACACATCTACAACCATCTTGTCTTTGACAAACCTGACAAAAACAAGCAATTGGGAAAGGATTCCCTGTTTAATAAATGGTGTTGGGAAAACTGGCTAGCCATGTGCAGAAAGCAGAAACTAGACCCCTTCCTGACACCTTACACTAAAATTAACTCCATATGGATTAAAAGCTTAAACATAAGACCTAACACCATAAAAACCATAGAAGAAAACCTAGGCAAAACCATTCAGGACATAGGCATAGGCAAGGACTTCATGACTAAAACACTGAAAGCAATGGCAACAAAAGCCAAAATAGACAAATGGGACCTAATCAAACTCCACAGCTTCTGCACAGCAAAAGAAACAGTCACTAGAGTGAATCGGCAACCAACAGAATGGGAAAAACTTTTTGCACTCTACCCATATGACAAAGGCCTAATATCCAGAATCTACAAAGAACTAAAGCAGATTACAAGAAAAAGAAAACCCCATTCAAAAGTGAGTGAAGGATATGAGCACTTTTCAAAAGAAGACATATATGAGACCAACAAACATATTTTTAAAAATACTCATCACTGGTCATTAGAGAAATGCAAATCAAAACCACACTGAGATATCATCTCATGCCAGTTAGAATGACGATCATTAAAAAATCTGGAGACAACAGATGCTGGAGAGGATGTGGAGAAATAGGAACACTTTTACACTGTTGGTGGGTGTATAAATTAGTTCAACCATTGTGGAAGACAGTGTGGTGATTCCTCAAGGATCTAGAAATAGAAATTCCATTTGACCCAGCAATCCCATTACTGGGTATATACCCAAAGGATTATAAATCATTCTATTATAAAGACACATGCACGCACATGTTTACAATAGCAAAGACCTGGAACCAACCCAAATGCCCATTAATGATAGACTGAACAAAGAAAATGTGGCACATATACACCATGGAATACTATGCAGCCATAAAAAACAGTGAGTTTGTGTCCTTTGTAGGGACATGGATGAATCTGGAAACCATCATTCTCAGCAAAGTGACACAAGAACAGAAAACCAAACACCACATGTTCTCACTCATAGGTGGGTGTTGAACAATGAGAACACATGGGCACAGGGAGGGGAACATCACACACTGTGGTATATTGGGGCGGGGGGTGGGAGGCTAGGGGAGGGATAGCGGGGGATGGGGAGATTGAGGTGGGATAACACTGGGAGAAATGCCTGATGTAGTGATGGGGAGATGGAGACAACAAACTACCATGGCGTGTGTGTACCTATGCAACAATCCTGCAAGATCTGCACATGTACCCCAGAACTTTAAAGTACAATTTAAAAAAAGAAAGAAAATGTTCTATTAGCTAAATGAGTTAATGAATTAAAGTTGTAATTTTAAAGGCTTAAACTCCCCTGCGAAAATTTCAGAGTATGCCCCCTTTTGTTTGTTATGAGCTTAATAGCAATTCTTTTCCTGGACCACATGCACACGTTCACTAATTTGTTTAGTAAACAATGACTGATTATCTACTATGTTGCAAGCACTGTCTGCAAGCACTGCACTGTTGCTTGGGCAATGGTGCTGCTGTGTTTCTCCCTAAGTCTATTTGAAAAATAGTTAATTGTTTCATTTTGGGAGTAATGGTGTCAGCCACAATATTTGGGCAAAGAGCAAAGGAGAGAAAAAATGGAATTAGCTAATGTTAAAATCAAAGCCTCACTGAAAACAGTAATATGTATTGAAGCAGAGAATTGTCCTCAAGGAGAGAAGACATAATCCATATTGAAATGGTACTGAAACACTTCATTGTACTGTATTTAAAATGTTTGGAGAAAGCTTGGAACAAATAAAGCCCTAAAAAGGTCTTTCAAATTGAAAAAAATAAATGAAAAAGGTGGGAAAGTTATGTCATGCAAACTATAAGAAACCTGGAACAGTCATGTTAATATTTAAAAATATGTAATTCAAAATGAGCATCACTAGAGACAGAGGCATAGTTCATAACAATAAAATAAACAATTCATCTGGATTCCTGAAACTAGCATGGAAAAGATCCTCCAATGTGCTATATATAAATGAATAAAGAAGCCCAAGGAAATAAACTCCTCCTATATAAGCTGCCTTTCTCCTCTATTTACATTTCATAGAATTTAAATTTATGTGAGTTCCTCATGTGACTGAACCTGAAGCATAACGTCAATTAACAAAAGACAGTAATGCCATCACATTCCACTTTGCTTTAATGAAAAGCAAAGCACTGTAATAGGGATTTGAATTTATTCACCATTTTAATCTAAATTCATTACTAAAGCAGAAAAACTCTGGCTTTCTCTTCTTTTCATGGGAAAATTATAAAGCAGTTTACTTTTGTGTCTCTCAAATTTCACTTCCTTGAAATAACTGAACACAGTTCAACAGATTTCTTTTATTTAGAGAACACATACATGCCAAAGTCCAATGTTAATTTCATGAGTCACATGAGGACAAGCATATTTAGAGAGTAAACCTTTAAACAGATTGTTTTGTCAATAGCTGGAAGCATCTCTGCTAACCTCCTGATCTCAAAAGAACTGAGGAAGCTGTTTCCACTAGGGCTCTGTTGTAGTAGTGACGTTGGGGCCCATGGATGAGAAATTGATGCAAGGATTTGATCAAGCTTAATTTGAACTAATAAAAGGAAATATTTTCTTCCTTTGAACTTATCTTCGTAAAGCAGTTGTGCCTCCTCTTGGAGGTCACGTGTTCACAATCAATGGCCTTTGAGGAGCTCTTGAATCAAGTTGGAGGCCTTGGGAGATTTCAGATCCTCCATCTGGTTCTTATTCTTCCGTCTTTCCTGGTACTAATCCCTCATATACTGCTGGAGAACTTCACTGCATTCATTCCTGGTCATCGCTGCTGGGTCCACATCCTGGACAATAATACCGTATTTGATAATGACACTGGAATCTTCAGTGAGGATGCCCTCCTGAGAATCTCCATCCCGCTGGACTCAAACCTGAGGCCAGAGAAGTGTCGTCGCTTTGTCCATCCCCAGTGGCAGCTTCTTCACCTGAATGAGACTATGCACAACACAAGTGAAGCAGACACAGAGCGCTGTGTGGATGGCTGGGTGTATGACCGAAGCTACTTCCCTTCAAACATTGTGACTAAGGTAAAAGTTCCTGTTAACCTGTTCTGGATACGCAATCCAGGTGTTTAGAAGAATAAAACATGCTTTAACCCTCTAGTTACTGTGTAGATGCTATAGTCACCTCTCAGTCACTCTTTTGGAAAATAGTTATTTTTTTGTTGTTGTTGTTGTTGTTGTTATTATTATTTATTTATTTTTTGAGATGGAGTCTCGCTCTGTCACCAGGCTGGAGTTACTCCTGACCTCAGGTGACCCACCCGCCTTGGCCTCCCAAACTGCTGGAATTACAGGTGCTAGCCACTGCGCCTGGCTGCTTATTTTTTAATTGCCAGCCACTTGCATCAAATATGAGGCAATGAACTCAACCAACCAGATATAAATACAGCTATCACAAAACTAGTGTGAAGAGAAGACTAATGATTAGAAAAATATTCTTCCTGGTCACTTGTTCTCAGCCTAAGTTGCAAATTGGAAACACCTGTGTTATTTTTTAAATCTGCATGCTTTGGCTACTGTTAGAGAAGCAAATCAGAGTCGATTTCATGCTGGCATTAATGTTTCAAAAAAGTCTCAGGCCGGGTGCGGTGGCTCACGCCTGTAATCCCAGCACTTTGGGAGGCCGAGGCGGGTGGATCACGAGGTCAAGAGATCGAGACCATTATGGCCAACATGGTGAAACCCCGTCTCTATATAAAAAATACAAAAATTAGCTGGGCATGGTGGCGCGTGCCTGTAGTCCCAGCTACTCGGGAGGCTGAGGCAGGAGAATTGCTTGAACCCGGGAGGCAGAGGTTGCAGTGAGCCGAGATCGCGCCACTGCAGTCCAGTCTGGTTTTGGGTGAGAATTTCCAGCAAAAGCCATGCTTAAGCCAAGATTTGAATGGTATAGGTAAGAAAATGTAGTAAAAAGAGGCTAGGGGCCGGGCGCGGTGGCTCAAGCCTGTAATCCCAGCACTTTGGGAGGCCAAGGCGGGTGGATCACGAGGTCAAGAGATCGAGACCATCCTGGTCAACATGGTGAAACCCCGTCGCTACTAAAAATACAAAAAATTAGCTGGGCATGGTGGTGCGTGCCTGTAATCCCAGCTACTCAGGAGGCTGAGGCAGGAGAATTGCCTGAACCCAGGAGGCGGAGGTTGCGGTGAGCCAAGATCGTGCCATTGCACTCCAGCCTGGGTAACAAGAGCGAAACTCCGTCTCAAAAAAAAAAAAAAAAAAAAAAAAAAAAAAAAAGAGACTAGAGAGTATGTCCATTGAAAGCTAATGCAGCAAGTGAACATTAAGAAGTCAAAAGCTGCTGTGAAGCTACGTTGTATTGGTTTCCTTCTCTTCCAGTGGGACATGGTATGTGATTATCAGTCACTGAAATCAGTGGTTCAATTCCTACTTCTGACTGGAATGCTGGTTGGAGGCATCATAGGTGGCTATTTCTCAGACAGGTGAGTGTCTCCAGATCAGGGTTATCATTACTCTGCAGTGTTTTTACCAGCTTACAATGAATTCTTCCACAAAGAAGTGTTATTGAGTTATAATACGCAATTTATGCTGTTGGTGCTGCTTTGTTCCCCAGAGAGCTAGATACAGAAATGAATTACAGTGAATTTAGTGAGGACCATTTTGTTGCCACAGAGATCTCTAAACAGCGTCTCAGTATAGGATACTGAAATGACATCTCCATCGGACTAGGGGAATTTCAAAACAGAATCTAGAAAGTAGACACCATGATACGTAGTTTAGAAGGGGGTGACTGAGTTACCTACAGGAAGAGAAGGGAAGGTGCTTCAAGATAGGAAATTCAGCCTCTTTAAAGACACAAATATATGAAATGATGTGTCATATCTGAAATGGCCAGGGATGTTGTGGTAGGTCCCTCCTGGACTCTGTGAGCTAAATGCTTGTGGATTTTCAGCCTGGTTGTCATTATCACAATTACCCCACTGTAATGAGTAGGTGTGTTAATCTGTTCTCATTCTGCTAATAAAGACATACCTAAGACTGGGTAATTTATAAAGGAAAGAGATTTAATCAACTCACAGTTCCACATGGCTTGGAGCCCTCAAAATTTTGGTGGAAAGCAAATGAGGAACAAATTCATGTCTTAAATGGTGGCAGGCAAGAAAGTGTGTTCAGGGGAACTCCTCTTTATAAAGCCATCAGATCTCATGAGACTTATTCCCTCTCAGGAGGACATCATGGGAAAAAACCAGCTCCATGATTTAGTTACCTCCCACTGGCTCCCTCCCATGACACATGGGGATTATTACAATTCAACATGAGATTTGGTTGGGGACACAGCCAAACCATAACAATATAAATTTTAAGTAAAATTTTTTTTAGTTCTGTGAAGAATCTCAATGGTAGTTTAATAGGAGTAGCTTTAAATCTATAAATTGCTTTGGCCATGTATTAGTCCATTCTCATGCTGCTATAAAAAAACTCCCTGAGGCTGGGTAATTTATAAAGAAAAGAGGTTTAATTGACTGACAGTTCGGCATGACTGGGGAGACCTCAGGAAACTTACAATCATGGTGGAAGGGGAAGCAAACACATTCTTCTTCACATAGTGACAGGAAAGAGAAGTGCAGAGTGAAGGGGGTGAAAGCCCCTTGTAAAACTGTCAGATCTCATGAGAACTCATTCACTATCGTTAAACCAGCAGGGAGGTAACACGTTCATGTTTCAATTGATTCAATTACGTCTCACCAGGTCCCTCCTGAAATACATGGGGATTATGGGAACTACAGTTCAAGATGAGACTTGTGTGAGGATACAGCAAAAGCATTTCAGGGCATTATAGTCATTTTTACAATTTTGACTCTTTCTGCTCATGAGCATGTAATGGTTTTCAATTTTTTGTGTCATCTTTGACTTCTTTGAGTAGTTTTGTAGTTCTCCTTGTAGACATCTTTCACTTCACTAGTTAGCTGTATTCCTAGGTGTTTTATTCTTTTGTGGCAATTGTGAATGGGATTGCATTCCTGATTTGGCTCTCAGCTTGACTGTTCTTGGTGTATAAGAATGTTAGTAACTTTTGCACATTGACATTCTATCCTGAGACTTTGCTGAAGTTGTTTATTAGCTTTAAAAGCTTTTGGGCTGAGACTATGGGGGTTTATAGATACAGTATCATGTCATCTGCAAACAGGGATAGTTTGACTTCCTCTCTTCCTATTTGGATGCTCTTTTTTTCTTACTCTTGCCTGATTGCCCTACCTATGACTCCCAATACAATGTTGAATAGGAGTGGTGTCTTGTGCCAATTTACAAGGTGAATGCTTTGAGCTTTTGCTTATTCAATATGATGTTGGTTGTGGGTTTGTCGTATATGGCTCTTTTTCTTTTGAGGCATGTTTCTACAATACCTACTTTATTGAAGGTTTTTAATATGAAAGGTTGTTAAATTTTATCAAAAGCCTTTTCTTTATCTATTTAGGTAATTGTGTGGTTTTTGTCTGTGGTTCTGTTTATGTGATGAATCAGATATACTTATTTACAAATATTGAACCAAGCTTGCATCCCAGGGGTAAGACATAGTTGATCATGATGAGTAATCTTTCTGATATGCTGCTGAATTTGGTTTGACACTATTTTGTTGAGGATTTTTGCATTGATTTTCACCAAAGATATTGGCCTGTTTGAAGTTTTTAAATCTCTGCCAGATTTTGGTATCAGGATGATGCTGGTCTAATAGAATGAGTTAGGAAGGAGTCCCTCCTCCTTAATTTTTTGGAATAGTTTCAGCAGGAATGGTGCCAACTTTTTTTTTTTTTTTTTTTTGTACTTCTGGTATGATTCAGCTGTGATTCTGTTTGGTCCTGGGCTTTTATTTATTCATTTATTTTGTTGGTGTTGTTGTTGCTGTTGGTAGGCTTGTTGGGTGTTTTACTGTAGTGATTAGATATGATTCCTCTATCTTTATCCTTTGTTTATTGGCTCTTCTAGTACACTTTAAGGTTTTAGTTGCTTTCATAATGGTAATCACCATCTCTTTACTTCAAGATGGAAGATTCCCTAGATAATATCTTTGGCTGTTTCTGTGGTGATAATTTCCTTAGTTTTTGCTTCTCTGTAAAAGATTTCATATTTCCTTTATTTCTGAAGCATAGGAGAATTTTGCTGGGTATAATATTCTTTTCTGGCAGTTTTTTCTTTGAGGACTTTGGATGTATTATCCCACTTTCTCCTGTCCTCCAAGGTTTCTGCTCAGAAATTTGCTGTTAGTCTAATAGGAATTCCTTTATATGTGACTTGGTTCTTTATTCTTGCTGCTTTTAGTATTTTTTCTTTGTCTTTGCTTTTTTGACAATTTGACTATAATGTGCCTCATAGGGGACCTGTTTGAGTTGAATCTATTTGGCATTCTTTGAGTTTCTTGTACCAGGATGTCCATCCTTCTCCCAAGACTTGGGAATTTTTCAGCTATTATATCAAAAAATATATTTTCTAACCTTTTCCCTTCTCCTGGAATTATCATAATGCAAATATCTATTCACTTAAAGGTGTTTATAAATTCTGTAGGCTTTCTTCATTTTTTTTAATTCTTTTTCTTTCATCTCCCTCTGCTATTTTTAGCAAACTGTCTTTGAGTTTAGAAATTTCTTCTACTTGGTCCAGTCTATGGTTGAAGCTGTCAGTTGCATTTTTTTATTTTATTCATTGAATTATTCAGCCTTAGGATTTCTGTTTGATTCTTTTTTATATCTATATCTTTGTTAAATTTCTCATTCAAATTATATATTGTTTTTGTAATTTTATTGAATTGTCTATCTATAGTCTCTTGTATCTCACTGAGTTTGTTTAATATTGTTATTTTGGATTGTTTTTCTGGCATTTTGTATATTTCTCTATAATTGGGATCTATTATAGGAAAATTATTGTGGTCCTTTAAAGGTGTCAGATTTCTTCCTTTGTAATGTTTGATTTGTCTCTACATTGATTTCTTTGCACTGAGAGGAAAGTTTGCCTCTTACAAGTTTATGAAGAGGCTTCATAAGGAAAAACTTATTTGTATGAATGGGTCTTGCATTGTCACTTTTGTGGGGTATGTTAGGCTTTGGTTCTAGGTGGGTAGTATACTTTCTGTGTAGTTTCTTCAGCTTTAACTTAGGCTAGTGACATGTACTAGTGTCTAAGCAGCATAGGCTGCAACAGTTTGTTATGGTAGTAAGATTTTGCTGGGGTTCAGCTTGCCAGGCTGTTTCTCAGGAGTGCATGCTGGGGTGTGTGCATGCACATGTGGTTTGGCAAAGTTAAGCCTAGGGTTAGACCTATGGAGGTGTTACTCTGTTCTAGATGGAACACAGAGGTCTATAAACCCAGATCAACAATAAGAGTCCAAGTTTCTTGATGAGAGCCCCTTAGGCAACCCAGCAGAAACTTTGATGCATTGTTCAACTGACATATCTTATATATAAGCTTAGCCTTGGCCTGCATGATCTTAGAGACCCAAATATATATTTAACTCTCTTGTAGTTCATATACTATGCAGACTCTCTACTATGCTAGATATGTATATTCATATAGTAGACACTTATTACATATTACAATTCCAACATTGTAGCTTCTTTTATACAGTATCGGTTGGTATCAGATGTCTTCTTGTTATTAAATGATGAAATTTTGATATTGTTAGTCTGTGTTATAAACAGGGAGGATTACTTCTGAGGATATTCTTGTTGCTGATTTAGCTCTTGATCTTTCAGGATTTCAAGGACACAAAATAATTTGTTAAAATATTATCAAATTTTAGAGTAAGCTTTCATTTTCTTAAAGTTATTATTGCTGTCATAATCTAATGTGACTCTCTGTTTCTCAGGTTTGGGCGAAGATTGGTTCTCAGATGGTCTTTCCTTCAGCTTACCATCGCTGACACCTGCACTGCCTTTGCCCCCACCTTCTCTGTTTACTGTTTACTACGCTTCTTGGCAGGCTTTTCTTCCATGAACATCATATCAAATAATAATATGCTCAGTAAGTCAACCATTGTGATCTTCTCTATTTTTTGAGCCTGGGATCTGAAACTGAAATTTTATCTTTATTTGACTTTAATATGCTCTATGGGTTTCTTTCAGCTACCGAGTGGATAAGGCCCCAGTCTAAAGCCCTGGTAGTAATACTGTTATCTGGTGCCCTTAGTGTTGGACAGATAATCCTGGGAGGCTTGGCTTATGTCTTTCGAGACTGGCGAACCCTGCATGTGGTGGTGTCTTTACCTTTCTTTGTCTTCTTTCTTTTCTCAAGGTAGGAGCCTTTTCTCTTACTTTGTTTTCTGGGGTCCTGGGATAAAAATGAATATTGAATAAGAACATATTGATTTTCTTAATCCCACTTTTGGACCTAGGCTGATGTTCTCATCTGTTCACTCTGTGCAGCTTGAGAAACAGAATGGTGAATAGCAGTGACTGCTGCCTGGGAGTTCTGACGTAAAATTCAAAAAGCCTTTTAGAGTGGACATAGAAAAATTCCAATTTTGTTTTTCTTACTAAAAATATAGACCCAAATGTTTCAAAAGGAATATCTCTGATTCATTTTTACCTGGAAATAAATAAGGCTATGGTGATGTATATAATGCTTTTCACTTTTACAGGTGAAATTGGATAAAAGCAAGAGACCACAAGTGTATTCATACAGCTCTTTGGCAATAGAGCAGCACAGTTTCGCCAGTACTAGAAGTTGGTATGCAGTTTGAGTGATTTATAGCATGTGTTCAGCATTTCCTCCTCCATTAGATAACTTTAACAAACATTTATTTGTGGCAAACTTCTTCTCTACATTTAAAAACAATCTAGGGGAGCATCAGATTCAGTTAGAGATTACTGGAACATGAGATATTCATTCCTACAGATTTAACACAGTGAGATGAATTTTGATAGAGTAGAGCATAATCCATGTCAGACTCATCCATTATCTTATTCCATCTTCATAACAACCCAAAAGGAATATAGCACTGCTGTTTTCATTTTATTGATAAGGAAACAGAAGCAGATGTAAATGAATGACTCACTTGCGTACTAAGTTACCAACATAGCTGCTAGTGGCAGGAGTACTTCCAACCGTTGAGCAGCTTTAAGCTTACATAATTTGAAGGATTATGTTTTTTAAAGAATACATATCATCGACATAAACTTGCTAGAACTCATGCCAAGCTTTGGAAAGAACTTATGCATGTAGGGAGCCTAAAGCTTAAGCTTCACAGACTTCTTTGAAAATTTTCCTGTGATCAAACAAAGAAGCGATTTAACTCCAAAGTCTGTGTTCCTAAACCATGAAGGTGTGTGCTGCAGGATCGTGGCCATGTTTTCCTAGCATTTGTATAATAAAATATGACTTTCTATTTCCAACCCAACTAGGTGGTGGGTAATAAATAGAAGGCAAAAGGCACCCATAGCCAATAATCATATGACTAACAAGAAGGACAGAGATAACTGCATTGTGTGTTTTCCTTTTATCAGGTGGCTGGTTGAATCTGCTCAGTGGTTGATAATCACCAATAAACTAGATGAGGGCTTAAAAGCACTTAGGAAAGTTGCACGCACAAATGGAATGAAGAATGCTGAAGAAACCCTGAACATAGATGTGAGTAGGAAAGGGAAGGCGGTTGCTGGGTTGAAGAGATGACATCAGCTGACATCTGTCTTCTCCTTGTCGAGATAGACAAACTGCTTCTAAGAAGGGTAGCTAGCTGAGAACACAAGCTCAGTTCTCATTTTTTCAAGGCCATCTTATTTAAAAGAAGCTTTGGGAATTATGTAACTATCTCTTCCTTTAGTTCACTTCCTGATCTGAATCTATAACCTATGCATCCTTGTGGATACACTACGCCCCTTTGGGACCTCATTTTCAAATATCTTTATCGCTGCATAATTTCCTGAAGGCTCCTTTAATATTCTCATTTATTTTCCTACACACCACTTTCACTCCTGTCATTGTGTATCATATATCACACTTGAGAGGAAGGGAACACATTTCCCTTGTCCTACTGAGTGCCAGTTCTCATCACAATGCCTGGGGTGATGTTGGTAAATGATTCATGTTTGTTATTGAAGGTTGTGAGATCTACCATGCAGGAGGAACTGGATGCAGCACAGATCAAAACAACTGTGTGTGACTTGTTCCACCACCCCAGTATGCGCAAAAGGATCTGTATCCTGTTATTTATGAGGTGCACATTACAGTACATGAGGGGCATTAAAAGTGTGGTGACATGAATGGATTTTTTTTATTTCAAAGGTTACAACAGTACTCTGTGTGTGTGCGCGTGTGTGTGTGTGTGTGTGCAGGTGCGCAGGGCTGATTTCTATGCAAAAGATGAAAAAAATATACAGATAACTGCTATGTTTGAAGGTAGGCAGAGGGTTATGTGGGCTCACATGGGCTGGTTACACAGTGAGGAGTCAGCCCTATCATCCTAGTCTCATCACTGGCAATTGATAGTGAGGATAAATTTTGATGTTTAATTTTCTTAATTTTTTTCAATTCTGCTTGAAACAAATCTTAGTAATATGCACAGATTATGAATGTGTAAAACTCCAAGAAAGAAAGAAACAGAAAGAAAAAAAGAGAGAGAGAGGGAGAGGGTGGGAGGGAGGAAAGGAGGGAGAGAGGGAAAGGAAGAAAAGAAGAATGAAGGAAGGAAGAAAAGGAGGGAGGGAAGGAAGGAAGGAAGGGAAGGGGAGGAAGGAAAGGAAGGTAGTAAGGAAGGAAGGAAGGAAGGAAGAAAGGAGGGAGGGAGGGAAGGAAGGAAACAGAAAATGTAATCAGCACCCAGATTAAGATGTAGAAAAACCTTGTGCATCATCTATGGCAATAACAACTTCCCTGCCAAAAAAACCTTAAGAACAGTCTGGCCTCCATCACCATGTAGGATTGTTGCCTGATTTTGACCTTCACAAACTGTAAAAGAGAACATGGCTCTGTTTGTCCCAGGCTCCTTTTCCTCAACTTTACTTTCTCAAGATTTATCAGTGTGTTGCATAGAACAGTAGGTTGTTCTCCTTCTCAGTGTTTCAGCATTCCAAAAGATGAATACGGTACAATTTCTCTATCTACTTCATTGTTGGGAGACTTTTACTTATTTCCCGCTTGGGGTGTTCACGCATGGGCTTCTGTAGACAATCTTTTACATTGCCTCTTGGGGATATGTAAGTACTTACTTTGGTAGTGTCAGTAGAAAAAAATTTAAATATAATTCTGGGCTGAGAGGACTCAAGATGGCACTGTGAGAATAACCCAGGATTGGAGCTCGTCTCATTGAATCCGCAAACGGTGAGTCAGAGCGGCATTTCCAGACTGATCTTTGTTGCCCACAGAATGGGGAAACTCCCAAGTATAAAAAAGACACGGGACGCCAGGCAGTAGGTCTGCTTGGCGAACCGGCAGCCGGGGCGGCGGCGGCCAGCCCTACCCAGCAATCCCCACAGGGCGCGCTTGTCCGGGTGCCCTGTTGAACCGGCAACCTGAGACTTGAGAGGGCTGGACTTGAGACTGAACGAGACTTGGACAGTAGGCCAGCCCAGGGGATTGCAGGGATTGGGATACCCAGTGGGATGAACAAAACCGTGATTTCAAACTATCCCGAGCAGATGGTCCGAGACGCTCTGTGGGGGAGGGGCGTCCACCACTACCGAGGCAACCCGCCCCAACTGAGATACATGCCCACTGCTGACGCAGCCAGCCATTGCTGAGGCAACCCACCCCAACTAAGATACACGCCCATTGCTGACACAGCCAGCCGTTGCCGAGGCAACCCGTCCCTACTGAGATACACACCCACTGCTGACGCAGCCTGCCGTTGCTGAGGCAACACGCTACAACGAAGAGACTCCGCCGCAGGGCATGGCAGAGACCACAGCAGAGCCAGCAGGAACAGCGCGAATCACACAACAGCAGGGCAAAGCCTCGGCAGCCAAACAGTGGCTAGTTTGCCTTCTAGCTGGGCAGGACACCTGATCGGACATCCAAAAATAAAGCCCAAACCCCTCAACACAGAGCATTTGAGAAAAAAAAAAGGGGGTTTTTAATGAGCTCTGTTGCAGCAGAATCAAACATAGCAGCCTAACAGCCCTGAATGAACAACAGAGTGCAGAGCTCAGCAATTAAACTCCTATAAAGTATAAACTGTCTCCTCAAGCAGCTCCGTGACCCCTCTATATCCAAAAGACTGACATTAGGCAGGCATCATCCTGGGACAAAGAGAGCAGAAAAAGAAACTGGTAGCATCCCTCGCTGTGCCACAGCTACTAGAGGTGCACCCCAGACAAGCAGGGTCTGGAGCGGACCTCAGCAGTCGTACAGTGAAGGGGCTAGACTGGTAGAAGGAAAACCAAGCAACAGAAATACTTCATCATCAACATTCTGGGTGTCCACTCAGAGACCCAAATGAAAAGTCAGCAACTACGCAGACGACCAGCGGACAAATCCACAAAGATGGGAAGAAACCAGCGCAAAAAGGAGGAAAACACCCAAAACCAGAACACCTCGCCTCCTAGAAAGGACCAAAACTCCTCACCAGCAAGAGAACAAAGCTGGACGGAGAATGACTGTGACGAAATGACGGAATTAGACTTCAGAAGATGGATAATGAGAAACTTTTGTGAGCTAAAAGATCATGTATTAAATCAATGCAAAGAAACTAAGAACCTTGAAAAAAGATTCGAGGAAATGATAACAAGAATGGATACCTTAGAGAGGAATATGAATGAATTAAAGGAGCTGAAAAACACAATACGAGAAATTCACGAAGCAAACACAAGTTTCAATAGCCGAATTGACCAAGCAGAAGAAAGAATATCTGAAGTCGAAGACCAACTCAATGAAATAAAACGAGAAACCAAGATCAGAGAAAAAAGCGCAAAAAGGAATGAACAAAGTCTCCAAGAAATGTGGGACTATGTGAAAAGACCTAACCTACGTTTGATAGGTGTACCAGAAGGGGACGAAGAGAATGAATCCAAGCTGGAAAATACTCTTCAGGACATCATCCAGGAAAATTTCCCCCACCTAGCAGGACAAGCCAACACTCAATTGCAGGAAATACAGAGAACACCACAAAGATATTCCACAAGAAGAGCAACCCCAAGGCACATAATCGTCAGATTCAACAGGGTTGAAATAAAGGAGAGAATACTAAGGGCAGCCAGAGAGAAAGGTTGGGTCACCCACAAAGGGAAGCCCATCAGACTCACAGCAGATCTCTCGGCAGAAACACTACAAGCCAGAAGAGAGTGGGGGCCAATATTCAACATTCTTAAAGAAAAGAACTTTCAACCCAGAATTTCATATCCAGCCAAACTGAGCTTCAGAAGTGAAGGAAGAATAAAATCCTTTGCGAACAAGCAAGTACTCAGAGATTTTGCCACCACCAGGCCTGCTTTACAAGAGCTCCTAAAAGAGGCACTACACATAGAAAGGATCAACCGGTACCAGCCATTCCAAAATCACACTGAATGCTAAAGAGCTTCAACATAATGAAGAATCTACAACAACTAAAAGGCAAAACAGCCACTTAGCATCAAAATGGCAGTATCAAATTCACACATAACAATATTAACCCTAAATGTCAATGGACTAAATGCACCAATCAAAAGACACAGACTGGCAAATTGGATAAAAATCCAAAACCCATCAGTGTGCTGTATCCAGGAAACCCATGTCACATGCAAGGATACACAAAGGCTCAAAATAAAGGGATGGAGGAAGATTTACCAAGCAAATGGAAAGCAAAAAAAAGCAGGAGTTGCAATTCTCATCTCTGATAAAATAGACTTTAAAGCAACAAAGATCAAAAGAGACAAAGAAGGCCATTACATAATGGTAAAAGGATCGATACAACAAGAAGAGCTAACGATCCTAAACATATATGGACCCAACACAGGAGCACCCAGATACATAAGGCAAGTTCTTAATGACTTACAGAAGGACTTAGACTCCCACACAATAATAGTGGGAGACTTTAACACTCCACTGTCAATACTAGACAGATCAACCAGACAGAAAATCAACAAGGTTACCCAGGGCTTGAACTCAGACCTGGAACAAGCAAACCTGGTGGACATTTACAGAACTCTCAACCCCAAATCCACAGAATACACATTCTTCTCAGCACCACATCACACCTACTCTAAAATTGACCACATAATTGGAAGTAAAGCACTGCTCAACAAATGCAAAACAACTGAAATCATAACAAACAGCCTCTCAGACCATAGTGCAATCAAGTTAGAACTCAGAATTCAGAAACCGACCCAGAACCGCACAGCTTCATGGAAACTGAACAACTGGCTCTTGAATGTTGACTGGGTAAACAACGAAATGAAGGCAGAAATAAAGAAGTTCTTCGAAACCAATGAGAATGAAGACACAACGTGCCAGAACCTCTGGGACACATTTAAAGCAGTCTCTAGAGGAAAGTATATAGCAATAAGTGCCCATATGAGGAGAATGGAGAGATCCAAAATTGACACCCTATCGTCAAAATTGAAAGAGCTAGAGGAGCAAGATCAAAAAAACTCAAATCCCAGCAGAAGACAAGAAATTACTAAGATCAGAGCTGAGCTGAAGGAGATTGAGACACGAAAAACCCTTCAAAAAATCAATAAATCCAAGAGCTGGTTTTTTGAAAAGATCAACAAAATAGACAGACCACTAGCCAGATTGATTAAAAATAAAAGAGAGAACAACCAAATAGATGCTATAAAAAATGATAAAGGGGAAATCACCACAGATTCCACAGAAATTCAAACCATCATCAGAGAATATTACAAACAACTATATGCGCATAAACTAGTAAACCTGGAAGAAATGGATAAATTCCTGGACTCCTGTGTCCTCCCAAGCCTAAACCAGGAGGAAGCTGAAACTATGAATAGACCAATAACAAGGTCTGAAGTTGAGGCAGCAATTAAGAGCCTACCACACAAAAAAAGCCCAGGTCCAGACGGGTTCACAGCCGAATTCTACCAGACACACAAGGAGGAGCTGGTACCATTCCTTCTAAAACTATTTCAAACAATCCAAAAAGAGGGAATCCTTCCCAAATCATTTTATGAGACCAACATCATCCTGATACCAAAAACCGGCAGAGACCCAACGAGAAAAGAAAACTTCAGGCCAATATCCATGATGAACATAGATGCAAAAATCTTCAATAAAATATTGGCAAGCCGATTGCAACAGCAAATCAAAAAACTTATTCATCATGATCAAGTAGGATTCATCCCGGGGATGCAAGGCTGGTTCAACATACGCAAGTCTATCAACGTAATTCACCACATAAACAGAACCAAAAACAAAAACCACATGATTATCTCAATTGACGCAGAGAAGGCATTTGACAAAATTCAACAGCCCTTTATGCTAAAAACCCTCAATAAACTCAGCATCGATGGAACGTATCTCAAAGTAATAAAAGCTATTTATGACAAACCAACAGCCAATATCATACTGAATGGGCAAAAACTGGAAGCATTCCCTTTGAAATCTGGCACTAGACAAGGATGCCCTCTCTCACCACTCCTATTCAATATAGTACTGGAAGTTCTAGCCAGAGCAATCAGGCAAGAAAAAGAAATACAGGGTATTCAAATAGGAAAGGTGGAAGCCAAATTGTCTCTATTTGCAGACGACATGATAGTATACCTAGAAGACCCCATCGCCTCAGCCCAAAAACTCCTGAAACTGATAAGCAACTTCAGCAAAGTCTCAGGATATAAAATCAATGTGCAAAAATCACAAGCATTCGTCTACACCAATAACAGACTTAAAGAAAGCCAAATCAAGAGCGAACTGCCATTCGCAATTGCTACAAAAAGAATAAAATACCTTGGAATACAACTCACAAGGAACGTAAGGGACCTCTTCAAGGAGAACTACAAACCACTGCTCAACGAAATCAGAGAGGACACAAACAGATGGAGAAACATTCCATGTTCATGGTTAGGAAGAATTAATATCGTGAAAATGGCTATACTGCCCAAAGTAATTTACAGAATCAATGCTATCCCCATCAAGCTACCATTGACTTTCTTCACAGAACTGGAAAAAACCACCATGAACTTCATATGGAACCAAAAGAGAGCCCGCATAGCCAAGTCAATTCTAAGCAAAAAGAACACGGCGGGGGGCATCACACTACCGGATTTCAAACTATACTACAAGGCTACAGTAATCAAAACAGCATGGTACTGGTACCAAAACAGAGATATAGACCAATGGAACAAAACAGAGGCACCGGAGGCAACACAACATACATACAACTATACAATCTTTGATAAACCTGACAAAAACAAGCAATGGGGCAAGGATTCCATGTTTAACAAATGGTGTTGGGAAAACTGGCTAGCCATGTGCAGAAAGCAGAAACTGGACCCCTTCCTGACACCTTACACTAAAATTAACTCCAGATGGATTAAAGACTTAAACATAAGACCTGGCACCATAAAAACCCTAGAAGGAAATCTAGGCAAAACTATCCAGGACATAGGAGTAGGCAAGGACTTCATGAACAAAACACCAAAAGCATTGGTAACAAAAGCCAAAATAGACAAATGGGACCTAATCAAACTCCACAGCTTCTGCACGGCAAAAGAAACAGTCACTAGAGTGGATCGGCAACCAACAGAATGGGAAAAAATTTTCGTAGTCTACCCATCTGACAAAGGGCTGATATCCAGAATTTACAAAGAACTCAAACAGATTTACAGGAAAAAAACAAACAAGCCCATTCAAAAGTGGGCAAAGGATATGAACAGATACTTTACGAAAGAAGACATATATGAGGCTAACAATCATATGAAAAAATGCTCATCGTCACTGGTCATCAGAGAGATGCAAATCAAAACCACATTGAGATACCATCTCACGCCAGTTAGAATGGCGATCATTAAAAAATCTGGAGACAACAGATGCTGGAGAGGATGTGGAGAAAAAGAAACACTTTTACACTGTTGGTGGGAGTGTAAATTAGTTCAACCATTGTGGAAGAAAGTGTGGCGATTCCTCAAGGCCTTAGAAATAGAGATTCCATTTGACCCAGCAATCCCATTACTGGGTATATATCCAAAAGACTATAAATCGTTCTACTATAAGGACACATGTACACGAATGTTCATTGCAGCACTGTTTACAATAGCAAAGACCTGGAATCAACCCAAATGCCCATTGTTAATAGACTGGATTGGAAAAATGTGGCACATATACACCATGGAATATTATGCAGCAATCAGAAATGATGAGTTCGTGTCGTTTGTAGGGACATGGATGAATCTGGAGAATATCATCCTCAGCAAACTGACACAAGAACAGAAAATGAAACACCGCATATTCTCACTCATAGGTGGGTGATGAAAAATGAGAACACATGGACACAGAAAGGGGAGTACTAAACACTGCGGTCTATTGGGGGGAAAAGGGGAGGGCCAGTGGGAGGGGGCGGTGGGGAGGGATAGCCTGGGGAGAAATGCCAAATGTGGGTGAAGGGGAGAAGAAAAGCAAAGCACACTGCCATGTGTGTACCTACGCAACTCTCTTGCATGCTCTGCTCATATACCCCAAAACCTATAATCCAATAAAAAAAAATAAATAAATAAATAAATAAATATAATTCTGAATTTTGGAAAACCTAGAAAAAGCGTTACAGAAGAGCAGAAGTCCACTTCCAAGCGGAACACAGTGCTATTGAATTGTACAGTTTACCTCTTCCGAGGCATATCCTGTAGGTGCCTACTTCATTTAATTGCATTGTGTGTGCTATATTGCTTTTCCCCTACCCACGACATCATGGACTCTGGCTTCTGAATCCTAGACGGTCAGAGTGGGACAAATATGTAGAGATAATGGTCAGAGAAGAACTTTCTTGCTTGGAATTGCTATGATCTGTGGTGGTTTCTTCTGCTGTAATGTCTAAAGCTGGCTCTTTCAGGATGTAGTAGATCGTTAATGCGGACTAGTTCCGTTATCATTCAAAACAACTTGTTGTAGCTATACGATGTTTTTTATAAGCTATATGGTAACTGCAAAGCAAAAACCTATAATAGATATGCTAAAACTAAAGCACGAAGAATCAAAAGACACTACTAGAGAAAAACACAAATACAAACTCTAAAAGTGAAAGAACAGGGAAAAAAATCTACAAAACAAGTAACAAAATGGAAGTGCTCAGCCCTTACCTATCAATAATTACCTTGAAAGTAAATGAATTAAGTTCTGCAGTTAAAGACAGAGAGTGGTTGAATGGTTATTTATTTATTTATTTTTACTTAAAATGGCTCCGGGTCAGCTCCTGCTTCCAAAGAGCCCACAGATGGTCTACAAGAGAAACGCGTATCCCTGCCTCTGTGTCCCTCCAGTGTGCTTATTCATTTATCACCTTCTCTGTCTCTCCTCTGGCTCCTCAGGAGATAGCCACTGTTTCTTACCTTAAGTTTCTCATAATTGTGTCAGGCATCACAACGCTGTGCTCCCAGATAGAGCTGCCAAGCAGGTAGTCTTTTTGAGCCTTACTCTCCAGCAAAGGGAAAATTCTTCATAGTAGTAGTGTTGGGGAGAAGAGAAAGGGCACTTACAGCATACTGTCAGCTCTGAGAAAAGGAATTATTTCCCTAATTTTCAAGCTTTCGTTCTTCTATGTTCAATGCTTATATACCATTGAGTTTGATGACTGATTCAGGTTGTTTTCCTGTCATTATCAACCATATGCTTGAAGACTTGGACAAAAGAATGACTGACAGGAGTCCTGTTCTTATAAAATGTCATGCAATTATTTGGGATAACTCTAAGATCGCCATCTTTAAAACAAAGTACTTCACAAATCGTACTGAGTCTTTATTTCTTAACAGTGACCAACAATGGCCTGGGCCAATATGATACTCAACTGCAGGATGTAGGCTCTAAACCTTATGACATGTCTTTTCCATTTTGTCCACTACAGATTTGCAAACACAGTATCTTTTTATGGTATCATGATCAATCTTCAGCATGTGGGGAGCAATATTTTCCTGTTGCAGGTACTTTTTGGAGCTGTCACTCTCATATTCCGAGGTCTTGCTCTTTTCACACTAAATCATATGGGCCGTCGAATAAGCCAGATATTGTTCATGTTCCTGGTGGGCCTTTCCATTTTGGCCAACACGTTTGTGCCCAAAGGTGAGAGAAGAGTGGACTTTGGGGGAAAGAAAGTGCCTTCTCTTCATTCTTCAGGAATTGTATTGGTCACACTTGCCTAAAACCAGGAATAACGAGGGGTGCCATTTAAAGGCTGCATATTTCCACCAAGCAATATGAGCATGTAATACAGATTTGGCTAAGAATTGAGAAAAAAGCCAGGGGCAGCTCATATGTGCATTTATCTTCATCAACTCTGAAAGTAGCTAGATAGTGGTGCCATTCATTCCTGGCAGTTTCTCTAGGACATCAACTGATCACGTGCCCTTTGGTTAATCACACTTTTGATAACAAGCATGGCATGTCTAGGCCTTGCAATTGCATCCCATTTGAGCACACGATATGATTGCTTCCTTTGTGTGGGCTCTGTCTAGGTTCTTCCTCATTACTCTGTCTTCACTGACCAGTCTACTCACTGATACCTGCGTAGCCACACTTGGGTGTGATGTTAAGTCACCATGACTGCAGCCCTGGATTGTGGGAAATCTTTTTGACTTTAATGAAATAGAAATCCTTTGTTTTCAAGCAGAGAACAAATATTTGGTAGGAACAACAAACTAGGCAGATTAAAAGCCCATTTCCCTCCCTGTTAGACTATTTTATAAGTTAACACAATGATTATACATAATGATTAGGGGAAACTTAGTAGGCATTATGCCCTCCCTGCTTCCGAATACAAGAATGTATTTTACCACATAATAGATTGGGGAACTCGACTCCTCTTTCTGAATATTATCAATAATGTATATTTCCTGTCTTACATTAGAGCACTTTCTAATCTTATAAAGGTATGATTCTATTTCTTTTTACATTAGGCAGAAAACATTCTCTGAAACTTCCTTTTAATGGCTTCCAAATTCTGAATTCATTTTTCCCCAAATAGAAGTTCTATTTCTTGCTTCCTTATGCCTGTCATCAGTCTGAAGCTAGCCTCTCTTTACTCTGCCCCGGAACAAAGGAGATTTTTCATTAGTCTCTTGTGATATACCAACTCCATGACAATACAGCATCTGCACTAGGTTGACTGAGTTATCCAGATTTACCTGGGACTTTCTTGGTTTTATCAATAAAATTTTCACATCACTAAAATCCCTTCATCCCTGGGAAATCAAAGATGGCTGGTCACTTTAAATTCTGCACTTTATTTGTAAAGTTCTCAAGTTTAGTGCTGAGTCTCAGACTCCTCAGTAATTGTCCACATGATGGTTCTACCTTCTATAGAAAGGGCATAGCAAGTACTGGACAGACTAAGTAAGAAAAAATTTCCGCTAGACTCATCTTTTCCCCTCCCTCTCTGAAAAATCTTAAATATGCAGGGGAATTTCCTGCATTAATCCAGATAATTTTATGCATTTTTGTCACCTAAGTTGATAATTCTAAGCTGATAATTTATCAGCTTATCAACCACTGGGTGTTCTCTGTCACTGTTCAAGTCTCTACAGTATTTTTCAAACATGCAAATACTCAATAGGTTGTTTTTAAATTACGTTTGGTAGATGTTGCTTCCTTTAGCCCAGATCTCGGAGTCTCACTGGTCTCCTCGATTTTCCAGAAATGCAGGTCCTGCGTGTGGCTTTGGCATGTGTGGGAATCAGCTGTTCTGCTGCTGCTTTTTCCAGTCGTGCTGTTCACTTCATTGAACTCATCCCCACTGTTCTCAGGTATAAGAGATATGGATGCTCCACCAGAGCCCAAAATAAGAGTTTCCCACCAAACACTTACTGAGGGACTAAAACTGAGACATGTTTATTATTATGAAAGCAATCATTTATGATACTAATAATATACTAACAAAAATTATGGCCAATAAGTTTTGTTTATTATGGTTTATTGCAAGATGGCTTTGTGCCATCTACTGTGCTGGGCAGTATTTTAATGCATCATCTCACTAAACTTTTGGACCACTCATCAGGGTAGGTGTAATGTGTAACAGTCTGTTTAAAATGATGAAACGGAATCGTAACTCACATTGAATCTGATTTAAAAGAGCTAGAAAATCATAGAGAAAATCTCAAAAGCAACTGTTTGCCCATTTTAATGATTGTGTTTTATTGTCTCCCGTATTTAAGTCAAAATAATATGTCACAAATTACATGTGTAGATTTTTTTCTGATTATCATGTATTGTCATTTATCTTTAGGGCAAGAGCTTTAGGAATCGATTTAATGACTAGTAGGATTGGAGCAGCACTGGCTCCCCTCTTGATGACCTTAACGGTATTTGTTACCACTTTGCCATGGATCATTTATGGAGTTTTCCCCATCATTGCTGGTATTGTTGTCTTCCTCCTACCGGAAACCAAGAATCTGCCTCTGCCCGATACCATCAACGGTGTGGAAAATCAGTGAATCAATCTTCTAGCCATGTCCTGAGAGAAGCAGTGTACTCTAGATCTGTGATAAGAGATGACAAACACCATATGTATCCTTGGGGTTACTATGAAAGCTTAGCCTTTCCTGAGCTACTTCCACTTGGGCCATTGCCTTTCATTAGCAGCAGGTCAGCTCTATCCATTCTGAATTCCAACTCTAGATTACAGAGACACCCTCACTGGTGGTTTTAGTGATAAAGAGACAAAAGTGAACTATGTTGTGATGTCACATACTACCTTTTCTCATGAAAGATACACACTCATGATGGTACCTAATGATTCTCGTACTCATAGAGCTTGGGATATAGTGGGGAAAGAAACAAAATAGTGAAGGAAGACTCTCACAAAGAGTAAAGATTCTCCTTGAAAAGATAATAAAGAAGATAAATCTTGTCCAGCTGCCTGGGAAATTCAGTCAGTCTTGCTGCCACAAGTAATAGAAGGATTTAGGATAGAGAAAATGAACTAGGAAAAATTATTTTTATTTAATTTTAATTTTTGTTTCATTTTATTTGTGTATTTAAAGACAGAGTTTCCTCTGTCACCCAGGCTGGAGTGCAGTGGGGCAATCACAGCTCACTGAAGCCACGCCTTCCTGGTTTCAGGTGATTCTCTCACCTCTGACTCTCAAGTAGCTGAGACCACAGGTGCATGCCTCTACACATGGCTAATTGTATTTTTAGTAGAGATTGGGTTTCACTATGTTGCCCAAGCTGGTCTCAAACTCCTGGGCTCAAGCAATCCACCTGCCTTGACCTTTTATTTTGTTTTTAATTGACTCAAAGTAATTGTACATATTATGGGGAACAGAGTGATGTTTTGATACATATAAATCTATAATCTTAAACACTTATCATTTATTTGTGGTGAGACCCTTCAAATCCTTTCTTATAGCTCTTTTGAAATATATAATATGATATTGTTAGTTATGGACACCTTACTGTGCCATGGAACACTAGAACTTATTTATCCTATCAAACTGTAACCTTGTACCTGCTGATGAACCTCTCCCTGTCTCCCCCTACCTTCTTCCTTCCCTAGTCTCTGACAACCACTATTCTACTATCAACTTCTATGAAATCAACTTTTCAAAGATTCTACATATGAGTGAACTCATGCAGTATTTGTCATGTGCTTCTCTTATTTCACTTAACATGGTTAATCCATGTTGTCATTAACATGCCATAATCCATGTTAAGTGGACAAGATTTCATTCTTTTTTTATGGTCATATTGTATTTCATTGAATATATATATACATATATATTCAATGAAATGTAATATATATATACATATATATTCAATGAAATATAATTTATATTCAATATATATATTGATATATATATCACACACACACACACACACACACATATATATATATATATATATATTAAAAAGTTTTCAAAATCTACTTATCTGTTGATGGTCACTTAGGTTAATTTCATATCTTCCCTATAGTGAATAGTGCTGCAGTAAACATGGGAGTGCATCTATTTCTTTGACAGAGTGTTTCATTTCCTTTGGATATATACCAAGTAGAGAGATTGCCAGATATTATGGTGGTTAACTTAATTTGTTGAAGATTCTTCATACTGTTTTTCATAATGGCTGTGCTAATTTACATTTCTACCAGTCATGTATAAGTTCCTCTTTCTCTACATCTTCACTGTCATTGGTTATTTTTATGACTTTTTGTTAATAGCCATTCTAATTCGGGTGAGATGATATCTCATTATGGCTTCAATTTGTATTTTCTTGATGATTAGTGCTGTTGAAAAGTTTTTTCATATACCTTTTGGGCATTTATGTGTCTTCTTTTGTGAAATATCTATTCAGATCTTTTGCCCACTTTCAAATCACACTTTATTTTTTACTGTTGAGGTCCTTTTGTATTTTAGTTATTAGTCCCTTGTTAGATGCATCATTTGTGAATATTTTATTTCATTCTGCAGGCTGTCTCTTCATGTCGTTGATTGTTTTCTTTGCTGTGTAAAGGCTCTTTAGTTTGATATAATTCCATTTGTATATTTTTGCTATTTTGGTATTACTTCTTTAAATGTTTAGTAGAATTCACCTGTGAAGCCATCAAGTCCTGGACTTTTCTTTGATGGGAGACTTTTTATTATTGATTTAGTTTCCATATTCTTTTATTGGCCTGTTGAGGTTTTCTAATTCTCCACGATTCAGTCTTAGAAGGTTTGTGTGTGTCTAGGAATTTATCTGTTTTTTTTTTTCTGTTTTCCAATGTTTTGCTTTATATTTGTTCGTAATAGTCTCTAAGGATCCTATTTGTGATATCAGATGTGATGTCTTCTTTGTCATCGCTAATTTTATTTATTCGAGTCATCTCTCTTTTTTCTTAGTCTGGCTAAGGCTTTGTTGATGTTGTCTTTTCAAAAAACAAATTGTGCTGATCTTTTGTATTTTTGTCTCTTTTATTTATCCTGCTCTGATATTTATTATTTCCTTTTTCTAATTTTGATTTTAGTTTGTTTTTGTTTTTCTAGTTCCTTTACGTGTAATATGTTTGTTTACTTGAGATCTTTAAATTTTTGATGTAGACATTTAATGCTACAAAATTCCCTCTTAGAATGGCTTTTGCTGTATCCTATAGGTTTTGGTATGTTATGTTTGCATTTTCTATTTTTTTTTTTTTTTGAGACAGAGTTTCGCTGCTGTTACCCAGACTGGAGTGCAATGGCATGATCTCGGCTCACCGCAACCTCCACCTCCTGGGTTCAAGCAATTCTCCTGCCTCAGCCTCCCGAGTAGCTTGGACTACAGGTGCACACCACCATGCCCAGCTAATTTTTGTATTTTAGTAGAGACGGGGTTTCACCATGTTGACCAGGATGGTCTCCATCTCTTGACCTCATGATCCACCCACTTCAGCCTCCCAAAGTGCTGGGATTATAGGCGTGAGCCACCGCGCCCAGCCTATGTTTGCATTTTCATTTGCCTCAAGGACTTTTTAAATTTTGTTTTTATTTTTTCATTGACCCAATGATTGTTTCGGAGCATGTTGCTTAATTTCCACATATTTGTACAGTTTCTGAAGTTTTTTGTGTTACTGATTTCTGGTTTTATTGCATTCTGGTCAGAAAATATATTTGATATTATTTTGATTTTTAAAAATTTGTTGAGATTTGTTTTGTGGCCTAACATATGATTTAACCTGAAAAATGTTCTGTGTGCTTCTGAGACGAATATGTCTTGTGCAGCTGTTGGATGAAATGTTCTGTGATTTTGGATCTAGGATGTGATTTAATTTCAATGTTTCTGTGTTGATTTTCTATCTGGATGATATGTCCATTGCTGAAAGTCTCCTATTATCATTTTATGCAGCCTATCACTTCATTTAGGTCTATTAATATTTGCTCCATATATTTAGGTGCTCTGATGTTGGAACATATATATTTATAATTGTTTTATCCTATTGCTGTATTGAACCCTTAACTATTATGATTGGTCTTATCTCTTTTTGCAATTTCTGGCAAAAAAAAAACCTGCAAAAAGAAACAAGACCATAATGTTTATTTTATTTGATGCAAGCATAGCTACTCCTATCCTTTTTTTAGTTTCCATTTGCAAGAAATATTTTTCTCCTTTTGTTCAATTTAAGTTTATGTGTGTCCTTATAGTTGAAATGAGTCTCTTATAGACAGCATATAGTTAAGTAAAAAAATTCATTCGATCACTCTATGTCTTTAATTTCAGAATTTAATCCATTTACATTCAGGGTAATTATTAATAGGTGAGGGTTTAACACTGCCATTTTGTTACTTGTTTTCTACTTGTTTTGTAGATTTTTTCCCCCTTTCTTTCACTTTTACAGTTTTTATTTGTGGTTTTCTCTAGTAGTATCTTTTAATTCTTTGTGTTTAGTTTTAGCATATCTATTATAGGTTTTTGCTTTGCAGTTACCACAAAACTTATAAAAAACGTTGTATAGTTATAACAAGTTATTTTAGATGACAGCAAGTTGACACTGATCACAATGAGAAGAGAAGAAACAAGATCATCTGGTACAACTTACCTCTTCTTCCACCTTTTGATTTTTGTCATGATTTACACCTTTATTTTGCTATCTCTTAACAAATTATTGTAGTTATTATTTTTGATAGTTTTTCCTTTTAGTTTTCATACTAAAGATATAAGTGGTTTACATGCCACAACTACAGTACTAGAGTAACAATCACATTAGGGCCCTTTTCTTTAACTTCAAAAAACTCTGCTTAGCATTTCTTATAGAACAGTTACGATAATGAATTCCCTCAGCTTTTTTCTTTGCCTGGAAAGTCTTTATTTCAACCCATTTCTAAAATATAGCTTTTCTGGGTACGATATTCTTGGCAGTCTTTTTCTTTTTTTTTTAGGCCTTTAGCATTCTGCAGATATCATCTCAATCCTTTCTGACCTGCAAAATTTCAACTACAAGTCGGCTTCCAGGCATATTGGATCTCCCTGATATATGATTTGCTTCTTTTTTTTCTTGGTGCTTTCAATTTCTCTATTTGCCTGCTCTTTGTGAATTTATCATAATGTGTCTTGGGATATTCTTGTTTGGGTTTAATCTGATTGGTGACAAGAAATAATGTTTAAATAATAAAAATAGCATATTCACTTCTTATGTCTTTCATAACAAAGTATCACAAACTTAGGGACTTAAAAAAAAGAAATTTATTGTCTCACAGTCCTGGAAGCTGGAAGTCTGAGATCATTTTATTGTAAAGGACTTGACCTCTACAAAGGCTATAGGGAAGAATCTATTCCAGACCTTTCTTCTCACTTCTGGTAGATCCTTGGATATAGTTTTCCAGCCCTAATCTTCACATGGAATCTTCCCCATGTATGTGTCTCTGCATTCAAAATCCCCTCAACTTTTTTCTTTTTCTTTTTCTTTTTTTTTTTTGAGACGGAGTTTTGCTCTTGTTACCCAGGCTGGAGTGCAATGGCGCAATCTCAGCTCACTGCAACCTCCGCCTCCCAGGTTCAAGCAATTCTCCCACCTCAATCTCCTGAGTAGCTGGAATTACAGGCACCTGTCATCATGCCAAGCTAATTTTTGTATTTTTGTAGAGACAGGGTTTCACCATGTTGATCAGGTTGGTCTTGAATTCCTGGCCCCAGTGATCCATCTGTCTCAGTCTCCCAAACTGCTAGGATTATAGGCATGAGCCACCATGCCTGGCCTAAAATTTCCCCTTCTTATAAAGGCACCAGTCATACTGAGTGGGGGTCCCACCCTACTCCAATATGAACTCATCTTAACTGGTTACATCTGCAACAACCCTGTTTCTGAGTAATGTCACATTCTGAGGTATTTAGAGTTAAGACTTCAATATATAAATTACTTTGGTGGGGAGGCACAATTTAACCCACAATTAATGGTGAGTTTTCATAAATTGTTTAAATTCACCCCTTAACTTTCAAAGATGTCCTTTACCAGGGGTCTAAAAAGACCAAATGAGAGTAGCAATTTTCAAAACTGCTTTTCGGGATCTGCACAGGCAGCAGAACCTTTTACAGATAGAGTGAGATTCATTAGAAATACTGATTTATAAAAAGCTGATGGTGTAATCCCATTTTGGGATATATCCTCAAAGGAATATAATATATTCTACTATAATGACACATGGGCATGCCTGTCTGTTGCAGCAGTATTCACAATAGCAAAGACATGGAACCAACCAAAGTGTCCATCAACAGTAGACTGGCTAAAGAAAATGTGGTACATATACACCATGGAATACCATGCAGCCATAAAAACAAATATGTCCTTTGCAGCAACATGTGTGGAGCTAGAAAACATTATTCTAGGCAAAGTAATGCAGGAACAGAAAACCAAATACCATGTGTTCCCACCTATAAGTGGGACCTAAACAACAAGAATACATGAACACAAAGCACTACAGACAATAAGACCTACTTGAGGATACTGATTGGGAGGAGGGAAAGGATTTTTAAAAATCCTGAAAAACCTGTGGAGTACTTTGCTTATTACCTGGGTGACAAATAATCTGTATGCAGAACCCCTGTGACACAGTTTACTACATAACAATCCTGCACATATACCCCTAAACCTAAAATAAAAGTTAAAAAAAAAAAAGCTGATGGTCAGAGGATCAGCTTGCAGTTGTGCATAGAGAGCATACAAAGTAATTTTTATTTTTTCTGAATGCTTAATTTCTATTGTTCTTTTTCAATTTATTGCTTCTGTCTTCTTTTTCCAGGAAAAAACTCTCAAGAAAAATTAGTAAAAATGATTGCTACACAAAAGTGACCAAATTTTAAGAAGCTTTCATGAGGTAATTGGAGGAAATTCAGAGAAAAAATACAGGAAAAGAACACACCAGAAGTTTTTTTTCCCCTGCAACCAGCAAGATTATACACTAGATACATAATTCTCAATTATAATTATGGCATTAATTTGCATTAATTTTTTCAAAATTACCTTGTGTGGACATGTAATCTCTTGAATAGTCTGATATTTTTGGGAAATACTTTTAAAAATTATAAATTTATCAATAAATTGCTAGTAGATAAGATGATTTGGTAACAAAAAAAAATCATGGAATTAGGATATGGCTGACCGGTGTATGAAGCGCCATGTGATGAATTCATAAAGCTGCAAAAGTCAAAACAATACTTCATGTGCAACCAGAAATCAAAGTAAATCCAGAAATAGAGACCTATATATATGTATTTAATACATATACTTTTGACATAAGTCATTGGAAAATAAAAAGAATATACTAAATAACACTAACTAACTCTTTGTAAATACATTCACTAAATAACAATAGTCACTTTTCAATGGTGGAATTTTAATTACTTTTTTTGTAATTTTCTCTCTGTATATTTTAAACAAATAGCAGGTATAATTTAAAATATTATAAAGATATTGTTCAAATTGAAGGGCAAAGGTCAGGTTCAACAATTTTCAAACTGTATGTACATTTAATAAAATCACTATAAATAAAAAATTATATTTCAAATGATGTGAAAGGCTAATTAATAAATGAAAGGCTGTTCAACTATAGATTAAAGTAATTTCAGGCAAACTCACATAACCAAACATAAACTTTGATTTTAAACAGCAAAGATTTTAAAGTGTCAATGATTATCAGAGTGGGCAAAGATACACTGAAATGGACATTCATTATAGTTTAATTGTTACTGAAATGACCTAGGGATTTCGTCTAGGTTCTGCAGCTGACCACACAAAAAACCAAGCATTGAAACAATGAGTATTGCCAGGGAAGAAGGCTTTATTCAAGTGCTGCACCACAGAAGATGAGAGATCAGTCTCAAATTCATCTTCCTGACTGACTAAAATTAGGGGTTTATATAGCAGGGAAGGAAATGTAACCATGTGTGGGAGAATAGGAATTAGGGTAGGTAAGGAAGAGAAGTTGGTTAACAAAAAGCAGGTGGCTTCTTAGGCAATCATGATGGGTGAGGGTCTGGTGTCTGATTGTATAGATGCAGTGGTCTGGTGAGTTTCAGTTCCTTGGTAGTATCTGTAAGGCCTGATGGTTGGGTTCCTAAAAAAGGAACTCAGATAAAACAAATGTAACTGTCTCAGTTTTAAGACTGGGAAAATTTCTATGTTTATTCAAAGAAACGATAAACATCAGTTCTATGGGACAACTGGGCCAGCTTTAATCCCCCACATTTTTATTTATCAGTTTCTCAATCATGGGGAATATGGTTATTGATTTTTCTGGCTGCTTCATGGTAAGGAGGGGCATCATGGACAACTTCATACCTAGGGTGACCACATGGCCACTCAGGAATCAAAGGTTGATCTAATACTCAAGTCTTCTTCTGGAATACAGTATTTCTCTCTCCAGTTCCCTACTTCCACCAAAGATAAAACACAGTAGAACCATCTCTTATTAATGTTACATAAAAATGTTTTTAAAAGAGAAAACTAAATTTTACTATTGCGTGGTGTATTATTAGTGTTAAAACTAATTTTAATAAACCCTTATAAACAAATATATCTAATTCTAATCAGTTTGACCATAATATAATATTTCCATAAACTTTTTTTTTTTAATTTTTATTGGATTTTAGGTTTTGGGGTACATGAGCAGAGCATGCAAGACAGTTGCGTAGGTACACACATGGTAGTGTGCTTTGCTTTTCTTCTCCCCTTCACCCACATTTGGCATTTCTCCCCAGGCTATCCCTCCCCACCTCCCCCTCCCACTGGCCCTCCCCTTTTCCCCCCAATAGACCCCAGTGTTTAGTACTCCCCTTTCTGTGTCCATGTGTTCTCATTTTTCATCACCCACCTATGAGTGAGAATATGCGGTGTTTCATTTTCTGTTCTTGTGACAGTTTGCTGAGGATGACGTTTTCCAGATTCATCCATGTCCCTACAAACGACACAAACTCATCATTTCTGATTGCTGCATAATATTCCATGGTGTATATGTGCCACATTTTTCCAATCCAGTCTATTATCAATGGGCATTTGGGTTGATTCCAGGTCTTTGCTATCGTAAACAGTGCTGCAATGAACATTCGTGTACATGTGTCCTTATAGTAGAATGATTTACAGACTTTTGGATATATACCCAGTAATGGGATTGCTGGGTCAAATGGAATTTCTAATTCTAGGTCCTTGAGGAATCACCACACTGTCTTACACAATGGTTGAACTAATTTACACTCCCACCAGCAGTGTAAAAGTGTTCCTATGTCTCCACATCCTCACCAGCATCTGTCTCTAGATTTTTTAATGATCGCCATTCTAACTGGCGTGAGATGGTATCTCAATGTAGTTTTGATTTGCATTTCTCTGATGACCAGTGATAATGAGCATTTTTTCATATGATTGTTGGCCTCATATATGTCTTCTTTTGTAAAGCATCTGTTCATATTCTTTGCCCATTTTTTTTTTAAATTTTTTATTGCATTTTAGGTTTTGGGGTACATGAGCAGAACATGCAAGACAGTTGCGTAGGTACACACATGGCAGTGTGTTTTGCTTCCTTTCTCCCCTTCACCCACATTTGGCATTTCTCCCCAGGCTATCCCTCCCCACCTCCCCCTCCCACTGGCCCTCCCCTTTTCCCCCCAATAGACCCCAGTGTTTAGTACTCCCCTCCCTGTGTCCTTGTGTTCTCATTTTTCATCACCCGCCTATGAGTGAGAATATGCGGTGTTTC
This sequence comes from Callithrix jacchus, assembly GCF_049354715.1. Taxonomy (NCBI): domain Eukaryota; kingdom Metazoa; phylum Chordata; class Mammalia; order Primates; family Cebidae; genus Callithrix; species Callithrix jacchus. The sequence goes on along the minus strand of NC_133511.1, from coordinate 120,424,447 downwards.
ATTTTCTGTTCTTGTGTCAGTTTGCTGAGGATGATGTTCTCCAGATTCATCCATGTCCCTACAAACGACACAAACTCATCATTTCTGATTGCTGCATAATATTCCATGGTGTATATGTGCCACATTTTTCCAATCCAGTCTATTATCAATGGGCATTTGGGTTGATTCCAGGTCTTTGCTATTGTAAACAGTGCTGCAATGAACATTCGTGTACATGTGTCCTTATAGTAGAACGATTTATAGTCCTTTGGATATATACCCAGTAATGGGATTGCTTGCCCATTTTTGAATGGACTTGTTTGTTTTTTTCTTGTAAATCTGTATGAGTTCTTTGTAAATTCTGGATATCAGCCCTTTGTCAGATGGGTAAACTGCAAGAATTTTTTCCCATTCTGTTGGTTGCCGATTCACTCTAATGACTGTTTCTTTTGCCGTGCAGAAGCTGTGGAGTTTGATTAGGTCCCATTTGTCTATTTTGGCTTTTGTTGCCAATGCTTTTGGTGTTTTGGTCATGAAGTCCTTGCCTACTCCTATGTCCTAAATGGTTTTGCCTAGGTTTTCTTCTAGGGTTTTTATGGTGCCAGGTCTTATGTTTAAGTCTTTAATCCATCTGGAGTTAGTTTTAATGTAAGGTGTCAGGAAGGGGTCCAGTTTCTGCTTTCTGCACATGGCTAGCCAGTTTTCCCAACACCATATATTAAACAGGGAATCCTTTCCCCATTGCTTGTTTTTGTCAGGTTTATCAAAGATTGGATGGTTGTAGATATGTTGTGTTGCCTCCGATGCCTCTGTTCTGTTCCATTGATCTATATTTCTGTTTTGGTACCAGTACCATGCTGTTTTGATTACTGTACCCTTGTAGTATAGTTTGAAGTCCAGTAGTGTGATGCCTCCTGCTGTGTTCTTTTTGCTTAGAATTGACTTGGCTATGTGGGCTTTCTTCTGGTTCCATATGAAGTTCAAGGCGGTTTTCTCCAGTTCTGTGAAGAAAGTCAATAGTAGCTTGATGGTCATAGCATTGAGTCTGTAAATTACTTTGGGCAGTATGGCCGTTTTCACGATATTAATTCTTCCTAACCATGAACATGGAATGTTTCTCCATCTGTTTGTGTCCTCTCTTATTTCGTTGAGCAGTGGTTTGTAGTTCTCCTTGAAGAGGTCGTTTACATTCCTTGTAAATTGTATTCCTAGGTATTTTATTCTCTTTGTAGCAATTGTGAATGGCAGTTCGTTCTTGATTTGGTTCTCTTTAAGTCTGTTATTGGTGTATAGGAATGCTTGTGATTTTTGCACATTGATTTTATATTCTGAGACTTTGCTGAAGTTGCTTATCTGTTTCAGGAGTTTTTGGGCTGAGACGATGGGGTCTTCTAGATATACTATCCTGTCGTCTGCAAATAGAGATAATTTGGCTTCCTCCTTTCCTATTTGTATACCCTTTATTTCTTTTTCTTGCCTGATTGCTCTGGCTAGAACTTCCAGTACTATATTGAATAGGAGTGGTGAGAGAGGGCATCCTTGTCTAGTGCCAGATTTCAAAGGGAATGCTTCCAACTTTTGCCCATTCAGTATGATATTGACTGTTGGTTTTTTGTAAATAGCTTTTATTATTTTGAGATATGTTCCATCAATGATTTCTATTTTTATAGTTTCTTTTAAAATTGACCTTGAGATCTCTTTCTTGAGACCATTAATAAACCAAGAGAGTAACCTTCTATGACTTTTTTTTAACCCTGACAAGGTAAAAGTTAGGTTCAGGTGGATTGGTCAGGTGAGACACAATGAATAAGTGAAACCAAAATCATAAAACTAGAAATGTATTACTTACAGGTCCTAAGGAGATTAGCAGTGTCAACAAGAGATCAACAGGAAGTCTGGAGGTGACAGAGAGCTCAGCAGGTGAGGGCCTAGAAAGAGAAGATTCATGGAACACTGCTTTTATTAAGGTCAATGGGCATTATTTCTTGGGCTTTTCAATGAGGGTTGAACATTGGCTAGTTTAAGAAACACTTGTGAAGGGGGAGCTTATTTGTATGATTCTGGTGTTGACCATTAGATTTTACTGTGGTCAGCTGATGTAGGGTGTGTGGATTTAGGATCAGTGGGATGGGGAACAAGTTATATTACAATCACACAGAGAGAGAAAGTTTTAACTAGGCCAGAGGTAATGGGGTATAACTGGGTTTGAAATAACTTACATCAGATCTGAAAATAAATACCAAGGTAGCAAGTATATTAAACAAATGTATGACACTATTCTGTTTTCAATTTATTTTTAAAAATTTTGCATTTTTGTTAGTACAGAGTAGGTATATGTATTTTATGAGGTATGTGGGATATTTTGGTACAGCCCTACAATGTGTAGTAATTACATCAGGGTAAATGAGGTATCCATTACCTGATGCATTTATCCTTTTTGTTGCAAATAATTCAATTATACTCCATTAAATTATTATTGACTGTAATCACCCTACTGTGCTATCAAATATGAAATATTATTTATTCTTTCTAACTATTTTTGGTATCCATTAATCATCCCCTCTTTGTCCTCACACCTCCTGCTACGTTCCTCAGCCTCTGGTAACCATCATTCTACTAGTTATCTTCATGAGTTTCATTGTTTTAATTTTTAGCTCCCACAAATAGGTGAGAACATGTAAAGTTTGTCTTTCTGTGCCTGGCTTATTTCACTTAGCCTAATGACCTCCAGTTCCACCCATGTTGTTGCAAATGACAAGATCTCCTTATTAATGGCAGATTAGAACCCTTGTGTTCATGTACCACCTTTTCTTTACCTAGTCATCTGCTGATAAACACTTGGGTTGCTTTCAAATGTTGGCTATTGTGAGTAGTGCTGCAAAAAACATGGGACTATAGATATTTCTTCAAAATTCTGATTTAATTTCTTTTGGATATACACTTAGAAGTAGAACTGCTGGTTCCTGTCGTAGCTCAATTTTTAGGTTTTTAAAGAGCCTCCAAACTCTTCTCCATCGTGGTTGTACTAACTTACATTCTCACCAACAGTGCATGAGTGTTCCTTTTTCTCCACATTCTAGCCAGCATTATTTTTGTTATTGCCTGCCTTTTAGATAAAAGCCATTTTGACTGGGGTGAAATGATAGCTCATGTAGTTTTGATTTGCATTTCTCTGATGATCAGTGTTGTTGAGCACTTTTTCATATACCTGTTTGTCATTTGTATGTCTTCTTTTGAGAAGTGTCTATTCAGATATTTTGCACATTTTAAAATCAGATTATTAACTGTTTTTCCTGTAAAAAAATTTATTTTGAGCTCCGTATAGATTCTGGTTATGAATTCCTTGTCATATTGATAGTTTGCAAGTATTTTTTCTCATTCTGTGGGTTTGTCTTCACTGTTGATTGTATCCTTGGCTGTGCAGAAGTCTTTTAGCTTGATGTGGTATCATTTGTCCATTTTTCCTATGGTTGCCTCTGCTTCCGGGGTTATTACTTAAGAAATCTTTGCCCACTGCAATGTCCTGGAGAGTTTCCTCAAGGTTTTCTTTTAGTAGTCTCATAGTTTGAGGTTTCATGTTTAAGTCTTCAGCATACTTTTCTTTTATTTTTGTGTATGGCAAGAGATGTGGGTCTAGTTTCATTATTTTGTGTATGAATGTCCAGTTTTTCCAACAGCATTTATTGAAGAGGCTGTTTTCCCCGTTGTAGGTTCTTGGCACCTTTGTTGAAAATGAATTCACTCTAAATGTATAGATTTTGTTTCTGGGCTCTGTATTCTGTGCCATTGTCTACGTATCTGTTTTATGGTAGTATACTTTGAAGTTGGATAATGTGATTCCTCCGTTCTGTTCTTTTTGTTCAAGATAGCTTTGGCTATTTTGAATCTTATATTTCTGTATAAATATTTGGATTGCTTTTTACATTTCTGTGAAGAATGTCCTTGGTATTTTGAAAGGAATTGTACTGAATCTATATATTGCTTTGGGTAATACAAACACTTAACAATATTGATTCATTCAATCCATGTACCTGGAGTATCTTCCCAGTTTTTGTTTCCTCTTCAATTTCTTTCACCAGTGTTATATAGTTTTTATTGTAGAGATCTTTCACTTAATTGGTTAATTTTATTTTACTTGTAGCTGTTGTAAATTGGATTACTTTCTTGATTTCTTTTTCAGATTTTTTGTGTCGGCATATAGAAATGCTACTGATTTTTGTGTGCTGATTTTATATCCTACAACTTTACTGAATTTGTTTATCAGTTCTAGTTTTTTGGTGGAGTCCTTAGGTTTTTTCAAATATAAAATTATATCATCTGCAAACCAGGATAATTTGAATTCTTCTTCTCCAGTTTGGATGCCCTTTATTTCTTTCTCTTGTCTGATTGCTCTACTTAGGACTTCCATACTATGTTAAATAACAGTGATGAAAGTGGGCATCCTTGTGTTCCAGATCTAAGAAAAAGGCTTTCAGTCTTTCCCCATTCGATACGACACTAGCTGTGGATCTGTCATATATGGCTCTTACTATGTTATGTCCCTTCAATATCCAGTTTTCTCAGAACTTTTTTTTAATGATTTGAACTTTTATTTTAGATTTTGTGGGTACTTTTATTTTGGATTTGTTACATGAGTGTATTGAGTGATCCTTAAGTTTGGGGCATGACTGATCCCATCACCCAGGAAGTGAGGACAGTACCCAACAGGCAGTTTTTCAACCTTCCCTCCCTGTATCGCTCCAGAATTTCAGTGTTTTAGAATCCACATCCTAATTTATTTTCATCTGCATACATGCCCAGAAGCAGGATTGCAGGATCATGCATTAGTTCTAGTTTTAAGTTTTTGAGGAACTTCTATACTGTCTCCCATAATGGTGCACTAATTTTGTTAAATTTTACTTTAAGTTCTGGGATACATGTGCAGAACATGCAGGTTTGTTACATAAGTAAACATGTCCCACGGCTGTTTGCTGTACCTATCAACCCATCACCTAGGTATTAAGCCCAACATGTTTTACCTGTTTGTCCCAATACTCCTGTGACCTATTATCATAGTTCTTAGCTTCTTTGGATCGAGTTAGAACATGCTCCTTTACCTCAACGAAGTTTGTTATTACCCACCTTCTGAAACCTACTTCTGTCAGCTCATCTGAGGACTTTTTATCATAAAGGAATGTTGAATTCTAGCATAGGCTTTTCTAGCATTGTTGGAAATTATCATATGGTTTTTGTCCTTCATTCTGTTGGTATGATGTATCACATTGATTGACTTGCATATGTTAGATCATTCTTGCATCCCTGTGATAATTCTCACTTGGGCATGATAAAAATTTACCCTCAGCCAGGGTGCCCTCCTGAGAATCTCAGTCAACTCAAACCTGAGGACAGAGAAATGTCATCACTTCATCCATCCCATGGCAGCTCTGTCACCTGAATGGGACATTCTTCAACATGGGTAAGCCAGATATGAAACTATGTGTAAATGGCTGGGTGTATGACAGAAGCTCCCTCCTCTCCCACCATCACGACTGAGGTAAGAGGCTTTGTTTTCCTTTCATGAGCACATGACCTGGGTGTTTATAAATAGCACAAGTAATGACCACACTTCCAGCCTTTGGTCACATGTAGGTGCTTAGTCTTCATTTTTTCAGCAAATATTAAGTGCTTCTCTATGAAATGCCAGGCACATACATATTTAATGAGGCTAATGAATTCAAAACTAGAAATGTACCCTGTCATAATAGTGACTTTATTCTTGGGGATAACAAAGTTTAAGCAAATAATTCATGCCTCTGTCATGAATGTTATGCTAGGTCAGTAAGCCTCAGCCTGTGGATGCAAATTAAAAACATCTGGAAGGTTGATCAAAACCTCCATGCTTTGACTGCACCCACATAGCAGTCGTAGGAGAAGGAGTGCAATGTCATTCAGGATTTGGTAAACTTTTAAAGGTTTACAAATGTTTACACTCCATGGCCAAGTTTGAGAACAGCACTTACTATGGAGTAAAAGTGGTTATTAATATTACCTACAGGTTTAGGGGAAGCTTCTTAGGGAAAGTTATATTTAAGCTGAGGCCTGAGTGATAAAGGTCAGGTAATGCCAAAAATTAAAGCTAGAGAGAAATATGGGGCCTGCTAGAATGAAACAATCAGGTTATGTTAAGGAGTTTTGATCGGGTTCCACTGAGGGGTTATAAGCTGCTGTGAAACTCTACTGTTCTAGCTTCTATTTTTTCTAGTAGTATCTGGTATGTGGCTTTTAGTCCCTGAATTTAGTGGCTAAATTCCTATTCACAGCTGGAATGACTGTGGGAAGCATTCCATATGGCAATTTATCAGACAGATGAGCATCTCTGTTTCACAGATCTCTTTATTAGTGCATATTAGCATATTTCCATTAGTTTATGAATCATTCATTAATTTAAAAAATATTTCTTGCAAATCACAGTGTCCTGCGGATACCCTGGTCCTCAGGGATCTAGAGTCATAAGTGGAGAATTACAATCTATATGGTCAGGGCTATTTTGCCAGCACTGAGTGCTATGTACAAGACGTAGAAATGGCATCTCCATTAGATCTGGAAGCATTTCAGGCCAGGGTTTGGAAATGCACTACCAACAACATGTGGTTTAGAAAGATGAGAATTGTTACTGTCTTAGTCCATTTTCTGCTCCCATAACAGAAGGTCACAGACCGGGTAATTTATTAAAATAATAGAAGCTTATTTGTCTAATGGTTCTGGAGGCTGGGAGGTCCAAGAGCATGGCAGCAGCATCAGGTGAGGGACTTTGTGTTGTATCAGCCTTGGAAGAAGGTGGAAGAGCAAGCAATGGCACAAGACAGAGAAAGGATGGGGGCTGAACTTCATTTTCTTATCAGGAGCCCCTCCCATGATTACTAACCCACTTTCAAGATAATTCTATTAATTTATTCATGAGGGCAGAGCCTCACTGAAGGTCCTACCTTGTAATACAATCACAACAGCAGCATGAGTCTGGTGGGGATATACAACCATAGTATTTACATACGGGAACTAAGAAGGAGATGTTTCCTGACACGAGATTCAGCCTGTTTGAAGATGCAAATATGGAAAACAGTGTTGTAGACCTTTGCCAGATGTACCATGTTTAGTCTTCCCTTAACCTGGTTAACTGAAGGCTTGTAGGTGCCAGAGCATGACCATCACATTATAGTTCCCCAAGTGTGTTGGGTAGGCATTCCTGTAAAACCAGTAGCATTATAGCAAAGTGCCATTGATTATATGTTAAAAAATTGATGCTAAAATTCTGAATTTTTGTTTTTGAAAGAGCAGCTCTTTAAAGTGAAGTTCTGTAATTATGTAAGGTAATCAATATGAAAGCTGCTGTCACAGTTGTGTCAGAACTTTGGAGTATACTGTGGCTAGCAATGTCTCTTGGGAAATAGGCATCCAACCATTACCATTATCCAAGCATATAACCCACGAGTGACATGGGAGAACTAAGGTGCTTATCATCTGCCAGCATCTCATTATCCATTGCCTTAGCCATAAACTGTGATCTCCACAGGTATGGCAGTAAATATAATTCATGAGTGTTCCGAGTCATGGTGTTCATTTCTAACAATTCGGTAACTTAGCACTCTATGGGGGCATTATGAGAAAATGCTGATAGGTCAATTTTGATGGATCATAAGGTAGTGGAAATGGAGGATCAGGGCAGGAGATGGCCGTGGAAAACTAAATTAATCTTAGTGGTTAAGATAATCTAAGGATTTCGAACTTCATTGGAAAACTGAAGGTAAACATTAAATGACTTTGCACTGAGGGTCACGATCAAATTGATATTTTTTAAATAACATACTCAACTATTCACAGTATTCTAAAGCTAACAGCAGTCTAGAATTCCATTAATTATAGAATGAATAAAATGATAAGAAATATTCACATAATTGATTTTTATATAGTAAAGGTAATAAATAAGCTCTCTGTGCATTAACATAGATGAGTATAAAAACAATTTTATTAAGCACCATAAGAACAACAAAAATGATTGCATACTATACCTACCATTCCACTTATATAAAAGTCAAAAATAAGGAACTGTGTTATAATGTTGGGAGTCACAAAAGGCCTTCTCTTTAGAATTTTTTTTTTTTAATTTTTTATTGGATTATAGGTTTTGGGGTACATGAGCAGAGCATGCAAGACAGTTGCGTAGGTACACACATGGCAGTGTGCTTTGCTTTTCTTCTCCCCTTCACCCACATTTGGCATTTCTCCCCAGGCTATCCCTCCCAACCTCCCCCTCCCACTGGCCCTCCCCTTTTCCCCCAAATAGACCCCAGTGTTTAGTACTCCCCTTTCTGTGTCCATGTGTTCTCATTTTTCATCACCCACCTATGAGTGAGAATATGCGGTGTTTCATTTTCTGCTCTTGTGTCAGTTTGCTGAGGATGACGTTCTCCAGATTCATCCATGTCCCTACAAACGACACGAACTCATCATTTCTGATTGCTGCATAATATTCCATGGTGTATATGTGCCACATTTTTCCAATCCAGTCTATTATCAATGGGCATTTGGGTTGATTCCAGGTCTTTGCTATTGTAAACAGTGCTGCAATGAACATTCGTGTACATGTGTCCTTATAGTAGAACGATTTATAGTCTTTTGGATATATACCCAGTAATGGGATTGCTGGGTCAAATGGAATTTCTATTTCTAAGGCCTTGAGGAATCGCCACACTGTCTTCCACAATGGTTGAACTAATTTACACTCCCACCAACAGTGTAAAAGTGTTCCTTTTTCTCCACATCCTCTCCAGCATCTGTTGTCTCCAGATTTTTTAATGATCGCCATTCTAACTGGCGTGAGATGGTATCTCAATGTGGTTTTGATTTGCATCTCTCTGATGACCAGTGACGATGAGCATTTTTTCATATGATTGTTGGCCTCATATATGTCTTCTTTCGTAAAGTATCTGTTCATATCCTTTGCCCACTTTTGAATGGGCTTGTTTGTTTTTTTCCTGTAAATCTGCTTGAGTTGTTTGTAAATTCTGGATATCAGCCCTTTGTCAGATGGGTAGACTGCGAAAATTTTTTCCCATTCTGTTGGTTGCCGATCCACTCTAGTGACTGTTTCTTTTGCCGTGCAGAAGCTGTGGAGTTTGATTAGGTCCCATTTGTCTATTTTGGCTTTTGTTGCCAATGCTCTTGGTGTTTTGTTCATGAAGTCCTTGCCTACTCCTATGTCCTGAATAGTTTTGCCTAGATTTCCTTCTAGGGTTTTTATGGTGCCAGGTCTTATGTTTAAGTCTTTAATCCATCTGGAGTTAATTTTAGTGTAAGGTGTCAGGAAGGGGTCCAGTTTCTGCTTTCTGCACATGGCTAGCCAGTTTTCCCAACACCATTTGTTAAACATGGAATCCTTGCCCCATTGCTTGTTTTTGTCAGGTTTATCAAAGATTGTATAGTTGTATGTATGTTGTGTTGCCTCCGGTGCCTCTGTTTTGTTCCATTGGTCTATATCTCTGTTTTGGTACCAGTACCATGCTGTTTTGATTACTGTAGCCTTGTAGTATAGTTTGAAATCCGGTAGTGTGATGCCCCCCGCTGTGTTCTTTTTGCTTAGAATTGACTTGGCTATGCGGGCTCTCTTTTGGTTCCATATGAAGTTCATGGTGGTTTTTTCCAGATCTGTGAAGAAAGTCAACGGTAGCTTGATAGGGATAGCGTTGATTCTGTAAATTACTTTGGGCAGTATAGCCATTTTCACGATATTAATTCTTCCTAACCATGAACATGGAATGTTTCTCCATCTGTTTGTGTCCTCTCTGATTTCGTTGAGCAGTGGTTTGTAGTTCTCCTTGAAGAGGTCCCTTACGTTCCTTGTGAGTTGTATTCCAAGGTATTTTATTCTTTTTGTAGCAATTGCGAATGGCAGTTCGCTCTTGATTTGGCTTTCTTTAAGTCTGTTATTGGTGTAGACGAATGCTTGTGATTTTTGCACATTGATTTTATATCCTGAGACTTTGCTGAAGTTGTTTATCAGTTTCAGGAGTTTTTGGGCTGAGGCGATGGGGTCTTCTAGGTATACTATCATGTCGTCTGCAAATAGAGACAATTTGGCTTCCACCTTTCCTATTTGAATACCCTTTATTTCTTTTTCTTGCCTGATTGCTCTGGCTAGAACTTCCAGTACTATATTGAATAGGAGTGGTGAGAGAGGGCATCCTTGTCTAGTACCAGATTTCAAAGGGAATGCTTCCAGTTTTTGCCCATTCAGTATGATATTGGCTGTTGGTTTGCCATAAATAGCTTTTATTACTTTGAGATACGTTCCATCGATACCGAGTTTATTGAGGGTTTTTAGCATAAAGGGCTGTTGAATTTTGTCAAATGCCTTCTCTGCGTCAATTGAGATAATCATGTGGTTTTTGTTTTTGGTTCTGTTTATGTGGTGAATTACGTTTATAGACTTGCGTATGTTGAACCAGCCTTGCATCCCTGGGATGAATCCTACTTGATCATGATGAATAAGTTTTTTGATTTGCTGTTGCAATCGGCTTGCCAATATTTTATTGAAGATTTTTGCATCTATGTTCATCAAAGATATTGGCCTGAAGTTTTCTTTTCTCGTTGGGTCTCTGCCGGGTTTTGGTATCAGGATGATGTTGGTCTCATAAAATGATTTGGGAAGGATTCCCTCTTTTTGGATTGTTTGAAATAGTTTTAGAAGAAATGGTACCAGCTCCTCCTTGTGTGTCTGGTAGAATTCGGCTGTGAACCCATCTGGACCTGGGCTTTTTTTGTGAGGTAGGCTCTTAATTCCTGCCTCAACATCAGACCTTGTTATTGGTCTATTCATAGTTTCAGCTTCCTCCTGGTTTAGGCTTGGGAGGACACAGGAGTCCAGGAATTTATCCATTTCTTCCAGGTTTACTAGTTTATGCTCATAGAGTTGTTTGTAATATTCTCTGATGATGGTTTGAATTTCTGTGGAATCTGTGGTGATTTCCCCTTTATCATTTTTTATTGCATCTATTTGGTTGTTCTCTCTTTTATTTTTAATCAATCTGGCTAGTGGTCTGTCTATTTTGTTGATCTTTTCAAAAAACCAGCTCTTGGATTTATTGATTTTTTGAAGGGTTTTTCGTGTCTCAATCTCCTTCAGCTCAGCTCTGATCTTAGTAATTTCTTGTCTTCTGCTGGGTTTTGAGTTTTTTTGATCTTGGTCCTCTAGCTCTTTCAATTTTGACGATAGGGTGTCAATTTTGGATCTCTCCATTCTCCTCATATGGGCACTTATTGCTATATACTTTCCTCTAGAGACTGCTTTAAATGTGTCCCAGAGGTTCTGGCACGTTGTGTCTTCATTCTCATTGGTTTCGAAGAACTTCTTTATTTCTGCCTTCATTTCGTTGTTTACCCAGTCAACATTCAAGAGCCAGTTGTTCAGTTTCCATGAAGCTGTGCGGTTCTGGGTCGGTTTCTGAATTCTGAGTTCTAACTTGATTGCACTATGGTCTGAGAGGCTGTTTGTTATGATTTCAGTTGTTTTGCATTTGTTGAGCAGTGCTTTACTTCCAATTATGTGGTCAATTTTAGAGTAGGTGTGATGTGGTGCTGAGAAGAATGTGTATTCTGTGGATTTGGGGTGGAGAGTTCTGTAAATGTCCACCAGGTTTGCTTGCTCCAGGTCTGAGTTCAAGCCCTGGGTATCCTTGTTGATTTTCTGTCTGGTTGATCTGTCTAGTATTGACAGTGGAGTGTTAAAGTCTCCCACTATTATTGTGTGGGAGTCTAAGTCCTTCTGTAAGTCATTAACAACTTGCCTTATGTATCTGGGTGCTCCTGTGTTGGGTCCATATATGTTTAGGATCGTTAGCTCTTCTTGTTGTATCGATCCTTTTACCATTATGTAATGGCCTTCTTTGTCTCTTTTGATCTTTGTTGCTTTAAAGTCTATTTTATCAGAGATGAGAATTGCAACTCCTGCTTTTTTTTGCTTTCCATTAGCTTGGTAAATCTTCCTCCATCCCTTTATTTTGAGCCTTTGTGTATCCTTGCATGTGAGATGGGTTTCCTGGATACAGCACACTGATGGGTTTTGGATTATTATCCAATTTGCCAGTCTGTGTCTTTTGATTGGTGCATTTAGTCCATTTACATTTAGGGTTAATATTGTTATGTGTGAATTTGATACTGCCATTTTGATTCTAAGTGGCTGTTTTGCCTGTTAGTTGTTGTAGATTCTTCATTATGTTGAAGCTCTTTAGCATTCAGTGTGATTTTGGAATGGCTGGTACTGATTGATCCTTTCTATGTGTAGTGCCTCTTTTAGGAGCTCTTGTAAAGCAGGCCTGGTGGTGACGAAATCTCTGAGTACTTGCTTGTTCGCAAAGGATTTTATTCTTCCTTCACTTCTGAAGCTCAGTTTGGCTGGATATGAAATTCTGGGTTGAAAGTTCTTTTCTTTAAGAATGTTGAATATTGGCCCCCACTCTCTTCTGGCTTGTAGTGTTTCTGCCGAGAGATCTGCTGTGAGTCTGATGGGCTTCCCTTTGTGGGTGACCTGACCTTTCTCTCTGGCTGCCCTTAGTATTCTCTCCTTTATTTCAACCCTGTTGAATCTGACGATTATGTGCCTTGGGGTTGCTCTTCTTGCGGAATATCTTTGTGGTGTTCTCTGTATTTCCTGCAATTGAGTGTTGGCTTGTCTTGCTAGGTGGGGGAAATTTTCCTGGATGATGTCCTGAAGAGTATTTTCCAGCTGGGATTCATTCTCTTCGTCCCCTTCTGGTACACCTATCAAACGTAGGTTAGGTCTTTTCACATAGTCCCACATTTCTTGGAGACTTTGTTCATTCCTTTTTGCACTTTTTTCTCTGATCTTGGTTTCTCGTTTTATTTCATTGAGTTGGTCTTCGACTTCAGATATTCTTTCTTCTGCTTGGTCAATTCGGCTATTGAAACTTGCGTTTGCTTCGCGAAGTTCTCGTATTGTGTTTTTCAGCTCCTTTAATTCATTCATATTCCTCTCTAAGGTATCCATTCTTGTTATCATTTCCTCGAATCTTTTTTCAAATCTTTTTTCAAGGTTCTTAGTTTCTTTGCATTGATTTAATACATGATCTTTTAGCTCACAAAAATTTCTCATTATCCATCTTCTGAAGTCTAATTCCGTCATTTCGTCACAGTCATTCTCCATCCAGCTTTGTTCCCTTGCTGGTGAGGAGTTTTGGTCCTTTCTAGGAGGCGATGTGTTCTGGTTTCGGGTGTTTTCCTCCTTTTTGCGCTGGTTTCTTCCCATCTTTGTGGATTTGTCTGCTGGTCGTCTGCGTAGTTGCTGACTTTTCGTTTGGGTCTCTGAGTGGACACCCAGAATGTTGATGATGAAGTATTTCTGTTGCTTGGTTTTCCTTCTACCAGTCTAGCCCCTTCGCTGTACGACTGTTGAGGTCCGCTCCAGACCCTGCTTGTCTGGGGTGCACCTCTAGTAGCCGTGGCACAGCAAGGGATGCTACCAGTTTCTTTTTCTGCTCTCTTTGTCCCAGGATGATGCCTGCCTAATGACAGTCTTTTGGATCTAGAGGGGTCAGGGAGCTGCTTGAGGAGACAGTTTGTACTTTATAGGGGTTTAATTGCTGAGCTGTGCACTCTGTTGTTCATTCAGGGCTGTTAGGCTGCTATGTTTGATTCTGCTGCAACACATCTCATTAAACAACCCTTTTTTTTTTTTCTCAAATGCTCTGTGTTGAGGGGTTTGGGCTTTATTTTTGGATGTCCGATCAGGTGTCCTGCCCAGCTCAAAGGCAGACTAGCCACTGTTTGGCTGCCGAGGCTCCGCCCTGCTGTTGTGATTCGCGCTGTTCCTGCCGGCTCTGCTGTGGTCTCCGCCACGCCCTGCGGCGGAGTCTCTTCGTTGTAGCGTGTTGCCTCAGCAACGGCAGGCTGCGTCAGCAGTGGGCGTGTATCTCAGTAGGGACGGGTTGCCTCGGCAACGGCTGGCTGCGTCAGCAGTGGGCGTGTATCTCAGTAGGGGCGGGTTGCCTCGGCAACGGCTGGCTGCCTCAGCAGTGGGCGTGTATCTCAGTTGGGGCGGGTTGCCTCGGCAACGGCTGGCTGCCTCAGCAGTGGGCGTGTATATCAGTTGGGGCAGGTTGCCTCCGTAGTGGTGGACGCCCCTCCCCCACAGAGCGTCTCGGACCGTCTGCCCGGGATAGTTTGAAATCGCGGTTTTGTTCGTCCCACTGGGTATCCCAAGCGATCTGTCCCTGCAATCCCCTGGGCTGGGCTACTGTGCAAGTCTCGTTCAGTCTCAAGTCCAGCCCTCTCAAGTCTCAGGTTGCCGGTTCAACAAGGCACCCGGACAAGCGCGCCCTGTGGGGATTGCTGGGTAGGGCCGGCCGCCGCCGCCCCGGCTGCTGGCTTCGCCAGGCAGACCTACTGCCTGGCGTCCGTGTCTTTTTATACTTGGGAGTTTCCCCGTTCTGTGGGCAACAAAGATCAGTCTGGAAATGCAGCACTGACTCACCGTTTGCGAATTCAACGCGGGATCCAATCCTGGGTTGTTCTCACAGCGCCATCTTGAGTCGAAAACTAGAATTTTTTAATTAAAATTGCATTAAATGTACACAGCAGTTTGGATAAAATTGCCATTTTTTAAATATTAAATTTTCTGATCTATGAAAATGATAAGAGCTATTCCTAAATTTTAATTTTAATTTACCATGCAATGTTTTCTATTTGTAAAAAGAAAGTTATGTGTTTTCCATTAAATTTATTTCTAATAAATCTAGTTCAGGCCCTGAAGTTGCTTTTTGTGATTTTAATTTTTAATTAGTCTTTGCTACTACATTCAAATGCCATTGAATTTACATATTAAGCTTACACTCTGCCACCTTGATGAATTCATTTATTAGCTCTAATATGTTATTATGGATTCCTTAAAGTCTTCTATTACACAATAATATCTTTTGCCTCTGTTTCTGTTTCTAAAACAGCTAGGACTTTTAGTACAATATTGATTTTAAGTAGTGAGACCTGATACCCTGACCTTGTTCTCTAATCTTAGGTTAGAATTGAAGCTTTCACTATTGTGTGTGATGTTAAATATAGTATTGTTTTTAGATGCCCTTAATAATGGTTAATGTTTCCTTATATTTATAGCTTTCTGAGTGTTTTTATTGTGAAGTAATTTTGATATATAATGAACACTACTTTTTATAATACCATATTTTTACTGTACCTTTTCTCTATTTACATATGTCTAGATAAACAAACGCCATTGTGTTTCAACAGCCTATAGTATTCAGTACACTAGCATGCTATACAGGTCTATAACCTAGGAGCAATATGCTGTACCATTTAGCTTAGATGTGTAGCAGGCTGTACCATCTGGGTTTGGGTAATATACTCTATCACATTCCGACAACAAAAATTTGCCTAACAATGCATTTCTTAAAACGTATTCCTGTTAAACAATGCATGACCATATGAGACTAGAAAGTATAGGCCTTCCTTACATTCAGAAAACAGGAAAGCAATGGTGATTATCCAAACAGACTGCACAACAATTAATAATTAATGAAACACTAGACTTTACATTTAGCACAACACAAATTTCTCTTCTTTGGAATATTAAGCAGGTACACCCCAATTATCATGCTCCTCATTGTGTGAGACAGTGTCCTCATTAATTTGGCCATGAATTCCCTTAATGTATGTATGACTCTGTTTCTCTATTCCTTCATGCTTTAATACCATTTTCTACTTCATAACATGGGAATCAATATATAGTATTAACTACCTATACTTCTTTAAATTTATATATATATTTAACAAAATTAGTGACATTGTTTGGCTTACATATCTTTTAATTTGCATGTCATATAAATATCATCTCATTATTCTTGTTTTATGGACACTCCATTCAGTTTTTAAGATACACATAGATTCCTCTGTGTGCCTCTAGTTCACTTTTCTTTTTTTTTTTTTTTTAATTTTTTATTGGATTATAGGTTTTGGGGTACATGAGCAGAGCATGCAAGACAGTTGCGTAGGTACACACATGGCAGTGTGCTTTCTTTTCTTCTCCCCTTCACCCACATTTGGCTTTTCTCCCCAGGCTATCCCTCCCCGCCTCCCCCTCCCACTGGCCCTCCCCTTTTCCCCCAAATAGACCCCAGTGTTTAGTACTCCCCTTTCTGTGTCCATGTGTTCTCATTTTTCATCACCCACCTATGAGTGAGGATATGCGGTGTTTCATTTTCTGTTCTTGTGTCAGTTTGCTGAGGATGATGTTCTCCAGATTCATCCATGTCCCTACAAATGACATGAACTCATCATTTCTGATTGCTGCATAATATTCCATGGTGTATATGTGCCACATTTTTCCAATCCAGTCTATTATCAATGGGCATTTGGGTTGATTCCAGGTCTTTGCTATTGTAAACAGTGCTGCAATGAACATTCGTGTACATGTGTCCTTATAGTAGAACGATTTATAGTCTTTTGGATATATACCCAGTAATGGGATTGCTGGGTCAAATGGAATTTCTATTTCTAAGGCCTTGAGGAATCGCCACACTGTCTTCCACAATGGTTGAACTAATTTACACTCCCACCAACAGTGTAAAAGTGTTCCTTTTTCTCCACATCCTCTCCAGCATCTGTTGTCTCCAGATTTTTTAATGATCGCCATTCTAACTGGCGTGAGACGGTATCTCAATGTAGTTTTGATTTGCATCTCTCTGATGACCAGTGACGATGAGCATTTTTTCATATGATTGTTGGCCTCATATATGTCTTCTTTCGTAAAGTATCTGTTCATATTCTTTGCCCACTTTTGAATGGGCTTGTTTGTTTTTTTCCTGTAAATCTGTTTGAGTTCTTTGTAAATTCTGGATATCAGCCCTTTGTCAGATGGGTAGACTGCAAGAATTTTTTCCCATTCTGTTGGTTGCCGATCCACTCTAGTGACTGTTTCTTTTGCCATGCAGAAGCTGTGGAGTTTGATTAGGTCCCATTTGTCTATTTTGGCTTTTGTTGCCAATGCTTTTGGTGTTTTGTTCGTGAAGTCCTTGCCTACTCCTATGTCCTGGATAGTTTTGCCTAGATTTTCTTCTAGGGTTTTTATGGTGCCAGGTCTTATGTTTAAGTCTTTAATCCATCTGGAGTTAATTTTAGTGTAAGGTGTCAGGAAGGGGTCCAGTTTCTGCTTTCTGCACATGGCTAGCCAGTTTTCCCAACACCATTTGTTAAACATGGAATCCTTTCCCCATTGCTTGTTTTTGTCAGGTTTATCAAAGATTGTATAGTTGTATGTATGTTGTGTTGCCTCCGGTGCCTCTGTTTTGTTCCATTGGTCTATATCTCTGTTTTGGTACCAGTACCATGCTGCTTTGATTACTGTAGCCTTGTAGTATAGTTTGAAATCCGGTAGTGTGGTCCCCCCCGCTGTGTTCTTTTTGCTTAGAATTGACTTGGCTATGGGGGCTCTCTTTTGGTTCCATATGAAGTTCATGGTGGTTTTTTCCAGTTCTGTGAAGAAAGTCAATGGTAGCTTGATGGGGATAGCGTTGATTCTGTAAATTACTTTGGGCAGTATAGCCATTTTCACGATATTAATTCTTCCTAACCATGAACATGGAATGTTTCTCCATCTGTTTGTGTCCTCTCTGATTTCGTTGAGCAGTGGTTTGTAGTTCTCCTTGAAGAGGTCTCTTACGTTCCTTGTGAGTGGTATTCCAAGGTATTTTAGTCTTTTTGTAGCAATTGGGAATGGCAGTTCGCTCTTGATTTGGCTTTCTTTAAGTCTGTTATTGGTGTAGACGAATGCTTGTGATTTTTGCACATTGATTTTATATCCTGAGACTTTGCTGAAGTTGCTTATCAGTTTCAGGAGCTTTTGGGCTGAGGCAATGGGGTCTTCTAGGTATACTATCATGTCGTCTGCAAATAGAGACAATTTGGCTTCCACCTTTCCTATTTGAATACCCTGTATTTCTTTTTCTTGCCTGATTGCTCTGGCTAGAACTTCCAGTACTATATTGAATAGGAGTGGTGAAAGAGGGCATCCTTGTCTAGTGCCAGATTTCAAAGGGAATGCTTCCAGTTTTTGCCCATTCAGTATGATATTGGCTGTTGGTTTGTCATAAATAGCTTTTATTACTTTGAGATACGTTCCATCGATACCGAGTTTATTGAGGGTTTTTAGCATAAAGGGCTGTTGAATTTTGTCAAATGCCTTCTCTGCGTCAATTGAGATAATCATGTGGTTTTTGTTTTTGGTTCTGTTTATGTGGTGAATTACATTTATAGACTTGCGTATGTTGAACCAGCCTTGCATCCCTGGGATGAATCCTACTTGATCATGATGAATAAGTTTTTTGATTTGCTGTTGCAATCGGCTTGCCAATATTTTATTGAAGATTTTTGCATCTATGTTCATCAGGGATATTGGCCTGAAGTTTTCTTTTCTTGTTGGGTCTCTGCCGGGTTTTGGTATCAGAATGATGTTGGTCTCATAAAATGCTCTGGGAAGGATTCCCTCTTTTTGGATTGTTTGAAATAGTTTTAGAAGAAATGGTGCCAGCTCTTCCTTGTGTGTCTGGTAGAATTCGGCTGTGAACCCGTCTGGATCTGGGCTTTTTTTGTGTGGTAGGCTCTTAATTGCTGCCTCAACTTCAGACCTTGTTATTGGTCTATTCATAGTTTCAGCTTCCTCCTGGTTTAGGCTTGGGAGAACACAGGAATCCAGGAATTTGTCCATTTCTTCCAGGTTTACTAGTTTATGCGCATAGAGTTGTTTGTAATATTCTCTGATGATGGTTTGAATTTCTGTGGAATCTGTGGTGATTTCCCCTTTATTATTTTTTATTGCATCTATTTGGTTGTTCTCTCTTTTATTTTTAATCAATCTGGCTAGTGGTCTGTCTATTTTGTTGATCTTTTCAAAAAACCAGCTCTTGGATTTATTGATTTCAAAAAACTCAATCTCCTTCAGCTCAGCTCTGATCTTAGTTATTTCTTGTCTTCTGCTGGGTTTTGAGTTTTTTTGATCTTGGTCCTCTAGCTCTTTCAATTTTGACGATAGGGTGTCAATTTTGGATCTCTCCATTCTCCTCATATGGGCACTTATTGCTTTATACTTTCCTCTAGAGACTGCTTTAAATGTGTCCCAGAGGTTCTGGCATGTTGTGTCTTCGTTCTCATTGGTTTCGAAGAACTTCTTTATTTCTGCCTTCATTTCGTTGTTTACCCAGTCAACATTCAAGAGCCAGTTGTTCAGTTTCCATGAAGCTGTGCGGTTCTGGGTCGGTTTCTGAATTCTGAGTTCTAACTTGATTGCACTATGGTCTGAGAGGCTGTTTGTTATGATTTCAGTTGTTTTGCATTTGTTGAGCAGTGCTTTACTTCCAATTATGTGGTCAATTTTAGAGTAGGTGTGATGTGGTGCTGAGAAGAATGTGTATTCTGTGGATTTGGGGTGGAGAGTTCTGTAAATGTCTATCAGGTTTGCTTGCTCCAGGTCTGAGTTCAAGCCCTGGATATCCTTGTTGATTTTCTGTCTGGTAGATCTGTCTAGTATTGACCGTGGAGTGTTAAAGTCTCCCACTATTATTGTGTGGGAGTCTAAGTCCTTTTGTAAGTTCTTAAGAACTTGCCTTATGTATCTGGGTGCTCCTGCATTGGGTCCATATATGTTTAGGATCGTTAGCTCTTCTTGTTGTATCGATCCTTTTACCATTATGTAATGGCCTTCTTTGTCTCTTTTGATCTTTGTTGCTTTAAAGTCTATTTTATCAGAGATGAGAATTGCAACTCCTGTTTTTTTTTGCTTTCCATTAGCTTGGTATATCTTCCTCCATCCCTTTATTTTGAGCCTTTGTGTATCCTTGCATGTGAGATGGGTTTCCTGGATACAGCACACTGATGGGTTTTGGATTTTTATCCAATTTGCCAGTCTGTGTCTTTTGATTGGTGCATTTAGTCCATTTACATTTAGGGTTAATATTGTTATGTGTGAATTTGATACTGCCATTTTGATGCTAAGTGGCTGTTTTGCCTGTTAGTTGTTGTAGATTCTTCATTATGTTGAAGCTCTTTAGCATTCAGTGTGATTTTGGAATGGCTGGTACCGGTTGTTCCTTTCTATGTGTAGTGCCTCTTTTAGAAGCTCTTGTAAAGCAGGCCTGGTGGTGACAAAATCTCTGAGTACTTGCTTGTTCGCAAAGGATTTTATTCTTCCTTCACTTCTGAAGCTCAGTTTGGCTGGATATGAAATTCTGGGTTGAAAGTTCTTTTCTTTAAGAATGTTGAATATTGGCCCCCACTCTCTTCTGGCTTGTAGTGTTTCTGCCGAGAGATCTGCTGTGAGTCTGATGGGCTCCCCTTTGTGGGTGACCTGACCTTTCTCTCTGGCTGCCCTTAGTATTCTCTCCTTTATTTCAACCCTATTGAATCTGACGATTATGTGCCTTGGGGTTGCTCTTCTTGCAGAATATCTTTGTGGTGTTCTCTGTATTTCCTGCAATTGAGTGTTGGCTTGTCTTGCTAGGTGGGGGAAATTTTCCTGGATGAAGTCCTGAAGAGTATTTTCCAGCTTGGATTCATTCTCTTCGTCCCCTTCTGGTACACCTATCAAACGTAGGTTAGGTCTTTTCACATAGTCCCACATTTCTTGGAGACTTTGTTCATTCCTTTTTGCGTTTTTTTCTCTAATCTTGGTTTCTCGTTTTATTTCATTGAGTTGGTCTTAGACTTCAGATATTCTTTCTTCTGCTTGGTCAATTCGGCTATTGAAACTTGTGCATGCTTCGCGAAGTTCTCGTATTGTGTTTCTCAGCTCCTTTAATTCATTCATATTCCTCTCTAAGTTATCCATTCTTGTTATCATTTCCTCAAATCTTTTTTCAAATCTTTTCTCAAGGTTCCTAGTTTCTTTGCATTGATTTAATACATGATCTTTTAGCTCACCAAAGTTTCTCATTATTCATCTTCTGAAGTCTAATTCCGTCATTTCGTCGCAGTCATTCTCCGTCCAGCTTTGTTCCCTTGCTGGTGAGGAGTTTTGGTCCTTTCTAGGAGGCGAGGTGTTCTGGTTTCGGGTGTTTTCCTCCTTTTTGCACTGGTTTCTTCCCATCTTTGCGGATTTGTCCGCTGGTCGTCTGCGTAGTTGCTGACTTTTCGATTGGGTCTCTGAGTGGACACCCTGAATGTTGATGATGAAGTATTTCTGTTGCTTGGTTTTCCTTCTACCAGTCTAGCCCCTTCGCTGTACGACTGCTGAGGTCCGCTCCAGACCCTGCTTCTCTGGGGTGCACCTCTAGCAGCTGTGGCACTGCGAGGGATGCTACCATTTTCTTTTTCTGCTATCTTTGTCCCAGGATGGTGCCTGCCTAATGTCAGTCTTTTGGATATAGAGGGGTCAGGGAGCTGCTTGAGGAGACAGTTTGTACTTTATAGGGGTTTAATTGCTGAGCTGTGAGCTGTGTTGTTCATTCAGGGCTGTTAGGCTGCTATGTTTGATTCTGCTGCAACAGAGCTCATTAAAAAAACCTTTTTTTTCCTCAAATGCTCTGTGTTGAGGGGTTTGGGCTTTATTTTTGGATGGCCGTTGAGGTCCTGCCCAGCTAGGATGCAGACTAGCCACTGTTTGCCTGCCGAGGCTCCGCCGTGCTGTTGTGAGGCTCGCCCTGGCTCTGCTGTTCTGCTGTTCTCAGCCACGCCCTGCGGCGGAGTCTCTCTGTTGTAGCGTGTTGCCTCGGCAACGGCTGGCTGCGTCAGCAGTGGGCGTGTATCTCAGTAGGGACGGGTTGCCTCGGCAACGGCTGGCTGCGTCAGCAGTGGGCGTGTATCTCAGTAGGGACGGGTTGCCTCGGCAACGGCTGGCTGCATCAGCAATGGGCGTGTATCTCAGTTGGGGCGGGTTGTCTCGGTAATGGTGGCCACCCCTCCCCCTCAGAGCGTCTCGGGCCGTCTGCACGGGGCTTGTTTGAAATCGCGGTTTTGTTCATCCCACTGGGCTGATCCTAACGCTCTGTTCCTGCAATCCCCTGGGCTGGCCCACTGTCCAAGTCTAGCTCAGTCTCAAGTCCAGCCCTCTCAAGTCTCCGGTTGCCGGTTCAACGGGGCACCCGGACAAGTGTGCCCTGTGGGGAGCGCTGGGTAGGGCCAGCCACCGCCACCCCGGCTGCCGGCTTCGCCAGGTGGAATATCTGCCTGGTGTCCCATGTCTCCTCTTCACTTGGGAATTTCCCCGGTCCGTGGGCAACAAAGATCAGTCTGGAAATGCAGCTCAGACTCACCTCTCCGCAGACACAATGAGAACTCCAATCCTCTAGTTCACTTTTCTAACTGTTACACTTTGCTCCACAGTGGAGATCCATTACGCTGTTCCTAATACCCTTCTTAGGAATGGACAACCAGATTGCCATCAAAGGTTTGCCACTCCAAAATATCACCGCATTTAACAACCTTACACACACACACAGCCACAGATGGGCATATGGAATTATAGCTACCATATCTCAGAAACTTAATTTTTCAATTGTTAAATAAATAAATATATTCTTTGTGGAGTGTTAAAATCTCCCACTATTATTGTATGGGAGTCTGACCACATAATTTTTTACTGACCAGGCTTTCCAATAATTCCTACTTTATTATTTTATTAATTATAATACTTTTTACATAGATTCTATTTCATTATGAAGGACAAATTTAGAAATTGAGCATATGTTGTGTAAGCACCCAGAATATATGATTTAATAGTCATATTTTAGTATAAATACGCTGTGAGAGTAGCAAAGACTGTAGAGCATCTGCCCGAACCCAGTACGTTCCCAGTGGTATACATTACTGGTCATATAGAATCAGCACAGGTCATTTTATCTCCCCAAAATCTTTGAAAAAGAAAATTCCTTTTTCTTTCCTTTTTAAACCCTCTGATTCTCTGTTTCCTCATGTTTATCTTACCTAATACTTTCCTCTTCAAACTATGTATAGGAATGGACAACCAGATTGCCATCAAAGGTTTGCCACTCCTATGTATAGGGTCCCCTGTCTTGAGTTGTGACTCCCTGGTATCCTGTTGTAGAAAACATGCAGTGTGCAAGGCCTACAATCAAACTAGGCAGAGAGGGGCTCTTATGAAATCCATCAGCAACTTGTATTCTTCTGTAGATTGTCCTTTTTTTTTCTCTGAGACAGCCTCACTCTGTCACCCAGGCTGGAGTGCAGTGACATGATTTCAGCTCACTGCAACCTCCACCTCCTGGGTTCAAGCAATTCTCTTGCCTCAGCCTCCTGGAGTAGCTGGGATTACAGGTGTGCACCACCACGCCCAGCTAATTTTTGTATTTTTAGTACAGACAGGGTTTCACTATGTTGGCCAGGCTGGTTTTGAACTTCTGACATCATGATCCACCCGCCGTGGTCTCCCAAAGTGCTGGGATTACAGGTGTGAGCCACCATGCCCAGCTAATTTTTGTATTTTTAGTACAGACAGGGTTTCACTATGTTGGCCAGGCTGATTTTGAACTTCTGACATCATGACCCACCCGCCGTGGTCTCCCAAAGTGCTGGGATTACAGGTGTGAGCACTGTGCCTGGCCTGTTCTGTCCTTTTAAATCAGTTTAGCCTTGGTCTGCATGGTCCTAGGGTGCCAAATGCAGATTTTGTTCCTGTGTTAATTAGCTGGGGCTACCATAACAAAGTGTTTTTGTGTAGCTTAAACAAGAGAAATTTACTTTCTCACAGCTGTGGATGCAGAGAAGTTCACGGTCAAAGGACTAACTAAAAAGGGTTTCTTCCTGGTCTGCAGCCAGCAACTTTCTGCTGTCTCTCCACAGAGGTGAGAGAGAGAAAGGGAGAGAGCAACAGCGTGCACAAGCAAGCTCTCTTGAGTATCTTCCCGTCAAGAAACGCATCCCATTATGAAGGTCCCACCCTCATGACCTCATCTAAAGCTAATGACCTCTGAAAGTCCCCATCTTCAAACAGAATCTCATTGGGAGTTTGGGTTCAACATGCAAATTTGCTGGGGACACAGTTTTGTCCATAGCAGAGCAGTTGTATTCTTTACGCTGAACAGTCTTTCTTCACTCTGCTAAATGCATGTGTTAGTACAAGGGACACTTAAGAGATGTAAAATTTTCCAACGTTGTAGCTTGTCTTATATGGGTTCAATTAATGTCAAAGATCTACTTGTAACAGATTGAAGAAGAATCTTTGATGCACTCAATATCTAGTTAGAAACAGGGAACATCGCTTCTGAGAAGAATCGCTAATAGATTATCTGTTGATGCTTTAGGTTTTGAATGCAAAGTTCCACTTGTTAAAGCATCCCTTAAATTTCCAAGTGTGTTTTTTACCCTTGACTTTTGTTTTGGATACAGGGGATACATGTGCAGGTTTCTTATATGGGTAAATTGCACTCAGGTAGTGAGCAGAGTACCCAAGAGATACTTTTATGACCCATGCCCCAGTCCCTTGACCCTAGAGTAGTTTGTCGTGGCTATTGTTCCCATGTTTAAGTCTATGGGTGCTCAAAGTTTAGCTCCCAGTTATAGTGAGGACATGAGGTATTTAGTTTTCTGTTTCTGCATTAATTCGCTTAGGATTTTGGACTCAGTTCCATCCATGTGGCTGCAAAGGACAAATTTCATTTTTTAAGGCTGCATAGTATATAGCACCACATTTTCTTTGTCCCATCCAACACTGATGGGCACTGACATTGATTCCATGTCTTTGCTATTGTGAAATCTGTAGCAATGAACACATAAGGGTATGTATTTTTTGGTACAATGTTCTATTTGACATAAACACAAAACAGAGTCTTTCTTCATTCTTCACTGGTTTCTTCCCATCTTTGATGGTTAGCACCACCTTAAGGACATCTTGTAAGGGTGGTCTAATGGTAATGAATTACCTTTATGCTTGCTTGTCTGAGAGGGATTTTGTTTCTCCTTTGCTTATGAAGCTTAGTTTGGCAGAATATGATATTTTTGGATAAAATTTCTTGGCTTTAAGAATGTTGAAAATAGGCCCTCAATCTCTTCTGGTGTGTAAGGTTTTTTCTGAGGGGTCTGTGGCTGGCCCAATGGATTTATCTTTGTAGGTGACCTGGCCTTTCTATCTAGCTGCCTAAATTAAGTATTTTCTTTCACATTGACAGTGAATCTCATGACTATGTGTCTTGGGGATGGTCATCCTGTGTCATATCTCCCAAGAGTTCTATTTCTTGAATTTGTAGGTCCTCTTCTATAGCAAGAGTGAGGAAATTTTTATGGACTATATCATCAACTCTGTTTTTCAAGTTGCTTACTCTCTCCTCTCTCAGGAACGCCAATGAGTTGTACATTTTTTTTCTTTACATAATCTCATATTTCCTAGAGGTTTTATTCCTTTTTAAAAACTCTTTTCCTTCATCTTTTTGTCTCACTGAGATGATTTGATGAGCTAGCCTTTTAGCTGAGATTCTTTCTTCAATATCATGTAGTCTGCTATTGATGCCTCTGATTTTATTGTGAAATTATTGAAGTGAATTCTTCAATTACAGAAGTTCAGTTTGGTTCTTTCTTAAAATGGCTATTATATCTTTCAGCTCCTGGATTATTTTACTATACTCCTTAGATTCCTTGGATTGGGTTTCAACTTTCCCCTCAATCCCGATGAACTTCCTTGTGATTCAGATTTTGAATTATACATCTGTCATTTCAATCATCTCAGTCTGGCTAAGAACCATCCCTGGGAGCCTTGTGCATTTGTTTGGAGGTAAGGGAGCACACTGGCTTTTTGAGTTGCCAGAGTTCTTGCATCGATTCTGTCTCATGTGTGAGGGTTGTTGTGCCTCTAACTGTGATGTAAGTTGAATATAGCCAGTTGGCTTCATTTCTAGGTGTTTTCAGAGGGCCAGGACTCTGTACAGAATCTTTATTTGTGACTAGATCTTTGCATTCGTTTTGCAGGTGCTATATACTGGTAAAATATTTTGGTGTTGTATTTTAGGCTGCAATCCAGTTGGTGGCACTTAAGAGTGTTGGCTGGCAGATAGGCTCTGAGACAGCTTTTTTTGTATTTTGGTGCAGTTGGCAGAAGTGCTCTGTGGTATGGGGACAGAGATGACTCCTTAACCTGATCTACTCCTGGGTCTTAGAGGAGCCTGCTCCCTTTGCTGGCTCCTTAGGGCGCAAGGGGATTTTCCTATTCCCAGGTTTACCCAGGCTCCATGTCTGCATCTCCTTTGTTAAGCTTTCTGGTCCGCAGGGCTCCCTCAGAGAGGGGCTGTGTTTGGCAGAGAGACCATACCCTTCTCAGGTCAGCCCTGGGGAGGGAGTCATACCCTTCTCCCAGGTGCTCTGAGAGTGAAGGCTCCTCACTGCTTGGGTCCTGCCTAAGCTGATATGTCCTGCTTGGCTAGAGCAGTGGGGTGGGTATAGATGCCCAATACACTGTCCAGGTGCTTCCTATAAAAGCACAGAGCTGGGGGGAGGACTCAAGATGGCGCTGTGAGAACAACCCAGGATTGGAGCTCTTCTCGTTGAATCCGCAAACGGTGAGTCAGAGCGGCATTTCCAGACTGATCTTTGTTGCCCACAGAACGGGGAAACTCCCAAGTATAAAAAAGACACGGGACGCCAGGCAGTAGGTCTGCCTGGCGAAGCCGGCAGCCGGGGCGGCGGCAGCCGGCCCTACCCAGCAATCCCCACAGGGCGCGCTTGTCCAGGTGCCCTGTTGAACCGGCAACCTGAGACTTAAGAGGGCTGGACTTGAGACTGAACGAGACTTGGACAGTAGGCCAGCCCAGGGGATTGCAGGGATTGGGATACCCAGTGGGACGAATAAAACCGCGATTTCAAACTATCCCGAGCAGACGGTCTGAGATGCTCTGTGGGGGAGGGGCGTCCACCACTACCGAGGCAACCCGCCCCAACTGAGATACACGCCCACTGCTGACGCAGCCAGCCGTTGCCGAGGCAACCCGCCCCAACTGAGATACATGCCCACTGCTGACGCAGCCAGCCGTTGCTGAGGCAACCCGCCCCAACTGAGATACACGCCCATTGCTGACGCAGCCAGCCGTTGCTGAGGCAACCCGCCCCAACTGAGATACATGCCCACTGCTGACGCAGCCTGCCGTTGCTGAGGCAACACGCTATAACGAAGAGACTCGGCCGCAGGGCGTGGCGGAGACCACAGCAGAGCCGGCAGGAACAGCGCGAATCACACAACAGCAGGGCGGAGCCTCGACAGCCAAACAGTGGCTAGTCTGCCTCCTAGCTGGGCAGGACACCTGATCGGACATCCAAAAATAAAGCCCAAACCCCTCAACACAGAGCATTTGAGGAAAAAAAAAAAAAAGGGTTTTTTAATGAGCTCTGTTGCAGCAGAATCAAACATAGCAGCCTAACAGCCCTGAATGAACAACAGAGTGCACAGCTCAGCAATTAAACCCCTATAAAGTACAAACTGTCTCCTCAAGCAGCTCCCTGACCCCTCTATATCCAAAAGACTGACATTAGGCAGGCATCATCCTGGGACAAAGAGAGCAGAAAAAGAAACTGGTAGCATCCCTCGCTGTGCCACAGCTACTAGAGGTGCACCCCAGACAAGCAGGGTCTGGAGCGGACCTCAGCAGTCGTACAGCGAAGGGGCTAGACTGGTAGAAGGAAAACCAAGCAACAGAAATACTTCATCATCAACATTCTGGGTGTCCACTCAGAGACCCAGACGAAAAGTCAGCAACTACGCAGACGACCAGCGGACAAATCCACAAAGATGGGAAGAAACCAGCGCAAAAAGGAGGAAAACACCCGAAACAAGAACACCTCGCCTCCTAGAAAGGACCAAAACTCCTCACCAGCAAGGGAGCAAAGCTGGACGGAGAATGACTGTGACGAAATGACGGAATTAGACTTCAGAAGATGGATAATGAGAAACTTTTGTGAGCTAAAAGATCATGTATTAAATCGATGCAAAGAAACTAAGAACCTTGAAAAAAGATTTGAAAAAAGATTTGAGGAAATGATAACAAGAATGGATACCTTAGAGAGGAATATGAATGAATTAAAGGAGCTGAAAAACACAATACGAGAACTTCGCGAAGCAAACACAAGTTTCACTAGCCGAATTGACCAAGCAGAAGAAAGAATATCTGAAGTCGAAGACCAACTCAATGAAATAAAACGAGAAACCAAGATCAGAGAAAAAAGCGCAAAAAGGAATGAACAAAGTCTCCAAGAAATGTGGGACTATGTGAAAAGACCTAACCTACGTTTGATAGGTGTACCAGAAGGGGATGAAGAGAATGAATCCAAGCTGGAAAATACTCTTCAGGACATCATCCAGGAAAATTTCCCCCACCTAGCAAGACAAGCCAACACTCAATTGCAGGAAATACAGAGAACACCACAAAGATATTCCACAAGAAGAGCAACCCAAGGCACATAATCGTCAGATTCAACAGGGTTGAAATAAAGGAGAGAATACTAAGGGCAGCCAGAGAGAAAGGTCAGGTCACCCACAAAGGGTAGCCCATCAGACTCACAGCAGATCTCTCGGCAGAAACACTACAAGCCAGAAGAGAGTGGGGGCCAATATTCAACATTCTTAAAGAAAAGAACTTTCAACCCAGAATTTCATATCCAGCCAAACTGAGCTTCAGAAGTGAAGGAAGAATAAAATCCTTTGCGAACAAGCAAGTACTCAGAGATTTTGTCACCACCAGGCCTGCTTTACAAGAGCTCCTAAAAGAGGCACTACACATAGAAAGGATCAATCAGTACCAGCCATTCCAAAATCACACTGAATGCTAAAGAGCTTCAACATAATGAAGAATCTACAACAACTAACAGGCAAAACAGCCACTTAGCATCAAAATGGCAGTATCAAATTCACACATAACAATATTAACCCTAAATGTAAATGGACTAAATGCACCAATCAAAAGACACAGACTGGCAAATTGGATAAAAATCCAAAACCCATCAGTGTGCTGTATCCAGGAAACCCATCTCACATGCAAGGATACACAAAGGCTCAAAATAAAGGGATGGAGGAAGATTTACCAAGCTAATGGAAAGCAAAAAAAAGCAGGAGTTGTAATTCTCATCTCTGATAAAATAGACTTTAAAGCAACAAAGATCAAAAGAGACAAAGAAGGCCATTACATAATGGTAAAAGGATCGATACAACAAGAAGAGCTAACGATCCTAAACATATATGGACCCAACACAGGAGCACCCAGATACATAAGGCAAGTTCTTAATGACTTACAAAAGGACTTAGACTCCCACACAATAATAGTGGGAGACTTTAACACTCCACTGTCAATACTAGACAGATCAACCAGACAGAAAATCAACAAGGATATCCAGGGCTTGAACTCAGACCTGGAGCAAGCAAACCTGGTGGACATTTACAGAACTCTCCACCCCAAATCTACAGAATACACATTCTTCTCAGCACCACATCACACCTACTCTAAAACTGACCACATAATTGGAAGTAAAGCACTGCTCAACAAATGCAAAACAACTGAAATCATAACAAACAGCCTCTCAGACCATAGTGCAATCAAGTTAGAACTCAGAATTCAGAAACCGACCCAGAACCGCACAGCTTCATGGAAACTGAACAACTGGCTCTTGAATGTTGACTGGGTAAACAACGAAATGAAGGCAGAAATAAAGAAGTTCTTCGAAACCAATGAGAACGAAGACACAACGTGCCAGAACCTCTGGGACACATTTAAAGCAGTCTCTAGAGGAAAGTATATAGCAATAAGTGCCCATATGAGGAGAATGGAGAGATCCAAAACTGACACCCTATCGTCAAAATTGAAAGAGCTAGAGGAGCAAGATCAAAAAAACTCAAAACCCAGCAGAAGACAAGAAATTACTAAGATCAGAGCTGAGCTGAAGGAGATTGAGACACGAAAAACCCTTCAAAAAAATCAATAAATCCAAGAGCTGGTTTTTTGAAAAGATCAACAAAATAGACAGACCACTGGCCAGACTGATAAAAAAGAAAAGAGAGAACAACCAAATAGATGGAATAAAAAATGATAAAGGGGAAATCACCACAGATTCCACAGAAATTCAAACCATCATCAGAGAATATTATAAACAACTCTATGCACATAAACTAGTAAACCTGGAAGAAATGGATAAATTCCTGGACTCCTGTGTCCTCCCAAGCCTAAACAAGGAGGAAGCCGAAACTATGAATAGACCAATAACAAGGTCTGAAGTCGAGGCAGCAATTAAGAGCCTACCTCACAAAAAAAGCCCAGGTCCAGACGGGTTCACAGCCGAATTCTACCAGACACACAAGGAGGAGCTGGTACCATTCCTTCTAAAACTATTTCAAACAATCCAAAAAGAGGGAATCCTTCCCAAATCATTTTATGAGACCAACATCATCCTGATACCAAAACCCGGCAGAGACTCAACGAGAAAAGAAAACTTCAGGCCAATATCCACGATGAACATAGATGCAAAAAATCTTCAATAAAATACTGACAAACCGAATGCAACAGCACATCAAAGAACTTATCCATCATGATCAAGTAGGATTCATCCCGGGGATGCAAGGCTGGTTCAACATATGCAAGTCTATCAACATAATTCACCACATAAACAGAACCAAAAACAAAAACCACATGATTATCTCAATTGATGCAGACAAGGCATTTGACAAAATTCCACAGCCCTTTATGCTAAAAACCCTCAATAAACTCAGTATTGATGGAATATATCTCAAAGTAATAAAAGCTATTTATGACAAACCAACAGCCAATATCATACTGAATGGGCAAAAACTGGAAGCATTCCCTTTGAAAACTGGCACTGGACAAAGATGCCCTCTTTCACCACTCCTATTCAATAGAGTACTGGAAGCTCTAGCCAGAGCAATCAGGCAAGAAAAAGAAATAAAGGGTATTCAAATAGGAAAGGTGGAAGCCAAATTGTCTCTATTTGCAGACGACATGATAGTATACCTAGAAGACCCCATCGTCTCAGCCCAAAACCTCCTGAAACTGATAAGCAACTTCAGCAAAGTCTCAGGATATAAAATCAATGTGCAAAAATCACAAGCATTCCTATACACCAATAACAGACTTAAAGAAAGTCAAATCAAGGACAAACTGCCATTCACAATTGCTTCAAAAAGAACAAAATACCTAGGAATACAACTTACAAGGAAAATAAGGGACCTCTTCAAGGAAAACTACAAACCACTGCTCAATGAAATCAGAGAGGACACAAACAGATGGAGAAACATTCCATGTTCATGGGTAGGAAGAATCATTATTGTGAAAATGGCTATACTGCCCAATGTAATTTACAGAATCAATGCTTTCCCCATCAAGCTACCAGTGACCTTCTTCACAGAACTGGAAAATCCCCCATGAACTTCATATGGAACCAAAAGACAGCACGCAAAGCCAAGTCAATTCTAAGCAAAAAGAACACAGCGGGGGGCATCACACTACCAGACTTCAAACTATACTACAAGGCTACAGTAATCAAAACAGCATGGTACTGATACCAAAACATTGATATAGACCAATGGAACAGAACATAGGCATCGGAGGCAACACAACATATCTACAACCATACAATCTTTGATAAACCTAACAAAAACAAGCAATGGGGAAAGAATTCCCTGTTTAATAAATGATGTTGGGAAAACTGGCTAGCCATGTGCAGAAAGCAGAATCTGGACCCCTTCCTGACACCTTACACTAAAATTAACTCCAGATGGATTAAAGACTTAAACATAAGACCTGGCACCATAAAAACCCTAGAAGAAAATCTAGGCAGAACCATTCAGGACATGGGAGTAGGCAAGGATTTCATGAACAAAACACCAAAAGCATTGGCAACAAAAGCCAAAATAGACAACTGGGACCTAATCAAACTCCACAGCTTCTGCATGGCAAAAGAAACAGTCACTAGAGTGAATCGGCAACCAACAGAATGGGAAAATATTTTTGCAGTCTACCCATCTGACAAAGGGCTGATATCCAGAATTTACAAAGAACTCAAACAGATTTACAGGAAAAAAACAAACAAGCCCATTCAAAAATGGGCAAAGGATATGAACAGACACTTTACAAAAGACATACATGAGGCCAATAAACATATGAAAAAATGCTCATCATCACTTGTCATTAGAGAGATGCAAATCAAAACCACATTGAGATACCATCTCACACCAGTTAGAATGGCAATCATTAAAAAATCTGGGGACAACAGATGCTGAAGAGGATGTGGAGAAATAGGAACACTTTTACACTGCTGGTGGGAGTGTAAATTAGTTCAACCATTGTGGAAGACAGTGTGGCAAGTCCTCAAGGACCTAGAAATAGAAATTCCAATTGACCCAGCAATCCCATTACTGGGTATATATCCAAAGGACTATAAATCGGTCTACTATAAGGACACATGCACACAAATGTTCATTGCAGCACTGTTTACAATAGCAAAGACCTGGAACCAACCCAAATGCCCATCGATGATAGACTGGACTGGGAAAATGTGGCACATATACACCATGGAAATTATGCAGCAATCAAAAAATGATGAGTTCATGTCCTTTGTAGGGACATCGATGAATCTGGAGAACATCATTCTCAGCAAACTGCCACAAGAACAGAAAATGAAATACCTCATATTCTCACTCATAGGCGGGTGATGAACAATGAGAACACATGGACACAGGGAGGGGAGTACTACACACTGGGGTCTATTAGGGGGAATAGGGGAGGGACAGCAGGAGGGGGAGCTGGGGAGGGATAGCCTGGGGAGAAATGCCAAATGTGGGTGAAGGGGAGGAAGGCAGCAAAACACACTTCCATGTGTGTACCTATGCAACTATCTTGCATGTTCTGCACATGTACCCCAAAACCTAAAATGCGATAAAAATAAATAAACAAATAAAAATTTTTAAAAATAATGTTAATGAAGACAAGAAAAATATTTTACTGTATTTGACTGAAACAGGAGAGGACTAGGGGCTAGTCAGTCAGAGAGAAGGAATAAAACATCTCTTAAGACATGGTCAATGACGTATCTGATAGAACTTAGTCCCAGAAGAAAGCAGAGGTCTTTTGGAAGGAGATTTAAAATAAGAAGCCTGAAAATGCTCTTGCAAGTTAATGTTCAACTGACAATGGCAGGAAGAAATAAATATTTCCCCAAAGATGAATCCATTACAGGGATAATATCACAGGGCACCCCAATATAATGGTGAAAATATTGGCATAGCTTTTTTAAGAAAAGGAAGTGTTGAAGTTAGATGAAACTGAATGTCATTTCTAGACAGTATATATATATATATATATATATATATATATATATATATATATATATATATATAAATAGTAATTCTTTTGGGTCAACTAAATTCTCAGGTACTATCTGTGGTTTTACACACACACCTAGCATGTGACCTACAAAGTTGGCCCAATATAGAGAATGAAAACTACGCTTACAGAAGTTTAGGGAGACTAAAAAAAAAACAATAACAACAGCTAAGTGTTAGAAAAACAGTGGAAACAAAAAAAGAACAATGCATTATCAAAGTGTGTGTCCCCTGAACACACAGAGGAAGAAGGAGAGTATTCCTCAAAAGAAGAAATTGAAATTTGGTTTAGGAAGTAGATTCTATGCATTAATGGGTACCTAATGTTTTGTTAACTTGATTCTTTTATTTTGTAAATATTATCCATATATGTGTGGTCTTATTCCTGTTTAAACCTTCATCTGACAGACTGCTTAACACAACTGCTCTTGGCAACACTTCTAGCCTAATGCCAATCCACTTTATATCAATATCAATCTATTGATCAGTCTAGTTTTAGGGGTCAGGGAGCCCAGTACATAACATTCATCTCCTATGCCCAAATCACACATAACTGAGAGACAGTAAAAGGGTTCAGAAATATGGAGATCAAAAATTTTAGCCTTTACAATACTGTGAAAACTGGAATAGAAGACATGACTTTACATACCTACCCTCAACAGGATTTCTAACACTTCATCCCAGAATTAACCTCATTCAACAGTCACAGGTTTTCCCACAGGTGCAGAGCCTAACCTGATAAATATAGGATGTTGCCCAGAAGGCAGATTTGAAGGCACTCTCTTTTTAAAGGTGTTCTGAACACTACAGCATGCCCATTTCATTCTCTTACACTCACCAACAATTGCATAGTCTTTCGAAGGCAGCTGAGGGTATGTAGAGAGGGGCCAAGATCATCCCTGTTGAAACTTGTTCCTCATGGAAGCATAAGGGTTAGGAAGAAAGTACCCCACTCCCAAACCTCCAGTATTTCTGAGACAAGAAGTAAATTAAATTCTCTCAGGAAATTTATCTCCTTCCTGAGACAGACAAACTGTTTTTCACCAAGGGCAGTTCAGCTGAGAACAATTAAGCTGATAACCAGGTCTTTGGGGCCCATCAGGTATAAATGGAGCTTGGGATTATAATCCAAGTAACTCTTCAATTTCTTCCCCATCATGATCTGAATCTCTAACCTACATATCCTTTTCAATGCTCTGCAGCCAATTAAATCTCTTCTCTAAAATAGCCTTGATACATAATTTCCCTGAGGCTTAACACTCTAATCCAACTTTCATATCATTTTTAATTTGCCATTGCAATTTTAAGGTATGTATTTTCTGCTAGATAGAAAGGTGTGTTATCTATCTTGTCTTCTATTGGCTGACAAGTCTTCTTACAATGCCTACCATTTTGTGACAACTGAACAATTTGTTGCTTCTGCTGTTGTTGAAGGTTTTGAGATCCACCATGAAGCAAGAACTAGAGGAAGCAAAGAAAAAATATTCTCTTGGTGAATTTCTCTGCATGCCCAATATATGTAGAAGAATCTGTATCCTGTCTCTTTGGAGGTAAGTTTCATGCAGTGCATGAGGAATGTTAAAATAGAGGAGATATAAATCCATTTCTTATTTTAAGTGATAAAACATGTGAAAGGAAAAGATTTGGGGGATAAAATATGAAAAGTCCATAAAGAGAACTGCTATTTTTAAAGGTGGTAAAAAGGGTTGTGAAAAGGCTAACACAAAATTAATTGTACAATGATTTCTGTTTATAACATCGTTCCACAAAGCTGATCACTGGAGAATTATGCTGAGAACTTCAATCATGGTATAGGTTTGGGCTCAAAGTTTCTTCATTTGTTTTCATTTTAATTTATGTAAATTATAAGAATGTATACAGATCAATGACTATTTCCATTTATTAATATCTAGCCACCACTCAGATCAAAGTACAGAAAAAACTCTAAAACACTAGAAGATGATCACATGTTTAGCAGGATGACATAATAGAAAATTCTGCCCCTTAATCCCACACAGAAACACTGATTTACCAATGACTGGACAAAAATACTTGCATGGGAATTCCAAAATGGAGGTAAAACATTGTAATGCCCAGTTGAGCATGAAACCAAAAACAGTTGCGTTGAAATGGGCAAGAAGAGTAATGTCAGTTTATACATGACAGACTCTTCCCAAAGTTGTTACAGCTTGTGCCAAGAGAGAACACCCTGGTCTATGACTTTTCCCTCAGAGGGAGGGAGAGAGTAGAGCATTCATACACACCTTGGCCTTTGGACACACTGTGTGAGGAATTGGTGTCTGTCTCTCCTCACCCAGAGCACTGATGGAACTGGCATATTTAAATGTCTAGGGTCACTGAGGACAAAGTGAGTACAAAAGCTGTGACTTACACAGCTCAGTGTAATGAAAAGAAGATACACAACCTGAGATTTCTCCCTCTAGAGGAGGAGGAGTTAAGTATATGTCTGATACACTGATTTTCCAGGGAGATGCCCAAGAAATTAGTTTCTTTCTTGCCCAACCATTATGCCAGTAGGACCCCACACACTCTAGATGTCTCAGAACTACTGAGAACAAAGAATAGCTGGATGTCAAGCTGATGCATCAGAGGACCATGGTATGGCAGAGAGAAAGCAAGAGATTACCAGTTCCTGAAAATCAGAAACCAGGAAATCCCACTAATTGGGAATCTACAGACACAAATACAGAGAAGACACTTTCACAGAGTAGACTTGACAGGTCCCCAGAATCACTGTCTGGACTGATTGCAAAAGCCAGTCTGGGAAGACAGGAAGAGGTGGCTATTTCTTCAAATGTATAGGTACCAATTCAAAGCTACAAAGAACAAGAAGAAACAGAGAAGTATGACACGAAAGGGAACAAAATAAATCTTTAGAAACTGATAATAAGAAAATGGAAGTATATAGACCGGACAAGTGGCTCATGCCTGTAATCCCAGCACTTTTGGAGGCCGCAGAAGGCAGGTCAGGAGTTTGAGATAAGCCTAGCCAAACATGGTGAACCCCCATCTCTACTAGAAATACAAAAATTAGCCAGTCTTCATGGCACTCACCTGTAATTCCAGCTACTCAGGAGGCTGAAGCACCAGAATTGCTTCAACCTGGGAAGTGGAGGTTGCAGTGAGTCAAAATCGCACCACTGCACTCCAGCCTGGGTGACAGAGCAAGGCTCTGTCTCAAAAAAAAAAAAAAAAGGATTACAAACTTAAATGTAAAATCTAAAACTATGAAAATACTAGAAGAAAGCATTGAGGAAATGCTTTAGGACATTGATATAAGCAAAATATTCTTGAGCAAAAACTCAAAAGCACAGGCATACAAAGCCAAAAAATGACACATGGAATTACATCAAGCTAAAAAGCTTCTGCACAACAAAGCAAAATAATCAACAAAGTGGAGGAACAACCTACAGAATAGAAAAAGACCTGCAAACTGTTCAGTTGGGATTAACAAATCAAACCTATAAGGAACGTAAACAACTCAGTAGCAAACAAACAAATAACTTCATTTTTAGATGGGCAAAATATCTGAATAGACATTTCTTAAAAGAAGACATACGAATGGCTAACAAGTACTAAAAATGCCCTATATCACTAATCACCAGAAAAATACAAATCAAAACCACAATAAGATATTATTTCACCCCAGTTAAAATATTATCAAAAAGACAAACAATAACAAATGCCAGTGAAGATGGAGAGAGAAGAAGATGTTTGTACAGTGTTGATGGGAATATAAATTAGTGCATCCACTATGCAAAACAGTATAACATTTTGTCAACATATTAAAAATGGAAATACCATATTATCCAGCAGTCTCAGTGTTGGGTATATGTGCAAAGGTAGAAAATCAGCATGTTGAAGACATAGCTGCACTTCTATGTTTATTGAAGCACTATTCCCAATAGCCAAGATATGATATCAACCTAAATGTTTATCAATGGCTGTATTTTTTTAATGGGGTATATTGGCAAGTTGTGGTGGCTCACACCTGTAATCCCAGAACTTTGGGAGGCCAAGGTGGATGAATCGCTTGAGTCCAGAAGTTCAGACCAGCCTGAACAACATGACAAAACCCTGTCTCTACAAAAAGGTAGAAAATATGAGCCAGGCATAGTATAGTCCCAGTTACTGTGGAGGCTGAGATGGAAAAATAGCTTGAGCCCAGGGAAATGAAGTGTCATTTTTGAAGTAGAGTGTCACTTTTAAGACAGAGTGAGACCCTGTCAAAAAAAAAAAAGAAAAGAAAAGAAAATGGGACACACACACACACACACAATGGAATATTATTCAGCCATAAAAATAATACATTCCTGTGGATGGAATTGGAAGAAATTATTTTAAGTAAAGTTATCCAGGCACCAAAAGACAAATATTGCATGTTCACACTCATATGTGAGAGCTAAAAAATTTATCTCCAGGTGGTAATAAGTGAAATAGTGGCTACCAGAAGCTGGAATGGTACTGGGGAGATGGTATTAAGAGGGATGGGATAATAGGTACAAAAACACAGTCAGATAGAAAAAATAAGATCTAGTTTTCAGTAGCACAGTAGTTAGAGTTGACTATAGGTGACTATAGTTAACAACAAAGTTCTTTTACATTTCAAAATAGCCGGAAGATTATATTTAAAATGTTCTCAACACACACACAGACACACACACACACACACACACACACACACAGGCACACACAGGCACACACAAAATCATGAATGTGTGAGATAATAGATAACCCGATTACTTAGGTTTTATCATTCCATACTGCATGGTTATATCAAAATATCACAGTGCCCCATAAATACGTATAACTATCATGTATCCATAAACATTAAAAAAATTTTTAATTACATCTAAACATTTTATAATAAAATCATCAAAAGAAAAGAAAGAATTTGGAAAGCAGTAAGAGAGGTGACTTGTCCTGTACTAAGAGAACCTCCATAAGACTTTTGGTTTGTTTTCCCACAGGAAGTTTACAGGCCAGCAGAAAGTATGATGATATATTCAGAGATGAAAACTGCCAACAAAAAGCACTATATCCAGCAAACTGACCTTCAGAAATGAAGGGAAATAAAGATTTTCCCAGACAAATAAAAACTGAGTGAGTTTGTCAACACTAGATTTGCATAAGAAATGTTAAACAGAACATTTCATGTTGAAACAAAACATCTGAAAGAGCTACATGAGAGCATATTAAAGTATTAACCTACTGGTAAATGCAACTAGAAGTCCAGAGCTAACATCGTACTTAATGAATAACTGAAAGCTCTTCCTTTAAGATCAAGAATATGAATCACCACTTCTATTCAATATAGTACTTAAAGTCCTAACCAGAGCAGTTAAGGAAGAAAAAGAGATTAAAAGCATGAAAACAGGAAAGGAAGAAGTAAATTAAGCTCTACTCACAGATTATATGATTTTATAAGTAAAAAGTCTAAAGATTACACACACACAAACAGTAGAATAAACAAATTTAATCAAAAAATACACATGTAAAAAATAGTTGTGATTTTATACACTAATAACAAAGTATCCAAAAATAAAATTAAGAAGTGATCTCATTTATAACACCATAAAAAGGAAGAAAATACTTAGGAATAACTTAAAAGGAGGCAAGAGATTTGTACACTGAAAACTACAAAACATTGATGAAATAAAGAAAACAAAGATAAATGAAAATATGTATCATATGCATGAATTGCAAAGCTTAATATTACTAAATGTCAACACTACTCTGGAGACAACAGATGCTGGAGAGGACTTGGAGAAATAGGAACACTTTTATACTGTTGGTGGGAGTGTAAATTAGTTCAACCATTGTGGAAGACAGTGTGGCGATTCCTCAAGGCCTTAAAAATAGAAATTCCATTTGACCCAGCAATCCCATTACTGGGTATATATCCAAAAGACTATAAATCGTTCTACTATAAGGACACATGAACACAAATGTTCATTGCAGCACTGTTTACAATAGCAAAGACCTGGAACCAACCCAAATGCCCATCGATGATAGACTGGACAGGGAAAATGTGGCATATACACCATGGAATATTATGCAGCCATCAAAAATGATGAGTTATTGTCCTTTGTAGGGACATGGTTGAATCTGGAAACCATCATTCTCAGCAAACTGACACAAGAACAGAAAACCAAATACCACATGTTCTCACTCATAGGTGGGTGTTGAACAATGAGAACACATGGACACGGGGAGGGGAGCATCACACACCAGGGTCTGTTGGAGGGGGCTAAGGGAGGACAGCAGGGGGTGGGGAGGTTAGAAGAGATAACATGGGGAGAAATGCCAGATATAGGTGATGGGGGGATGGAGGCAGCAAGCCACCTTGCCATGTATGTACCTATGCAACAATCCTGCATGATCTGCACATGTACCCCAGAACCTATAGTACAATTAAAAAAATTTTTTTAAGAAATCAGGATTGGGAAGAGACATTTGCACTCCCATGTTCACTGCAATATTATTTATAATTGCCAAGATATAGAAGTAACATAAATGTCCATTGACATACGGATACGTAAAATGTGGTATGTACACATGATGGAACATTAGTCAGCTTTGGAAAGAAAAATGTCATATCCAACATGTATGAATCTTGAGGAGATTATGCTAAGTTAACTACGTCAGGACAGAAGGACAGGCACTGCCCAATTCCCCTTATATGAGATATCTAAAATAGTCAAATTCATAGAAGCAGAAAGTAGAATGGTAGTTTCTTGGGGCAGAGGACAAGAGGAAATAAGAGGTTGCCATTTAATGGACATAAAAATCAGTTATGCAAGATTCTGTATGACATTATGCATACAGTTAAGAATCTTACTATACACTTAAAAATATATATTAACAGGGTAAAATTATGCATTTTTACCACAATTTTAAAAAGTAAATATGTGTTTTGAGAACTCCCAGCTAAACTGGGCTTTCAGCAAGCCTGCCCTAAGGGAAAAAAAAAAGAAGAGCTCGATGTGGGTGTTTCCAGTGACTTTTACAGAATCCATCTTTCACCTGGTGGGCAGCCTAATGCCTAATTGTCCAAAACATAACTGGGAAGGTTTGAACAAGCAGGAAGTCACACAGGAAAATAGTTTAGACTGGCATATGCCCTTGTGGTTCTTGCCTGATCCATGTGCAATTTATGCCTGTCTAACCATTGCTCTGGCACTGGGAGCCCAATCTTGTGTTCTCATTGCTATCCTAGGGAAAATCCAACTTTGAATAACCAGCCCCTAGTTCTTCCAATGGAAAGTATAAACTCAATACACTGTACAAAAGAAAACAAGTTAAAGAAGTCTACTTACAGATTCGGGGTGAGAATCCCCAGATCACATGAGGCAGAAGTAAAGAATCAGGCACAGAGAGAAAAAAGCACATAGCAACTAGCAGTATACATAAGGAAGTAGGTTGTGGGTCACTTAGAGCTTGCAGGCAAATGCCTGAATGGTCCATTTACAAGAAGCACTGGAAAAGTCACAAATCCAATCTGCTAGGCAGGAGAGATTCCTCTAAGTTTTATCTCTGGCCATTGGCTTGAGCTACTTGGGAGTGGCACAGAAATGGAAATTGTGTCAAGGGTGACTGAGCCCTGCCTCTGGTATGAAAAAGTTAAACTTGAATTCAAAATGGATGCTGAAGTAACAAAAAATTATAAGTATTCACTACAGTGAGATACAAATGTATGTTGCCTATATAATAAAAAGTTATCGACTGCCTCTCTTTTTAAGTTATACTTCAAGTTCTGGGATAAATGTACAGAACGTGCAGGTTTGTTACATAGGTATATATGTGCCATGGTGGTTTATTGCACCCATTACCCCATCATCTAGGTTTTAAACCCCACGTGCATTAGGTATTTGTCCTAATGCTCTCCCATCCCTTGACCCCAGCAGGCCCTAGTATGTGATGTTTCCCTCCCTGTGTCCATATGTTCTCATTGTTTAACTCCCACTTCTGAGTAAGAACATATGCGGTTTGGTTTTCTGTTCCTGTGTTAGTTTTGCTGAGAGTGATGGATTCTAGCTTCATCCATGTCCCTGCTAAGGACATGAACTCATTCTTTTTTTTGGCTGTATAGTATTCCATGGTGTATATATGCCACATTTTCTTTATCTAGTCTATCATTGATTGGGCATTTCAGTTTGTTCCAAGCCTTTGCTGTTGTGAATAGTGCTGCAATAAACATATGTGTTCATGTGTCTTTACAGTAGAATGATTTATAATCCTTTGAATATATACCCAGTAATGGGATTGCTGGGCCAAATTGTATTTCTAGTTCTAGATTTTTGAGGAATCGCCACACCGTCTTCCACAATGTTCGAACTAATTTACACTCCCACCAACAGTGTAAAAGCGTTCCTATTTCTCCACATCCTCTCCAGCATCTATTGTTTCCTGACTTTTTCAGGATCACATTAGGCTGTCCACCAGGTAAAAGTAGTATCCTGTGAAAGGCTCTAAAAACATCCACATCTAGCTCCTCTTCTAACTGGTGTCGGATGGTATCTCATTGTGATTTTATTTTCATTTCTCTAACGACCAGTGATGATAAGCTTTTTTTCATGTTTGTTAACCACATAAATGTCTTCTTTTGAGAAGTGTCTGTTCACATCATTTGCCCACTTTTTGATGGAGTTGTTTGATCTTTTTTCTTGTAAATTTGAGTTCCTTTCAGGTTCTGGATATTACTCCTTTGTCAGATGGAGATTGCAAAAATTTTCTCCCATTCTGTAGGTTGCCTGTTCACTCTGATGATAGTTTCTTTTGCTGTGCAGAAGCTCTTTAGTTTAATTAGATCCATTTGTCTATTTTGGCTTTTGTTGCCATTGCTTTTGGTGTTTTAGTCATGAAGTGCTTGCCCATGCCTATGTC
Organism: Callithrix jacchus; assembly: GCF_049354715.1. Lineage (NCBI taxonomy): Eukaryota > Metazoa > Chordata > Mammalia > Primates > Cebidae > Callithrix > Callithrix jacchus. Next base: position 120,382,197 of record NC_133511.1, on the reverse strand, counting down.
CTGAATGGTATTGCCTAGGTTTTCTTCTAGGCTTTTTATGGTTTTACATCTTATATGTAAGTCTTTAATCCATCTTGAGTTAATTTTTGTATAAGGTGTAAAGAAGGAGTCCAGCTTAAGTTTTCTGCATATGGCTAGCCAGTTTTCCCAGCACCATTTATTAAATAGGAAATTCTTTCCCCATTGCTTGTTTTTGTCAGGTTTGTCAAAGACCAGATGGTTGTAGATGTGTGGGGTTATTTCTGAGGCCTCTGTTCTGCTCCATTGGTCTCTATATCTGTTTTGGTGCCAGTATCATGCTATTTTGGTTACTGTAGCCTTTTAGTATAAATTAAAGTTAGGTAGCATGATGCCTCCAGCTTTGTTCTTTTTGCTTAGGATTATCTTGGCTATACAGGCTCTTTTTAAAATCCATATGAAATTTAAAGCAGTCTTTTTTTTAGTTCTGCAAAGAAAGTCAATGGTAGCTTGATGGGGATAGCATTGAATCTATAAATTACTTTGGGCAGTATGGCCATTTTCATGATATTGATTTTTTCTATTCATGAGTATAAAATGTACTTCCATTTCTGTGTGTGTGTCTTCTCTTACTTTCTTGAGCAGTGATTTGTAGTTGTCCTTGAAGAGCTCCTTCATGTCCCTTGTTAGTTGTATTCCCAGGTACTTCATTTTCTTTGTAGCAATTGTGAAAGAGAGTTCACTCATGATTTGGCTCTCTTTTTGTCTATTACTGGTGCATAGGAATGCTTGTGGTGTTTGCTTTTGGTTTTGTATCCTGAGACTTTGCAGACGTTGCTTAATAGTTTAAGGAGCTTTGGGACTGAGACGATGCAGCTTTCCAAATATACAATCGTGTCAACTGCAAACAGAGACAATTTCACTTTCTCTCTTCCTCTCTGAATACCCCTTATTTCCTTCTTTTGCCTGATTGCCCTGGCCAGAACTTCCAATACTATGTTAAATAGCAATAGTGAGAGACGGCATCCTTGTCTTATGCCAGTTTTCAAAGTTTCCAGCTTTTGCCCATTCAGTATGATATTGGCTATGGGTTTGTCATAAATAGCTCTTATTGTTAGAGATGGTGCCCATAAATACCTACTTTATTGAGTGTTTTAGCATGAAGCGGTGTTGAGTTTTACCAAATGCCTTTTCTGCATCTATTGAGATAATCATGTGGTTTTTGTCATTAGTTCTATTTATGTGATGGATTACATTTATTGATTTCCATATATTGGACCAGCCTTGTATCACAAGGATAAAGCCAACTTAACCATAATGGATAAGCTTTTTGATGTGCTGCTGGATTTGGTTTGCTGGTATTTTATTGAGGACTTTCGCATCAATGTCCATCAGAAATATCGGTCTCAAGTTTTCTATTTTTGTTGTGTCTCTGCCAGGTTTTGATATTAGGATGATGCTGCCCTCATAAAATTAGTTAGGGAGGAGTCCCTCTTTTTCTACCATTTGGAGTAGTTTCAGAAGAAATGATTCCGCTCCTCTGCACCTCTGGTAGAATTTGGCTGTGAATCTGTCTGATTCTGGGCTTTTTTGGTTGGTAGGCTATTAATTACTGCCTCAACTTCAGAACTTGTTATTGGTCTATTCCATGATTTGACTTTTTCCTGGTTTAGTCTTGAAGGGGGGTGGATGTATGTGTCCAGGAATTTATCCATTACTTCTAAATTTTTTAGTTTATTTGGGTAGAGATGTTTAAGTATTCTCTGATGTTATTTTGTATTTCTGTGGGATCAGGGGTGATATCTTCTATATCATTTTTATTGTTTCTATTTGATTCTTCTCTCTTTTCTTCTTTATTAGTCTGGCTAGCAAGCTATCTATTTGTTAATCTTTTCAAACAGCTCGTGAATTCATTGATTTTTGAAGGGCTTTTCATGTCTCTATCTCTTTCAGTTCTGTTCTGATCTTAGTTATCTCTTGTCTTCTGTAAGCTTTTAAATTTGTTTGCTCTTGCTTCTCTAGTTCTTTTAATTGTGGTGTTAGGATGTCAATTTTAGATCCTTCCTGCTTTCTCCTGTGGGCATTTAGTGCTATACATTTCCCTCTTAACAATGCTTTAGCTGTTTCCCAGAGATTCTGGTATATTGTGTGTTTGTTCTCCTTGGTTTCAAAGAACTTACTTATTTCTGCCTTAATTTTGTCATTTTCCCTGTAGTCATTCAGAAGCGGGTTGTTCAGTTTTCATGTAATTGTGCCATTTTGATTGAGTTTCTTAATCCTGAGTTCTAATTTGATTGCACTGTGGCCTGAAAGACTGCTTGTTATGATTTCCATTCTTTTACATTTGCTGAGGAGTGTTTTTCTTCCAATTATGTGGCTGACTTTAAAATACATACAATGTGGTACTGAGATAAATGTATAATCTTTTGATTTGGGGTGGAGAGTTCTGTAGATATCTATTAGGTCTGTTTGGTCCAGAACTGAGTTCAAGTCCTGAATATCCTTGTTAATTGTCTCATTGATCGGTCTAATATTGACAGTGGGGTGTTAAAGTCTCTCACTATTATTGTGTGGGAGTCTAAGTCTCTTTGTAGGTCTCTAAGAACTTGCTTAATTAATCTGGGTGCTCCTGTGTTGGGTGCATATATATTTAGGATAGTTAGCTCTTGTTGCATTGATCCCTTTACCATATGTAATGCCTTTCTCTTTTTTGATTTTTGTTCATCTAAAATCTGTTTTATCAAAGACTAGAATTACAATCCTTGCTTCTTTTTTTTTCTTTCTATTTGCTTGGTAAATATTTCTTCACCCATTATTTTGAGTCTACGTGTGTCTTTGCAAGTAAGCTAGTTCTCCTGAATACAGCACACCAATGGGTCTTGACTCTTTATCCAATTTGCCAGTCTGTGTCTTTTAATTGGGGCATTTAGACCATTTACATTTAAGGTTAATATTATTATGTGTAAATTTCATCCTGTCATCATGAAGCTAGCTGGTTATTTTGCACATTAATTGATGCTGTTTCTTTGTAGTGTTGTTGGTCTTTATATATTGGTATGTTTTTGCAATGGCTGGTACCAGCATTTTCTTTCCATATCTATTTATTCCTTCAGGATCTCTTGTAAAACAGAACTGGTAGTGACAAAATCCCTCAGCAGTTGCTTGTCTGTAAAGAATTTTATTTTGCCTTCACTTATGATGCTTGATTTGGCTGGATATGAAGTTATGAGTTAAAAATTCTTTTTTTTAAGAATGTTGAATATTGGTGTCCACTCTCTTCTGGCTTGTAGGGTTTCTGCTGAGAGATCTGCTGTTAGCCTGATGGGCTTTCCTTTGTAGGTAACCTGACGTTTCTCTTTGGCTGTCCTTAACATTTTCTTTTTACATTTCAATCTTGAAGAATCTGACAATTATGTGTCTTGGGGTTGCTCTTCCTAAGGAGTATCTTAGTGGTGTTCTCTGCATTTCCTGAATTTGAATGTTGGCCTGTCTTGCTAGGTTGGGGAAGTTCTCCTGGATAATGTCCTGAAGTGTGTTTTCCAACTTGGTTTCATTCTCCCTGTTACTTTCAGCTACACCAATTGTAGATTTGATCTTTTTGCAGCGTCCCATATTTCTTGAAGGTTTTGTGTATTCCTTTTCATTCTTTCTTTCTCTAATCTTCTCTCACACTTTATTTCATTTAGGCGATCTTCAATCTCTCACATCCTTTTTTTATTTGATCGATTTGGCTATTGATACTTGTGCATGCTTCACAAAGTTCTCCTGCTGTGTTTTTCAGCTCCATCAGGCCATTTTTGTTCTTCTCTGAACTGGTTATTTTAGTTAGCAGTTCCTGCAACATTCTATAAAGGTTTTTAGCTTCATTGCATTGGGTTATAACATACTCCTTTTGCTCAGAGGATTTTGTTACTACGCCCCTTCTGAAGCCTAGTTCACCTTCTGTCAACTTGTTGAACTCATTCTCCATCCAGTTTAGTGCCCTTGCTGTAGAGAAGTTGTGATCATTTGGAGGAGAAGACACATTCTGATTTTTGGTATTTTCAGCCTTTTTGCACTAGTTTTACCTCGTCGTTGTGGATTTATCTACCTTTGATCTTTGATGCTGATGGTCTTTGGATAGGGTTTTTGTGGGAGCATCCTTTTTGTTGATGTTACTGCGTTCTGTTTGTTAGTTTTCTTTCTAACAGTCAGGTGCCTCTTCTGCAGGTCTGCTGGGGTTTGCTGGAGGTCTACTCTAGACCCTGTTTTCCTGGGTATCACCAGCCGAGGTTGCAGAACAGCAAAGATTGCTGCATACTTTTTTCTCTGGAAGCTTCATTTTAGAGGGGCACCTGCCTGATGCCAAACAGAGACCTTCTGTATGAGGTGTCTGTCAACCCTGCTGGGAGATGTCTCCCAGTCAGGAGGCACGGGGATTAGGAGTCCACTTGAGGAGGCAGTCTGGCCCTTATCAGAGCTCAAGCACTGTGCTGGAACATCTGCCGCTTCTTCAGAGCCAGCAGGCAGGAACATTGAAGTCTGCTGAAGCTGCACCCACAGCTACCCCTTCCCTTAGGTGCTCTGTCTCAGGGAGATGGGAGTTTGATCTATAAGTCCTTAACTGGGGCTGCTGCCTTTCTTTCAGGATGCCCTCCCCAGTGAGGAGGAATATAGAGAGGCAGTCTGGCCATAGCCACTTTGTGGCAATGCAGTGAATTCCACACAGTTTGAACTTTCTATGCAAGCCTCACTAACAGTGGACATTCTTCCCCTACCAAGCTCATATATCCCATTTGCTGGCTTCAGCCCCCTTTTCAGAGGAGTGAACGGTTCTATCTCATTGGGGTTTCGGGTGCCACTGGAGTATGAAAAAAACAACAACAAAACTCCTGCAGCTAGCTCAGTGTCTGTCCAAACAGCCACGCAGTTTTGTGCTTGAAGCTCAAGCCCTGGGGGTGTATCCACATGAGGTAATCTCCTAGTCTGCAAGTTACAAAATCCATGGAAAAAGCATAGTATCTGGGCTGGATAGCACAGTCCCTCACAGCTTCCCTTGGCTGGGAGTGGGGGGGAAGTTCCCTCCTCCCTTGCACTTCCTGGGTGAGATGATGCCCCACCCTGCTTCTGCTCATCCTCTGTGGGCTGCACCCACTGTCTAACCAGTTCCAATGAGATGAACCGGGTACCTCAGATGGAAAGCAGAAATCATTCACCTTCTGTGTTGGTCTCACTGGAAGCTGCAGACTGGAGCTCTTCCTATTCGGCCACTTGCCGTCTGTCTCTATCAACTTTATTTCTTATTCTATAAAATAAAACCATCATGAGGTTAGATGCCATTAAATATACATAATATGATTCGCGACCCGGAGCTGCGCGGGCACGGGCGCGGGTGAACAGGGGCTCCGGGTGCACGGCCGCCGAGGCTCGCCAGGCCCGGAGAACTCTAGCTCCCCCACGGAGTCGGCAGACTTCTATGAGGCAGAGCCGCGGCCACTGATGAGCAGCCACCTGCAGAGCCCCCCCACCCCCACACGAGCCCAGCAGGCCGCTTGGGCTCCCCCCCAACCCGCGTCTCCCCCGGCATCTGTGAGCACGACACGTCCATCGACATCAGCACCTACATCTGCCCGGCCGCCTTCAACGACGAGTTCCTGGCCGACCTGTTCCAGCACAGCCGGCAGCAGAAGGCCAAGGCGGCCGCGGACCCCGCGGGCGGCGGCAGCGGCGGAGATTTTGACTACCCGGGCGCGCCCGCGGGCCCAGGCGGCGCCGTCATGCCCGGGGGAGCGCACCAGCCCCCGCCCGTTAGAGGTGCGCGGCCGCAGGCTACCTGGACTGCAGGCTGGAGCCCCTGTACGAGCGCGTCGGGGCGCCGGCGCTGCGGCCGCTTGTGATCAAGCTGGAGCCCCGCGAGGAGGACAGGAAGCCAAGCAGCTGGCACTGGCCAGCCTCTTCCGGTACCAGCCGCTGACGCAGCCCTAGCACCAGCACCCGCCACCCACGCATCTGGCCACCCCGCACCTGCAATTTCAGATCTCGCACTGCGGCCAGACCACCATGCACCTGCAGCCCTCTCACCCCACGCCGCCGCCCACGCTCATGCCCAGTCTGCACCCCGCGTCCGCGCTTGGCGCCGCTGGCCTGCCGGGCCCCGGTGGCGCGCTTAAGGGCCTGGGCGCCGCGCACCCCGACCTCCGAGCGGGTGGCGGCGGCGGCACAGGCAAAGCCAGGAAGTCGGTGGACAAGAACAGCAACGAGTACTGTGTGCGGCCCAAGCACAACATCGCTGTGCGCAAGAGCCACGACAAGGCCAAGCAGCGCAACGTGGAGAGGCAGCAGAAAGTGGTGGAGCTGACCAGTGACAATGACTGCCTGCGCAAGCGGGTGGAACAGCTGAGCCGCGAACTGGACACGCTGCGGGGCATCTTCCGCCAGCTGCCAGAGCGCTCCTTAGTCAAGGCCATGGGCAACTGCGCGTGAGGCGCGCGGCTGCGGGACCGCCCTGGGCCAGCCTCTGGCAGGAACCCGGGGAGTGATTTTGGGTCGCCGGATCGCGAGGCTTGCTCCCGACGTGCGAGCCAGTACTAGGAGATTCCGGTGCCGCCTGAAAGCCTGGCCTGCTCCGCTTGTCCCCTCCCTTCCTCTGCGCCGGGCTTGGTGCGTCTAAGATGAGGGAGCCAGGCAGTGGCTTCTCCCTGCGAAGAGGTGAGAATTCTTGGGGCTGAGCTGGGAGCCCCGTAACTCTAGTATTAAGGATAACCTTGTGCCTTGGAAATGCAAACTCACCGCTCTGATGCCTACCGAGTAGGGGGAGCAAATCGTGCCTTGTCATTTTATTTGGAGGTATCCTGCCTCCTTCCCAAGGCTACAGCAGGCCCCCATGAGAGAAGGAGGGGAGCAGCCGGTGGCCGGAGGAGGAGGGCTCAGGTAGCTGATATACCGACAAGCCAGCCAGCCCCAGCCGCTCCTCCATGCCTGTCTTATAGAGGGGTGGAAACATAGGGACTTGGGGCTTTGAACCTCAGGTTGTTCCGCTGGTTCTACATGAAGGTGGAGGGTCTCTAGGTCTGCACCTCTCCCATCCCTCCGCACACACCCCACCCCAGCCTGCCACACGTTGGGCTTCCCCCTGGGGCGGAACTCACTGAGATGAGCCCCCGGGGTCACCAGGCGACCAGTGGGAGCCACCACCCTCAGTCAGACCACAAAGCTAGATTGTGGGTCAGCTCTGAGGATGTATACCCCTGGCGTGAGAGGGGGGACCTGGCGATCTGGCCGTGTGGTGGGCGTGGGGGGTGAAGGGCCACTGGGACCCTCAGCCTTATTTGTATTGTATGCCTTCAGCATTGCCATAGGAACACAAAGCACTATCAGTCCATCCCAGAGGGACCGGAGTTATGACAAGCTTTCCAAATATTCTGCTTTATCAGCTGATGTCAACACTTGTATCTGGCCTCTGTGCCCCAGCAGTGCCTTGTGCAATGTGAATGTGTGCGTCTCTGCTAAACCACCATTTTATTTGGTTTTTGTTTTGGTTTGGTTTGGTTTTGCTCGGATACTTGCCAAAATGAGACTCTCAGTCAGCAGCTGGGGGAAGGGTCTGAGACTCTTTCCTTTTAGTTTTGGGATTACTTTGGATCCTGGGGGGCCAATGAGGTGAGGGGGGTTCTCATTTGCCCTCAGCTCTTCCCTGGCCCCTCCAGCCTGGGCTGCCCGAAAGCCTTGCCCCCCAGAGGTCATGGCTCCTGGTTGGGAAGGGAGGTGGCCTCCCGCCAACGCATCACTGGGACTGGGAGCAGGGAAGGACAGCTTGGTTCTCTTCTTTTGGGGAAAACATAGAGTCTCACCCTAAATGTTTTATGTATTATATCTATAATATAAACATATCAAAGTCAATAAATAAATAAATATACATAATATAAAAACAGGTTTTCTTATTCTAATCTAGATTTGCTACACAAGACCATCTACAGAATGAATGCCATGCATATACAATCTGTACCCAACAAGTTGTACATTTTAGTAAATGTTCGTGATTGGAAGGGTAGCATATGGAAATTTTGGCTTCTTAGATCTTTCCTGTTAAGTTTGACTGATTATCAGTACATTTTTATTTTTAATTTTCTATTTTCAGTACTGTGAACTGTTTTGCAGTGATTTTTGATGCCATGTGGCAAAATTGGTTTTAGAATATTAATAAAATCCATTGTTTCTAAAATAAATAAACTCTAGGCTCCATAGCACATTGTCCATAAAACATCTGCTGTCTTTCAAGGTACAATTGTTACCACTATCATCTAACCATTATTTTAAGATAACTTTAAAATCATCACCTCACAAGAAAATATTCCGTAAAATAGACTTTGCCTTTATACTTTAAGAGTCTACCTGAGCCAACATTATTCTCCTTTGTAGGATTTAGATTCCACAGATTATAGTATGTGACTTTTTTCTGTATTCACTACAGATCTGCAAATACCTTACCTCTCTGGGGCCTTAATTTGCACCTCCAGCACCTGGGAAATGTCTTCCTGCCGCAGACTCTCTTCCGTGCAGCCATCCTCCTGGCGAATTGTGTCGCACCGTGGGCACTGAAGCACGTGAACCGTCGAGTAAGCCAGATGCTTCTCATGTCCCTACTGGCAATCTGCCTTCTGGTCATCATATTGGTGCCTCAAGGTGAGAGAAGATCACAGGTGGAAGAAAGAAAATGCCTCTTCCTCTTTTCTCAGGGATTGTACTGGTCACACCTATCTGAAGCCAGAAGAAAAGGGAGACCTGAGTTCTCAGGATTCCCTGATTGAAACCTGGGGCTTTAAGGCAGATTATTACACAGAAGTTGCTGAGAAATGAGTCAAAGATGAGTACGGTTGGCTCGGATATGTGGTTGTCTTCACCACATTTGAGAAGCAGTAAGAAATTGATGTCATTTATTCATGATAGTTTCTCTGGGACAGCAATTGATCATTTGCCCTTTGGCCAATCAAATTCTTAGTAAGTATTGAGTGGTGAGGCTTTGTATCCCAATATGAGAACATAATACTGCTATTTCCTCCATCTGGGCTCTTTCTTATTATTACAGCTTCAGTGATAAAGTATGCCCTAATCCCTACATAGCCATTTGTGTGCCCTGATTAGGTCACCATAACTGCAATCCAAGTTCAGGGGAGTTATCTTGACTTCAAGGGAACAAAAGTCCCCCGTTTTATATACCAAAATGTCCAGGAGGCAGGAGGCAACCGTCAGTTAAGAACTTCTCTTAGAATCTACTTTCATAAATTAAATGATCACATGCAATAAATAAGGGAACCCAAGTTGTCACCAGGTTTCACCTGACTCCCAGAGTAGTAATGTATTTAACAAGATCCCAGGTTGGTGTGCTCCAGTCCTCCTCTTGACAGTAAGCAATGATACAAGTCTGGTGCAACGCAACAGAACCCACTCCAATGGCACGAGGCAGTTACATCTTTGTTTTAATGGGATAGAATCCTGCCTCTGAAACTTCCCTTCATTGGTTTCCAAAATCTGATTTTTTTTCTCCAATAAAGGTTTTTATTCTTCATCCTTGAAACATTAATACTCTAACTTGTCCTTGAACATAGGAACCCTGTCCATTTATGACTGTCTTTTGCAACCACAGCCCTATGTTAATATTGTGTATATATCTGGGTTTTAAAGTCTATGAGGACATAGATGAGTCTTACGCTCCCCAGTATTGCACACATGACAGTCCTGTATTCTGCAAGGAGGGCAGACGGGTCCCTGGACAGAATAAATGAGACCAAAGAAAAAAACTCTTTAATGTTTCCTCTCCTCCTATGGTGTATCCCTGATATACAGTGAGAATTGAAGCATCAACTTTTATTCACTATTAGCCACTGCACATTCTTTGCCTCTAAGCACTTTTCCTACAAATTTTACCCTTGGAAACACCTCCAATGCAGTCCTTTTCACTTCTACCTTGGGGGATTCTGATTCCTTCAGCCCAGATTTCCTGAGGCCTGTGGTCTTCCTTTCTCTAGAAATGCAGACCCTGCGTGTGGTTTTTGCAGTCCTGGGTTTGGGAGCTTCTGCTCTTAGCAATACCACAGGTATTGCCCAAGGAAATGAACTAATTCCTTCCGTAATCAGGTATGAAAGCTTATATGTGCTCTGTGATTCTCAAAATGGACCTTTCTCAACCAATCGACACTTAACGAGGGAAAAACTCTAAGACTAGTTAAAAAAAAAAGATCAAATATAATAGTCATAAAAACAACAAATTAGAGCCCAAGTTTATATCACACTGACCGTATGCCAGACACTGTGTTAAGTCTTTTGATGTAGCATCCCATGTAACCTTCTGAACCACCTGAAAGGTTGGTGCTAAGGATAACAGTATTTCGTAAATGATGAAAATGTGTCTAATTTACTTGTGAATTTAAAATAAATTGCTAGCAAATAAGAGGAAATTTCAAAAGCAAGAGTATGTTATTACCTCCATGTATCTAAATGCTCACCCATTATCACAGCACAATGATAAATCACAAATAATATGTGTGATTTTTAACAACTTTTTCTCTATTATCATTTGTACCCCAAGGGGAAGAACTATGGGAATCGCTGCAACCTTTGGTAATATTGGGGGAGCTCTGTCTCCCCTTGTGATTATCCTAAACATATATTCTCCACCCCTGCCCTGGATCATCTATGGAGTCTTCGCCATCCTCTCTGGCCTTGTTATCCTCCTCCTTCCTGAAACCAGGAACAAGCCTCTTCCTGACAGCATCCAGGATGTGGAAAATGAGTGAGTAAATAGCCTAGCTGCCCCTCAGAGGATCTGTGTGCTATAGACCTGTGCTGAGGAAGCAAAACATCATTTAGGGCCAGCACCCCTCAAAAAGGCTTAGACCTACACTATTCCCATGTAGTCAGTGCCCTTGGTCTAGATATAGCCTCATCCCTTCCACAGTGACCTCTGACATCCCCTGAGGCTCTCCAGATCACACAGACCAGCTCTGCCCAGCCTGTCTAGGAGGTTAATTTGTGGTAGCCCTAGTATGACATGCACACTCTTGAAGGTATTTTACAAACATGCAGAGATCCAAACACCAGCTTCTCATACCTGGGGAGCCCTCAGCCCAGTGAGTGTACCTGTTAGCATTCTGTGATTGCCAGTGCTTACAGGCCTGACTCCCAGGACACTGAAGAATTTGTGAGAGACTGTATAGAAAATAAGAGCCCCTTCCACACATGATATTTGTATCACATGTGAGATTCAGTCAATCTAATTTTCACTGGGAAAAGAGTGTTGGAAAGGGGGAAAAGAGGTGGTAACTAAAGTGATTTTTTAACTGATGAAGAATGAGAAAAGGTTCTGAAACTTTTCTGTGCTTCTCTTGCCTTTTCCAAAATCCCTTTGGCCAATGTCATGATGTCCAAGTGTGAGAGTAAAAACTATTAAAACTGCCTTCCCACATTCTAGGCTGGGAATTTGGCATTTTACTTCACAAGGTTTACACAAACACTTGGGGGCATAGGCATGGTTTTTATTAAAGCTGGTGGGCCAAGAATCAGTATATCCTAAAGAATGCAGGACTTACATGTTTAGTTCATGCCTTTCATTTTTGTGCTTTTTTCTTTGTTGGTTTCATTATATTTCTACCAGGAAAACATGCTCTGGACAAGCAGGGCAGGAAGATACCTGCGGCACAGTGACACGATTTTAAGAAATTCCAGGTGCTGACTGCTGATTAAACAGCAAGACAAAAGAAAAATCGAGACATTTCTAGACACTAGTAAAATTCAAAAATTAAACAAATAACAAGATATAATGGATAAATACATTCCATTTACAACTCTGATACTAAATGATTAAATAGAAAATATCTACAAATAATCATTAGAAGTTTGAAGAAAATCATAACACTTTAAAAGGAATCATAATAGAACATTTGTATAATTATATGTACTTAGCATGTTTCTGGATATGAAGATCAAATAATATTAAAAACAATGATTCTTCATCAATTATTTAATAGAGTAATTGCTGAAATCGTTACAATGTAAAAAACTCATACTTTTCTAAGAACTTTAAAAATAGTTCTAAAACTGAACATCCATATGCAGAAAAATAAAACTAGACCTCAAATCAAAATAAATTAAAAACTGGAATCTACGACCTCAAACTATGAAACTACCACAAGAAAGCATTGGAGAAAACTTCCAGTACATTAGACTGTGATGGCCATGGGGAAATTTTCCTTTTACTTGAGAAAAGCAGAGGAATAAGTAGAGGACCTTTGTATTGCACCTTGGGTACTGGCACCACCACAGGTTGGCAGAGCACTAAGCAGGCTCTTGGGGTCTCTAATTCTAGGACTAGATTCTTAAATGTTATTTCTTGACCTTCCCTGGACCAGAGAGGAGCCCACTGCCCCAGAGGGTGAGTCGCAGGCCAGGCAGCATTCATGACAAGCTGATTTAAGATCAATGAACCTTAAGGAAACATTGTCAGTAGGCTGGCCTCGTGGTCAGTGGTGGCAGTGGCTACAAGGCTAGGCTCCTCTGCCTTTGGGAAGGGGAGAAAAGAACAGAAATAATTGCATCCTTTGGTTTGAGGGTCAGCTCAGCCATGATACACTAGAATACCAAGTATTGGTATTGAAAAGTCTATTCTAATAGACTTTTCAGATATTTGATTCTAGCCCCTGATTCCCAAACAGCACTTCTGGACCCACTGATAGCCTGGAGGACCTCGCCACCCTGAGGAGAAGGACACAGGCCTAGCTGGCTTTGTCACCTGCTGATTATAGAACCCCAGGGCCTTAAGGAACACAGGCAGTAGCCAGGGAGTGGTTACAGCAGGCCCTGGTGACAGTCAGTGCTATGTAGGCTTTAGGTCTGACCTAGTGCAGTCCTGCTGGTGGTGGCCACAGGGGTGCTTGTGTCACTCCAACTCAAGATTTAGTTGGCTGAGAACAAAGAGAAGAGACTCTATATTTTAGAGAAAGTAAGAAAATGGAACAAGAGTCTGCCTCATAATCCAGAGAATTTTTCCAGATCTTGTCCAGGACCATCAAGGCAGTATCTCTATGACAATGTAAGAATCATAGTGTTACAAGGCTTGGGGTGCCCCCTAAAGCAGATATAGCTTAGGTCACAACACCCAAGTCCTTTCAAATATATGAAAAGCCTTCCCAAGAAGGGCAGCTTTACATAACCCCAGGCTGTGAAAACTACAACATATACCTAACTCTTCAATGCCCAGAAACCTAAGAATGTCTACTACCATCAACACCATCCAGGAAAACATGACCTTACCAAATGACCTAAATAAGATACCAGGGACCAGTACTGGAGAAACAGAGATATGTGACCTTTCAGCCAGATAATTCAAAAGAGTTGTGTTGGGAAAACTCAAAGAAATTCAAGATAACACAGAGAAGGAATTCAGAATTCTATAAGTCATTTGCAACAGCATGGATAGAACTGGAGATAATTAGGCTAAGTGCAATAAGCCAAGGGCAGAAAGACAAACATTGCATCTTCTCACTTATTTGTGGGATCTAAAAATCAAATCAATTGAACTCATGGAGATAGTAGAAGAATGGTTCCCATAGGCTGGGAAGGGTAGTGGGGCATTGTACTGGAGGTGGGGATGGCTAATGGGTACAAAAATAATAGAAAGAATAAATAACATTTAATTTTTGATAGCACAATAGGGTGACTGCAGTCAATAATAATTGTATACTTTAAAATAACTGAAAGAATGTAACTAGATTATTTATAACTCAAAGGATAAATGCTTGAGGGCACAGATACCCCATTCTCCGTAATGTGTTTATTTCACATTGCATGCCTGTATCAAAACATCTCATATGCCCCATAAATATATACACCTATGATGTACCTAAAAATTTTTTTTAAATAATAAATAGCTAACAGACACAGAGATCAATGGAACAAAACAGAAAGCCCAGAATTAAATGAATGTATTTATAGCCAACACATTTTTTACAAGGACATGAAGAATATTCATTGGGGAAAGCACACTCTATAAATTATGGTGGGAAAACTGGATATTCAAATGCAGAAAAATGAAACTAGATCCCTATCTCTGACCATATACAGAAATCAAATCAAAATCAATTAAAGACTTAAAATTCTGAAACTAAAACTAAAGATTAAAACAATGAAACTGCTGGAATAAAACACTGGGGATGCTCCAAAGCTTTGGACTTGGCAGAGATATTTTGTGTAAGAAATCAATACAGACAACCAAAGTAAAAATAGACGAAGAGAATTATGTCAAACTATTCATCTGACAGGAATTACAAAAATATACAATGAGTTCAAACAACTCAATAGAAAAAAAAATCCAGTTTAAAAATTGGCAAAAAAAAAAAAACATGAATAGGCATTTCTCAAAAAAGATATACAAATGGCCAACAGGTACATGAAAAAAATGCTGAGTATCACTAATTATCAGAGAAATGCAAATCAAACCCACCACTAGGAGGTGTCCTCTCACCCCAGTTACAATGGTTATTATTAAAAAGACAAAAATAGGCCGGGTGCTGTGGCTCATGCCCGTAATCCTGGCACTCTGGGAGGCTGAGGCAGGCAGATAACCTGAGGTCAGGAGTTCGAGACCAGCTTGGACAAGATGGCAAAACTCCCTCTCTATTAAAATACAAAAATTAGCTGGGTATGGTGGCACATGCCTGTAATCCCAGCTACTTGGGAGGCTGAGGCAGGAGAATCCCTTGACCCCAAGAGAGGGAGGTTGTAATGATCCAAGATCGCACCACTGCACTCCAGCCTGGGTGACACAGCAAGACTCTGTCTCAAACAAACAAACAACAAAAAAAGACAAAAATAACAGATGCTGGCAAGGATGTGAAGAAAAGGGAGCAAATATGCTATTGATGGGAATGGAAATTAGTACAGCCACTGTAGAAAACAGTATGGAGAGTGTTCAAAAAATCAAAACTGGCATATGATCATATGATCTAGCAATCCCACTGCTGAGTACATAGCCAAAGAAAAGAAATCCACATATCAAAGGGAGGGTACATTCCCACATTAGTTGCACAACATTGCACTGTTCAGTACCAAAGATATAGACTCAACCTGTGTCCATCAACAGATGAATAGATTTTAAAAATTTTGGTACATATATACAATGAAATACTATTTAGTATTTTTAAAAAAATAAATTATATCATTTGCTGAAACATGGTCGGAACTAGAGAACATTATGTAAGTGAATAAGACACCAAAAGACAAATATCAAATGTTCTCACTCATGTGTGGGAGCTAAAATGTTGATCTCATGAAGGTAGTGAGTAGAATACTGGCTACCAGAGGCTTAGACAGGTATACAAGTGTGGGGAGTGGGGAGAGAAAGAGGTATTCGTTAATGAGTACAAATACACAGTTAAATAAAATCAATACGTTCTAAGGTTCTATAGCAGAGAAGGGTGACTATAGTTAACAACCATGTATTCTATATTTCAGAATACCTAGAAGACTTCCAATATATAGACATGATAAATACTGGGGGGTGATGGACACTCCAGATACCCTGGCTTGATTATTACATACTTTATACATGTAACTAAATATCACACATATCCCATAATATATATAGAAATTATATAGCAAGTAAAAAGTTAAAAATTAAGGGAAAATGTGGCACATATACACCATGGAATACTATGCAGCCATAAGAAACGATGAGTTCATTGTCCTTTGCAGGGACATGGATGAACCTGGAGAACATCATTCTCAGCAAACTGACACAAGAACAGAAAATGAAATACTGCATGTTCTCACTCATAGATGGGTGGTGAACAATGAGAACACATGGACACAGGAAGAGGAGCACTACACACTGGGATCCGTTGGGGGGAATAGGGGAGGGACAGCGGGGGATGGGGAGTTGGGGAGAGATAGAATGGTGAGAAATGCCAGATATAGGAGAAGGGGAGGAAGGCAGCAAATCAGACTGCCACATGTGTACCTATGCAACAATCTTGCATGTTCTTCACATGTACCCCAAAACCTAAAATGCAGGGACATGGATGAATCTGGAGAACATCATCCTCAGCAAACTGACACAAGAACAGAAAATGAAATACCGCATATTCTCACTCATAGGTGGGTGATGAAAAATGAGAACACATGGACACAGGGAAGGGAGTACCAAACACTGGGGTCTATTGGGGGGAAGAGGGGAGGGACAGCGTGGGGGAGCTGGGGAGGGATAGCCTGGGGAGAAATGCCAAATGTGGGTGAAGGGGAAGAAGGCAGCAAAACACACTGCCATGTGTGTACCTATGCAAATGTCTTGCATGTTCTGCACATGTGCCCCAAAACCTAAAATGCAATTTAAAAAAAAGTTAAAAATTAAAATTAAAAAAGGAAAATGAAAAAATATCTGTAATTAAGAAGTAAGGGGTTGGGGCCAAAGCTAACCTATGAACAAGCCCAAAAGAATTTTCTGGGAGTAGGAAATTGTTCCGCATGTTGACAGGATTGCAGTTTACACTGGTAGTTCAACTGATTTAAATACCTTCGATTTCAGTTAAGATTGCATATTTCAGGGCAATGTGTACACTTTAAGTTAAAGGAGCCATAAGCAAAAAAAGATATGCCTGTATATTATTTTTACAATTATCTAAATAGTGGTTACTCACAAAAAACCAGGAAGACATTTTATTCTGAAGCAGCACACAGGTGTTTTCTTAATTATGCTTAAGTTATATTTTGTTATGTGAATGACGATTAAATAGCTGTTCTGTTTATAATAATTCTTTTAAATATACATATGTGTTTTAGGTACACTTCTATATGCAAATTTCAATACTCCTACATGGTTAAAAATTTAAGTAGAGTAATATAGATTTGGCCGGGCGCGGTAGCTCAAGCCTGTAATCCCAGCACTTTGGGAGGCTGAGGCGGGTGGATCATGAGGTCAAGAGATCGAGACCATCCTGGTCAACATGGAGAAACCCCGTCTCTACTAAAAATACAAAAAATTAGCTGGGCATGGTGGCACGTGCCTGTAATCCCAGCTACTCAGGAGGCTGAGGGAGGAGAATTGTCTGGACCCAGGAGGCAGAGGTTGCGGTGAGCCGAGATCGCGCCATTGCACTCCAGCCTGGGTAACAAGAGTGAAACTCTGTCTCAAAAAAAAGATATATATATATAGATTTGCTGGTAACTATGCTAATTTCGAAAAGAGGAATAAAGCTAAATGACTTTCCCTGCCAGATTTTAAACATATATTATGCAAAACAAATGTTTAAAAACAATGAGGTAAGAGAACAGGAGAAACGGTCTGATCAATAAAACAAGTGTTCCTGTGCACAGAGTGTAATACCTATTAAATGATTCAGGACGCAGAACATATTGAGGTGATCATAATGGAAATATAGCCCACTCTGAAAACAAATATGGGTGAATACCACAGCATCTGTTAAAGTGGAACCCCAATATAAGCAAAGGTAATAACCAGGGCGATGTCCTTGCAAACCGCATGTATTCATCAGGGTTCTACAGAGAGACAGACCAGTAGAATATATATCTATGAATGACAGAGGTTTCTTAGGCTAATTGGCACATGTGATTATGGAGGCTGAAATCCTGTGGCAGGTTGTCTGCAAGCTGAAGACCCAGGTATGCTGGTCATGGGTTCAGTCCAAGTCTGAAGACTTCAGAACCAGGGAAGCTGCTGGATAAGTTTTGGTGTTCAAAGGCCAGGTAGGCTGGGGTTCTGATGTCCAAAGCAGAAGAAAAGTATATCCTGAACCTAAAATGCAAATACACACACACACACACACACACAAAGAAAAAGAAAAGTGTATCCAAGCTCTGGAAAGAGAGAACAATTTACCTTTTCTGTTTGGGCCCCTAGCAGATTGGATGGTGCCCACCCACATTGAGGGAGCATGTTTCTGACCTAGTCCACTCAGACCCACAAGCTAATCTCTTCTGGAAACACCTCCCTCTAGGTACTCTTCAATTGAGTCAAGTGGACACCTGAAATTAACCATCACACTACATTTCCAGATTCTGTTGGCAATTTTATTGTGACTAGGTCCAGGCAATAAAAGATAGTGGAATACTGGAGAGCAAAAGGAAGGCAGAAGCCCCCTTGATTAGGCAGGACCTACATCAGTGACAATATTTCCTCTGTTGTTCCAGCTCCCGCCATCTGGCTTGATTATTACGTACTCTTTACATGTAACTAACCTGTAACTTCCTGGTGCATTTCTAGCCCATTTCCTCTAGATTCCTCTGGGTTATCCTAGCACCTGAACACAGGCAGCATTAACTCTTCCCCTTGTTTTCCAGTTCTAGTGGTAGTACCTTCCTCCATTGCTGATGTCTGAGTTGTCTTACCATTTCTTGTCTGAACTTTTCCAAGTTAGTTCCCCATATTAAATTCTCTCTATTGAATAAATGATATGGTTTTTATGACAGGTTACCAATACCACAGAATGTCTCATGTTCCTTTGTTCAGTGTTTCACAATTATTTATTTGCCCCTTAACATGTTCCAAAAACCCTTCGAGATGATGAGGATACAAGAAAGAACAAAGCAGACTCTTTTGTTTCACTGGAAGTACATTCAAGTAGTGGGGAAACAGGTAATAAGCAACTATACAGCTGGTAATGCTCAATGGCATGAAGAAAATGAAACAGAATGAGGATATGGGTAGAGAGAGAGATGGTATCTAGATCAAGATGTAAGGAGAATACATAGG
This sequence comes from Callithrix jacchus, assembly GCF_049354715.1. Taxonomy (NCBI): domain Eukaryota; kingdom Metazoa; phylum Chordata; class Mammalia; order Primates; family Cebidae; genus Callithrix; species Callithrix jacchus. The sequence goes on along the minus strand of NC_133511.1, from coordinate 120,363,503 downwards.
GAAAGCCTCTCAAATGCGGTAACATTTGTCTGTAGAACTGAAAGAACTTACGGCATTTTTGAAGGATTGTGTGGAAAAGTCAATGCAGAAATCCTGGAGTGGCAATTGTGTAGTATCATTTGAAACATAAAGGTAGAGAAAAATGAGGTAAAGTCATATAGGTTAAGGGACGGAGGGGACCAAATCTAATAAGACCTTGAAGGCAGCATGGTGGTTGACATTATTCTGCAGGAGACAGAAGCCACATGACATATTTGAGATTTGACATGACAAATTGGAAATGGTATATGGAATTTATGTGGAAGAAAGGTAGGGGGGCAGGGGAATCATCCAGGTGAGAAATGAAAGTGACTTACACTTGGGAGGTAGTAGGCTGGTAGTTAGGAAAAGTCAGGTTCTGGACATCATTTGAAGGTAAAGCAAGTTTTAAAAGTTTAGGGGAGAAGTTTGCCGCAGATAAAAATCTAAGAGTGCGCTATAGTTTGGATGTTTGTCCCTCCAAATCTCATGTTGAAATTTGACCCAAATTATTGGAGGTGAGCCCACTGGGAGATATTTGGGTAATGAGGGCAGATCTCTCATAGGTGCGTTACTACTCTACTAATTCCCTTAAAAACTGGCTATTAAAAAATATCTGGTACCTCCCCAACTGCATTCTTGCTACCTCTCTTGCCATGTGATCTCTGCAACACCCTGGCTTCCCTTCACCTTCTGCAGTGGAAACAGCCTGAAGCCCACCCCTGATGTAGATGCTGATGCCACAATAATTCTCTTTTTATATACTTATATATACTTTAAGTTCTGTGGTACATGTGCAGAACATGCAGGTTTGTTACATTGGTATACACATGCCATGGTGTTTGCTGCATCCATCACCCCATCATGTACATTAGGTATTATACAGTCTGCAGAACTAGGAGCCAAATATGCCTCTTTTCTTTACAAGTTACACAGCCTCAGGTATTCCTTTATAGCAACATACAACTAAGATAGAAGCATTAAAACATAAATTAAGAAAGTGAGTACATGTAAAGAAGATAAATTATTGTAGAAAATAACCCTCCAACACTCTGATATTTGAAGCACCTGCACAGAAAACTGAGAAATTAGAGCCTGGAATGAATTAGTAAAATAAAAATAGAGTAGAATCTGGGAGGCCAAATGAGAAAAATGTTTCCGGGAAGAAATTATCAACTGCAACAAATAAACATTTGGATCTGACAATGTGGAAAAGATTGAGACATTCCTTACTAAGAAGAAATTTGGTGATAAGTGCCTGATAGTATTGAGTTAAGATATAAATGGAAGGGAAGAAAATTAGAAAAGATATTTGTTGTCAATAATATCAGGTAATAGGGCAGTAGCTTAAGGAGAAAATGGGTTCATCAAAGTTTATTTTGGTTTCTGTTTTTCAAGTTGAGGGACAACACTGTCTGCAGTATGTCAGGAGTTTGGTGATTTCTTAATGGAGCTTATCTTTTACTACAGAGCTCTTTTTCCTGTGTCCTGGCTTTCCTTGCTTCCCCAAAAGATGGATAAGGTTCTGATTCCATTAATTCACTGGCAGATGTATTCAGAAATGAAGGCAGCTCTTCCTGGTGCATCTTTCTATGCAGGCTTCTATACAGGTTTTTACAGCAGTGCTCCCTTACCAAAGCTTCCCAAGTCCTTCAGTATACAGTTTGTTTCCACCGAGAAAACATGAACGTTAATACTAGTTTTGTCACCATGTAATATTGAAAGGTGTCAATGAGATCAAAGGAAAGAAGTGAGCACAGTAGCAAATCAATGTAAATGTCCTAAAGAAACTATATAAAGCCAGGAAAACAATCAGTAATGTTGGAAGGAAATGAAAGATAAATAGATGAACATAAGAGCCCATAGGCACAAAAAAACAGAGAGATTGCCACGTTGGTACACAATGGGAATTCAATCTCAGCAACAGTGAGCAGACTTCACCTCTCTTCCATTTGAATAAGACATGAACTTCTCATCCTGACATTACAGTACCTGGCCTTCTTTTGTCCAAGTAATTGTAGAATCTGTGAAACAGAAGAAGACTGTGTGCCCTGAGGATGGAATGAGAATTTTACAGGTAGATGTTTGAATCATCACCCATGGTTTCCTAATTTCCACCAGTCTAATCCTCTACTGTGTACCCAACACTGGACACCCCGCCAGACCTGGTTAAGCTTTATACAGTGTTCACATCCTACTATCCCAGTCAACTTAATGGGGCATATTACAACACTTGTCCATGTAGCATTTCCCCTACAAACCAAGGAGGGTAATACCCATCTCCCAGGGTCATAGTAAGGAATAAATGACATGCACAGAATTCACCCAGCCCAGTGTCTGGCAAATAGGAAATGCCAACATATTACTAGTGATCGTTATTGTCCTTACTAATGCTTTTTTGTCTACATGCTTCTTTACTTTCTCATTACTCTTGAGATACATCACTATTTTGACCTATGTCAAACATTCATGGAACTATGAAACATTCATTCTCTTTCTTTTTGTGTCTATACTTGGTCATAATGACACTTTAGACTAATCTCCTCTCCTGCAAATTTTCTGGGTATCTTAAGAGATCTGAGGGATGGGGCTCAATGGTTTCAGCTTCTTCTCTTCCACCCATCTTGACTCTAGATATGCCATCATTGTTTCTCAGCACAAAAATAATCATTTAATTTATGAGATGAAAATAAGTCATTTATTTTGTTTTCTTTTTTATTATATTTTAAGTTCTGGGGTACATGGTGCAGATCGTGCAGGATTGTTACATAGGTATACACATGCCATGGTGGTTTGCTGCATCCATCCCCCATCATCTACATTAGGTATTTCTCCTAATGCTATCCCTCCCCGATTCCCCCACCCCCTGCTACCCCTCCCCTAGACCCCTCCCTTGCCTCCCAAAATAAGTTATTTATTAAAGTGAATAAGAGATTTTTCTTTAGAGTTAGGCTACCATGGTCCATATTTTGACTCTACCAGTTACACCATGTATATCATTTGACAAGTTATTTAATGTTTCTAGGCTTCTCTTTTCTCAGGGGTAAAATGTGGATAACGAGGGTGAGAAATAAAATAAGGAAAATATTAAAAGCATTTACAACAGAATTGACTCATAGTGAATTTGCAGCTGCAATCATTATTCATATCATTTTACTCATGTGGTTCTGAATGGTTTGCCTTGCTGGAACATTTACTTCTATTTTTACAGGGTTAGTAACTTTAGGAAAATATGATTGTGACTGTTTAACCCCACTATGAGGTGAATTGTGTCTTCCACTCCCAAAATTTCTATGTCAAAATCCCAACCCCTAATGCCTCCAAATATAACCATATTTGGGGATAAGTTAACATGAGGCTCATAAGGTGGGGCCCTGATCCAATATGACTAATGTCCTTATATGAAGAGGAAGAGACACCAGGTATGCATATGCATAAAGGAAAGAACATATGAGGACACAGAGAAAGGACAGGTATCCACAAACCAAAGAAAGAGGCTCAGAAGAAATCAAATCTGTTGATACCTTAATCTTAGGATTTCAGCCTTCCGAACTGTGAGAAAATAAACTTCTGCTAAGTCACCTAATCTGTAGTATTTTGTTATGTAGCCCTAGCAAACTAAAACATTTCTAATAATTTAGAACAAAACCCTGTGATTTATTAGACTTCCTCTTTGGAATAGATCCATGAAAGTCATTTCCTGAAAAGAGAATCTCTGCAGCCTTAACAGGAATCTGCTTCTTCTTTTTTTTTTAATTGTACTTAAGGTTCTGGGGTACATGTGCAGATCATGAAGGACTGTTGCATAGGTACACACATGGCAATGTGGTTTGCTACCTCCATCCCCCAGTCACTTACATCTGGCATTTCTCTCCATGTTACACCTCCCCGACCTGCCCACCCCCACGCTGTCCCTCCCTTGGCCCCCACAATAGACCCCAGTGTGTGATGCTCCTCTCCCTGTGTCCATGTGTTCTCATTGTTCATCACCCACCTATGAGTGAAAACATGTGGAGCTTGATTTTCTGTTCTTTTGACAGTTTGCTGAGAATTATGGTTTCCAGATTCATCCATGTCCCTACAAAGGACATGAACTCATCATTTTTTATGGCTGCATAGTATTCCATGGTGTATATGTGCCACATTTTCCCTGTCCAGTCTATCATCGATGGGCATTTGGGTTGGTTCCAGGTCTTTGCTATTGTAAACAGTGCCACTATGAACATACATGTGTCTTTATAATAGCATAATTTATAATCCTTCGGGTATATACCCAGTAATGGAATTGCTGGGTCAAATGGAATTTCTATCTCTAGGTCCTTGAGGAATCACCACACTGTCTCCCACAATGGTTGAACTAGTTTACACTCCCACCAGCAGTGTAAAAATGTTCCTATTTTGCCACATCCTCTCCAGCATCTGTTGTCTCCAGATTTTTTAATAATCACCATTCTAACTGGCGTGAGGTGGTATCTCAATGTGGTTTTGATTTGCATTTCTCTAATAATCGGAACTGGTTATACAATGATGATGAGCATTTTTTCATATGTTTGTTGGCCGCATATATGTCTTCTTTTGAAAGTGTCTGTTCATATCCTTTGCCCACTTTTGGATGAGTTTGTTTGTTTGTTTGTTGCAAATCCATTTTAGTTCTTCCTGGTTTAGTCTTGAAAGGGTGTATGTGTCCAGGAATTTATCCATTTCATCTAGATTTTCTAGATTATTTGCATAAGGTGTTTATAGTATTCTCTAATATTAGTTTTTATTTTTGTGGGATCACTTGTGATATCTCCTTTATCATTTTTTATTGTGTCTATTTGGTTCTTCTCTCTTTTCTTATTAGTCTGGCTAGCAGTGTATTTTGTTAATCTTTTCAAAAAAAGCAGCTCCTGGGCTGGGTATGGTGGCTCACACCTGTAATCACAGCACTTTGGGAGGCCAAGGTGGGCTGATCACCTGAGGTCAGGCATTTGAGACCACCCTGGCCAACATAGTGAAACCCCGTCTCTACTAAAAATACAAAAATTATCTGGGCATGGTAGTGCACCTGCAATCCCAGCTACTCAGGAGGCTGAGACAAGAGAATCACTTGAACTCAGAAGACGGAGGTTGCAGTGAGTTGAGATTGCAACATTGCACTCCAGCCTGGGCGACAGAGAGACTCTGTCTAAGAAAAAAAAAAAAAAAAACAGCTCCTAGATTCATTGATTTCTTTGAAGGATTTTTGTGTCTCTAACTCCTTCGGTTCTGCTCCGATCTTAGTTATTTCTTGTCTTCTGCTAGCTTTTGAATTTGCTTGCTCATGCTTCTCTGTTTATTTTAATTGTGATATTAGGGTGTCAATTTTAGATCTTTCCGACTTTCTGATGTGGGCATTTTGTGCTATAAATTTCCCTCCAAACACTGCTTTAGCTGTGTCCCAGAGATTTCAATATGTTTTGTCTTTGTTCTCATTGGTTTCAAAGAACTTTCTTATTTCTGCCTTCATTTCATTATTTACCCAGTAGTCATTCTACCCATGGGATCATCTGGAACTTCAATTCCCCTGGAGAGAAGAGGAACCAGGGGTGCAGGCATGTGGATGGAATGCCTGGATAGTACCACCCCTCATGGCACAGTCCCTCTTGGCTTCCCTTGGCTAGGGGAGGGAGTTCCCTGGTCCCTTGCACTTCTCAGTTGAGGTGTCCCACCCTGAGGTGCCCCACCCTGCCTCTGCTCACCCTCCATGGGCTGCAACCACTGTATAACCAGTTCCGATGAGAGGAACTGGATACCTCAGTCAGAAATGTAGAAATCACTCACCTTCTGCATTGTTCTCTCACTGGGAACGGCAGACCAGAGCTGTTTCTATTCGGCCATCTTGCCAGATCTTCCATTTTTTTAACATTTTAAGACTTGTTTTGCGACCTAACCTATGGACTATCCTTGAGAATGATCCATGTGCTGAGGAGAAGAATGTGCGTTCTGCAGCCATAGAATGAAATGTCTTATAAGTATCTATTATGTCCATTTGGTCAACAGTGCAGAGTAAGTCCAATATTTATTTGTTGATTTTCTGTGCAGGAGATCTGTTCAATGTTGAAAAGTGGGGTGTTGAAGTCTCCAGCTGTTATTGTATTTGGTCTATCTCTCTCTCTTTAGCTCTAATAATTTTCATATATCTGGGTGCTCCAGTGTTGGGTGTGTATATATTTTAAATTGTGATATTCTGTTGCTGAATAGACCCCTCTATCATTATATAATGACCTTCTTTGTCTCTTCTTTTTTGTCTTGAAATCCATTTTGTCTAATATAAGTATAGCTACTGCTCTATTTTGGTTTTCCTTTGCATGAAATGTTTTTCCATACCTTTATTTTCAGTCCCTATTATCTTTACAGGGAAGTGTATTTCTTATATGCAGCAGATCATTGGGTCTTATTTTTTCATCCATTCAGCCACTGTATGTCTTTGTATTGGAAAGTTTAGTCCATCTACATTTAATGTGCTTGGTAAGTTGGACTTGCATGTGCCATTTTGTTATTTGTTTTCTGGTTTTAACTTGCTTTTTTCTTCTTCTTTTCTTCTATTCAGTGAAGGTGATTTTCTCTGGTGGTAATTTCTTGCTCTGTCTGTGTGTGTATGTGTGTGTGTGTCTGTGTGTCTGTGTGTGTGTGTCTGTGTGTGTCTATTGTATGCTTTTTGATTTGAGGTTACTATAACACCTGCAAATAATGTCTTATAACCAACTTGTTAAAACTAATGACAAGCTAACATTGATTGCATAAATAAACAGAAACAAAGAAAAAACTATCAAAAACTCTAAACTTTAATTCATCCTCCTACTTTTAAACTTTTTGTTGTTTCTAATCATAAATTATTATACCATGTCTTGAAAAGTTGTAGTTATTATTTTTGTTATGTTCATCTTCTAGTCTTTCTACTCAAGATATTGAGTAGTTTACACACCACAATTACAGTGTTATAATCTTCTGGGTTTGTGTACTGACAATTGCCAATGAGTTTTGTACCATCAGATGATTTATTATTGCTCGTTAACATCCTCTCTTTTCAGATTGAACAACTCCTTTCAGCATTTCCTGTAAGTTAGGTCTAGTATTGATGAAATCCCTCAGCTTTTGTTTGTCTGAGAGTCTTTATTTCTCCTTCATGTTTGAAGAATATTTTTGCAAGATTTACTATTCTAAGGTAAAAGTTTTTTTTTTCTTCTTCAGTTCTTCAAATATGTCCTGCCACTCTCTCCTGGCCTGTAAGATTTCCACTGAAAAGGCTGCTGCCACACATATTGAAGATACTTTTATTTGTTTATTTTCTATTGCTGCTTTTAGGATCATTTCTTAATCCTTGATTTTGGGGAGTTTGATAATTAAATGTTTGAGGTAGACTTATTTGGAATCAATCTTCTTGGTATTCTATAACCTTTTTGTACTTGAATATTGATGTCTTTCTCTAGGTTTCAGAAGTTCTCTGTTACTATATCTTTGAATGAACTTTTACTCTGATCTCTCTCTCCACCTTATTTTTAAGGCCAATATCTTGTTGATTTACTTTTTGAGGTTATTTTCTAGATTTAACAGGCATGCCTTATTCCTTTTTTTTTCTTTTTTTTCTTTTGTCTCCTCCTTTTGGCTGTGTATTTTCAAATAACCTATCTTTAAGGTCACTAATTCTTTCTTCCACTTTAACCATTTTGCTAGTAAGAGACTCTGATGCATTCCTCCGTATGTCAATTGCACTTTTCAGTTTCAGAATTTCTGTTTGATTTTATTTATTTATTTATTTATTTATTTATTTATTTATTTGAGACGGAGTCGTGCTCTGTCACCAGGCTGGAGTGCAATGGCATGATCTTGGCTCACTGTCTTCCAGGTTCAAGCGATTCCCCGGCCTCAGTCTCCTGAGTAGCTGGGACTACAGGTGTGCACCACTACGCTCAGCTAATTTTTTGTATTTTAGTAGAGATGGGGTTTCACCATGGCCAGGGTGGTCTCAATCTCCTGACCTCATGATCCGCTCACCTTGGCCTCCCAAAGTGCTGGGATTACAGGCATTAGCCACTGCCTCTGGCCCTTTTCAATTATTTTAATCTGTTAAATTTGTCTGACAAAATTCTGAATTTCTTCTCTATGTTCATTAATGTCTTTGAATTTCCTCAACACAGCTATTTTGAAAGGTCACATATCTCTGTCTCTCCAGCACAGCCACTGGAGGCTTATTTAGTTCATTTGGTGAAGTCATGTATTCCTGGATGGTAACAATGCTTGTGGATAATTGTCAGCATCTGGGCATTGAAAGGTTAGGTATTCATTTTAGTCTTTACAATCTGGACTTATTTGTACCCCTCCTTCTTGGAAAAGTTTTCCAGATATTCAAAGGTACTTGGGTGTTATGACCTATGTGTTTGGTCACTGTTGCCATATCTGCTATAGGAGGCACCACAAATCCAGTAATGCTGAGGCTTTTGCAAATTTGTAGAGGTATTGCCTTGGTGGTCCTGGGTAAAATCTGGAAGGACTCCCTGGATTACCAGGCAGGAGCTCTTATTCTCTTCCCTTACTTTCCCCTGGCAGACTCTCTGTGCTGAGCTGCCTGGAGCTGAGAGAGAAGTGATGCAGCACCCCTATGGCCATCCACTGGGACTGAGTTGGGTCAGACTTGAAGCCAGCATGGCACTGCAGGCTTAAGGCCTGCAGTAACCACTGACTGATTACAGCTTACATTCACACAAGGTCTGAAGGCTCTACAAACAGCTGGTAGCAAATATAGCTGGGCTTGCATTCTTTTCTTCAGGGTGGTGGGTTTCCCCTGGCCCTGGGATGGTCTAGAGATGCCATTTAGGAGCCAGGGCCTAAAACTGAGAGTCAAAGGAATCTACCTGGTGCTCTATTCTACTGTAGCTGAGCTGGCACCCCAGCCACAAGACAAAGGCCTTCCCACTCTTCCCTCCTCTTTCCTCAAGGAAAGGGGTCTCTTACCCTTGCCACCATTGCCTCACGCCTGCAGCAAGTACTTCGTTGCTACTGCCAATGTTCACTCAAGGCCCAAAGGCTCATCAGTCAGCTTATGGTGAATGCTGTCAGTCCTGAGTCTCTCCCTTCAAAGGATTGGGCTCCTCTCTGGCCCAGGGAAGGCCCAGCAATGCCATCTAGAAGCCAAGACCTGGAATTGGGGACTGCAAGAGGCTGCTTGGTTCTCGTCCTCACTGTGGCTGAGCTGGCACCCAAGCTTCAAGACAAAGTTCTCTTACTTTCCCCTCTCCTATCCTCAAGCAGAAGCAAGGAGTTGCAAGCTGGAGCTGCAACTGCACTATCTGGATTTGAAAAAGGGGAAACACAAGCACTCCCTTTGCCACCCTGTCTGGTAACTGAAAAGGAGCTCAGCAAAAGCCTCTGCAGGCAGATAGTGACTAGGCTGCCTCCTTGCTGGGCAGGGCAGCCCTGAAAAAGGCAACAGCATGAAAGAAACTTACAAATAAAGCCCTAACTCCCCGGGAAAGAGCACCTGGGGAAAAGAAAAAAGGCAAGAAGGGATCCAAGATGGCCGATTAGGTGCACCTCAGAATTGCAGCTCCCAGTGAAAGTGCAAAGGCTGAGTGGATGCCACATTTCCAGATGGATTTTTATTGCCCACAGACCAGGAGATTCCCAGGCAGAGGAGCCCTACATGTTGCCAGCATGGCTGGTTTGGCCAGTGCAGCTGTTTGGCTGGTGCAGCTGTTTTACTGGCATGGCTGTTTTGCCAGCAGTTCTCCATACAAAATACATGGGTCCCAGTGCCATTTTAGCTGGCAATTGGAGCTCCTGGCAGACAGAGGTGCCCATTCAACTGATTAAAAAGGGGACTTAAAGAGGGAGCGAGGCCAAGAGATTCCTGGGCAAAAAAAGGTGCCATGAATCTCAGTGCAGCTGTTTCAGCCAGCACAGGCACAGTGGGTCACCTGACAGAAAATCACACAGATCCCAGTGCCTTTTCAACAGGCGACTGGAACACCTGGTAAACAGAGTTGACTATTCAACTAAAAAAGAAAAAAGGGCTCTGAGGCAGGGAGCCAGGTGATCAGGCTTGGCTGGTCCCACCCCCCACAAAAGAATAGCCATCAGAAATGCTCTGGATTGAGAGTTTCACAGCAAGCACAGCTGAACCCAGAATAGTCCAGCTCCGTGGGGGACAGGTGTCTGCCATTACTGAGGCAGTCCACCACTATGGAGGTAGTTTGCCATTGCTGAGGCAGCCCACCATTGTTAAGGCAGCCTGCCATTACAGAAAGAGTCCACCATTATAGAGGGGGTCCATCATTGTCGAGGCAGTTCTAACTACACCCGTATAAACAGGACTCCAGGGAAGCTCACATGGTAGCTGGGCAGAGCCCACAGCAAAGCTTCTACAGGCAGACAGTGACTAGGCTGCCTCCTCACTAGGCAGGGCAGCCCTGAAAAAAAGACAGCAGCACAAGAGAAACTCATAAATAAAGCCCTAACTTCCTGGGACAAAGCACCTGGGAAATATTAAAATAAAAGAAGGGGTTTATGAGTTCTGCTGCAGCAGACTTAAATGTACCTGCCCAGCAGCTGGGCATGAACAATGTAGCTCACAGCTCAGCACTGAAGCTCCTATATAGGACAGTCTGTCTACTCAAGCAGCTCCCTGATCCCCATATATCCAAAGAGTCACCTCATCTGACGGGTATCCTGCTGAAACAAAGATAGCAGAAGAAGAAATTGGCAGCAACCCTTACTGTTCTGCAGTCGCTACAGGTGATTCCCAGGCAAGCAGGGGCTGAAGTGGACCTCAGCCATCCTACAGCAGAGCGGCCAGACTGTTAGAAGGAAAACTAAAAAATCAGAACATGGATATACACTCAGAGACCCAATATGAAAGTCAACAACTACAAAGATGACCAGTGAATAAATCCACAAAAATGGGAAGAAACCAGCACAAAAAGGATGAAAACACCCCAAACCAGAACGCCTCTCCTCCTACAAGGAATCACAACTCCTCATCAGTGAGGGAACAAGGCTGGATAGAGAATGAGTGTGATGAATTAACAAAATCAGGCTTCAGAACGTGGGTAACAAAAAACTTCTGAGAGCTAAAAGAACATGTTCTAACCCAATACAAAGAAACTCTAAGAACCTTGAAAAAAGATTTCACAAAATGCTAACGAGAATAAAAAACTTAGAGAGGAATATAAGTGAATTGATGGAGCTGAAAAACACAACATGAGAACTTCGCAAAGCATACACAACCTGCAACAGCTAAATTGACCAGGCAGAAAAAAAGATATCAGAGGTCGAATATCAACTTAATGAAATAAAACCAGAAGGCAAGATTACAGAAAAAAGGGTAAAAAGGAATGAACAAAGTCTCCAAGAAATATAAGATTATGTAAAAAGACTTAATCTGTGTTTGATAGGTGTACCTGAATGTGACAAAGAGAATTAATCCAAGCTGTAAAATACTCTTCAGGTTATTATCCAGGAAAGCTTCCTCAACTTAGCAAGGCAGGCCAATAATCAAGTCCAGGAAATACAGAGAACACCACAAAGATAATCCTCAAGAAGAGCAACCCCAAGGCACATAATCGTCACATTAACCAGAGTTGTAAAGAAGGAGAAAATGCTAAGGACAGCCAGAGACAAAGGTCAGGTTACCCACAAAGGGAAGCCCATCAGACTCACAGCAGATCTCTCAGCAGAAATCCTACAAGCCAGAAAACACTGGGGGCCAATATTCAACATCCTTAAAGAAAAGAACTTTCAATCCAGAATTTCATATCCAGACAAACTGAGCTTCATAAGTGAAGGAAAAATAAAATCCTTTGCAAACAAGCAAGTGCTAACAGATTTCATCACCACCAGGCCTGCTTTACAACAGCTCCAAAAAGAGGCACTACACATAGGAAGGAACAACCAGTACCAGCCACTCCAAAAACATACCAAATGGTAAAGAGCATCAACACAATGAAGAAACCGCATCAACTAACGGGCAGAACAGCCAGCTAGCATCAAAATGGCAGAATCAAATTAACACAATATTAACCCTAAATGTAAATGGGCCAAATGCACCAATCAAAAGACACAAACTGGCAAATTAGATAAAAAGCTAAAACCCATCCGTGTGTCCAGGAAACCCATCTCACATGCAAGGATACACAAAGGCTCAAACTTAAGGGATGGAGGAAGATTTACCAAGCAACTGGAGAGAAAAAAAAAGCAGGAGTTGCAATTCTCATTTCTGATAAAATAGACTTAAAACCAACAAAGATCAAAAGAGACAAAGAAGAACATTCCATAATGGTAAAAGGATCAATGCAACAAGAAGAGCTAACAATCCTAAATATATATGGACCCAATACAGGAGCACCCAGAAACATAAGGCAAGTTCTTAATGACTTACATAGAGACTTAGACTCCCACACAATAATACTGGGAGATTTTTAACACTCCACTGTCAATATTAGACAGATCAACCAGACAGAAAATTAACAAGGATATCCAGGACTTGAACTCAGACTTGGAACAAGCAAACCTGATAGACATTTACAGAACTCTCCACCCCAAATCCACAGAATATATATGCTTCTATGCACCACAACACACCTACTCTAAAATTGACCACATAATTGGAAGTAAAGCACTCCTCAGAAAATGCAAAACAACGGAAATCATGACGAACAGTCTCTCAGACCACAGTGCATTAAAGTTAGAACTCAGAATTCAGAAACCAACTCAGAACCTCACAGCTTCATGGAAACTGAACAACTGGCTTTTGAAAGCTGACTGGATAAACAATGAATTAAAGGCAGAAATAAAGAAGTTCTTTGAAACAAACAAGAATGAAGACACAACATACCAGAATCTCTGGGGCACATTTAAAGCAGTCTCTATAGGTAAATATATAGCAATAAGTGCCCACATGAGAAGAGTGGAGAGATCCAAAACTGACACCCTATCGTCAAAATTGAAAGAGCTACAGGAGCAAGATTTAAAAAACTCAAAACCTACCAGAAGACAAGAAATAACTAAGATCAGAGCAGAACTGAAGGAGATAAAGACACGAAAAACCCTTCAAAAAATAAATAAATCCAAGAGCTCGTTTTTCAAAATGATCAACAAAATAGACAGACCACTAGCCAGATTTATAAAAAAGAAAAGAAAGAATAACCAAATAGATGCAATAAAAAACAATAAAGGGGAAATCACCACAGATTCCACAGAAATTCAAACCATCATCAGAGCATATTACAAACAACTCTATGCACATAAACTACTAAACCTGGAAGAAATGGATAAATACCTGGACACTTGCATCATCCCAAGCCTAAACCAGAAAGAATTCGAAATCATGAATAGACCAATAATGAGATCTGAAGTTGAGGCAGCAATTAAGAGCCTACCACACAAAAAAAGCCCAGGTCCAGATGGCTTCACAGCCGAATTCTACCAGACACACAAAGAGCAACTGTTACCATACGTCCTGAAACTATTCCAAATAATCCAAAAAGAGGGAATCCTTCCCAAATCATTTTATAAGACCAACATCATTCTGATACCAAAACCAGGCAGAGACTCAGCAAGAAAAGAAAACTTCCGGCCAATATCCATGATGAACATAGATTCAAAAATCTTCAATAAAATACTGGCAAGCCAATTGCAACAGCACATCAAAAAGCTTATCCACCATGATCAAGTAGGATTCATCCCAGGAATGCAAGGCTGGTTCAACATACACAAGTCTATAAATGTAATTCACCACAAAAACAGAACCAAAGACAAAAATCACATGATTATCTCAATTGATGCAGAGAAGGCCTTTGACAAAATTCAACAGCCCTTTATGCTAAAAACCCTCAATAAACTTGGTATTGATGGAACGTATCTCAAAATAATAAAAGCTATTTATGACAAACCAACAGCCAATATCATACTGAATGGGCAAAAACTGGAAGCATTCCCTTTGAAATCTGGCACTAGACAAGGATGCCCTCTCTCACCACTCCTATTCAATATAGTACTGGAAGTTCTAGCCAGAGTAATCTGGCAAGAAAAAGAAATAAAGCGTATTCAAATAGAAAAAAAAAAAAGCCAAATTGTCTCTATTTGCAGATGACATAAGGGTATATCTAGAAGACCCCCTCATCTCAGCCCAAAATCTCCTGAAGCTGATAAGCAACTTCAGCAAAGTCTCAGGATACAAAATCAATGTGCAAAAATCACAAGCATTCCTATACACCAATAACAGAATTAAAGAGAGCCAAATTATGAACAAAGTGCCATTCACAATTGCTACAAAGAGAATAAAATACCTAGGAATACAGCTAACAAGGAATATAAAGAACCTCTTCAAGAAAAACTACAGGGGATTAGGGGACTCAAGATGGCGCTGTGAGAACAACCCAGGATTGGAGCCCGCGTTGAATTCGCAAACGGTGAGTCAGTGCTGCATTTCCAGACTGATCTTTGTTGCCCACAGAACGGGGAAACTCCCAAGTATAAAAAGACACGGGACGCCAGGCAGTAGGTCTGCCTGGCGAAGCCGGCAGCCGGGGCGGCGGCGGCCGGCCCTACCCAGCAATCCCCACAGGGCGCGCTTGTCCGGGTGCCTTGTTGAACCGGCAACCTGAGACTTGAGAGGGCTGGACTTGAGACTGAACGAGACTTGCACAGTAGCCCAGCCCAGGGGATTGCAGGGACAGATCGTTTGGGATACCCAGTGGGAAGAACAAAACCGCGATTTCAAACTATCCCGGGCAGACGGTCCGAGACGCTCTGTGGGGGAGGGGCGTCCACCACTACGGAGGCAACCTGCCCCAACTGATATACACGCCCACTGCTGAGGCAGCCAGCCGTTGCCAAGGCAACCCGACCCAACTGAGATACACGCCCACTGCTGACGCAGCCAGCTGTTGCCGAGGCAACCCGTCCCTACTAAGATACACGCCCACTGCTGACGCAGCCTGCCGTTGCTGAGGCAACACGCTACAACGAAGAGACTCCGCCGCAGGGCGTGGCGGAGACCACAGCAGAGCCGGCAGGAACAGCGCGAATCACACAACAGCAGGGCGGAGCCTCGGCAGCCAAACAGTGGCTAGTCTGCCTTTGAGCTGGGCAGGACACCTGATCGGACATCCAAAAATAAAGCCCAAACCCCTCAACACAGAGCATTTGAGAAAAAAAAAAGGGTTGTTTAATGAGCTGTGTTGCAGCAGAATCAAACATAGCAGCCTAACAGCCCTGAATGAACAACAGAGTGCACAGCTCAGCAATTAAACCCCTATAAAGTACAAACTGTCTCCTCAAGCAGCTCCCTGACCCCTCTAGATCCAAAAGACTGTCATTAGGCAGGCATCATCCTGGGACAAAGAGAGCAGAAAAAGAAACTGGTAGCATCCCTCGCTGTGCCACGGCTACTAGAGGTGCACCCCAGACAAGCAGGGTCTGGAGCGGACCTCAGCAGTAGTACAGCAAAGGGGCTAGACTGGTAGAAGGAAAACCAAGCAACAGAAATACTTCATCATCAACATTCTGGGTGTCCACTCAGAGACCCAAACGAAAAGTCAGCAACTACGCAGACGACCAGCGGACAAATCCACAAAGATGGGAAGAAACCAGCGCAAAAAGGAGGAAAACACCCAAAACCAGAACACGTCGCCTCCTAGAAAGGACGAAGACTCCTCACCAGCAAGGGAACAAAGCTGGATGGAGAATGACTGTGACAAAATGACAGAATTAGACTTCAGAAGATGGATAATGAGAAACTTTTGTGAGCTAAAAGATCATGTATTAAATCAATGCAAAGAAACTAAGAACCTTGAAAAAAGATTTGAAAAAAGATTCGAGGAAATGATAACAAGAATGGATACCTTAGAGAGGAATATGAATGAATTAAAGGAGCTGAAAAACACAATACGAGAACTTCGCGAAGCAAACACAAGTTTCAATAGCCGAATTGACCAAGCAGAAGAAAGAATATCTGAAGTCGAAGACCAACTCTATGAAATAAAACGAGAAACCAAGATCAGAGAAAAAAGCGCAAAAAGGAATGAACAAAGTCTCCAAGAAATGTGGGACTATGTGAAAAGACCTAACCTACGTTTGATAGGTGTACCAGAAGGGGACGAAGAGAATGAATCCCAGCTGGAAAATACTCTTCAGGACATCATCCAGGAAAATTTCCCCCACCTAGCAAGACAAGCCAACACTCAATTGCAGGAAATACAGAGAACACCACAAAGATATTCCGCAAGAAGAGCAACCCCAAGGCACATAATCGTCAGATTCAACAGGGTTGAAATAAAGGAGAGAATACTAAGGGCAGCCAGAGAGAAAGGTCGGGTCACCCACAAAGGGAAGCCCATCAGACTCACAGCAGATCTCTCGGCAGAAACACTACAAGCCAGAAGAGAGTGGGGGCCAATATTCAACATTCTTAAAGAAAAGAACTTTCAACCCAGAATTTCATATCCAGCCAAACTGAGCTTCAGAAGTGAAGGAAGAATAAAATCCTTTGCGAACAAGCAAGTACTCAGAGATTTTGTCACCACCAGGCCTGCTTTACAAGAGCTCCTAAAAGAGGCACTACACATAGAAAGGATCAATCAGTACCAGTCATTCCAAAATCACACTGAATGCTAAAGAGCTTCAACATAATGAAGAATCTACAACAACTAACAGGCAAAACAGCCACTTAGAATCAAAATGGCAGTATCAAATTCACACATAACAATATTAACCCTAAATATAAATGGACTAAATGCACCAATCAAAAGACACAGACTGGCAAATTGGATAAAAATCCAAAACCCATCAGTGTGCTGTATCCAGGAAACCCATCTCACATGCAAGGATACACAAAGACTCAAAATAAAGGGATGGAGGAAGACTTACCAAGCTAATGGAAAGCAAAAAAAAGCAGGAGTTGCAATTCTCATCTCTGATAAAATAGACTTTAAAGCAACAAAGATCAAAAGAGACAAAGAAGGCCATTACATAATGGTAAAAGGATCGATACAACAAGAAGAGCTAACGATCCTAAACATATATGGACCCAACACAGGAGCACCCAGATACATAAGGCAAGTTCTTAATGACTTACAGAAGGACTTAGACTCCCACACAATAATAGTGGGAGACTTTAACACTCCACTGTCAATACTAGACAGATCAACCAGACAGAAAATCAACAGGGATACCCAGGGCTTGAACTCAGACCTGGAGCAAGCAAACCTGGTGGACATTTACAGAACTCTCCACCCCAAATCCACAGAATACACATTCTTCTCAGCACCACATCACACCTACTCTAAAATTGACCACATAATTGGAAGTAAAGCACTGCTCAACAAATGCAAAACAACTGAAATCATAACAAACAGCCTCTCAGACCATAGTGCAATCAAGTTAGAACTCAGAATTCAGAAACCGACCCAGAACCGCACAGCTTCATGGAAACTGAACAACTGGCTCTTGAATGTTGACTGGGTAAACAACGAAATGAAGGCAGAAATAAAGAAGTTCTTCGAAACCAATGAGAACGAAGACACAACGTGCCAGAACCTCTGGGACACATTTAAAGCAGTCTCTAGAGGAAAGTACATAGCAATAAGTGCCCATATGAGGAGAACGGAGAGATCCAAAATTGACACCCTATCGTCAAAATTGAAAGAGCTAGAGGAGCAAGATCAAAAAAACTCAAAACCCAGCAGAAGACAAGAAATTACTAAGATCAGAGCTGAGCTGAAGGAGATTGAGACACGAAAAACCCTTCAAAAAATCAATAAATCCAAGAGCTGGTTTTTTGAAAAGATCAACAAAATAGACAGACCACTAGCCAGATTGATTAAAAAGAAAAGAGAGAACAACCAAATAGATGCAATAAAAAATGATAAAGGGGAAATCACCACAGATTCCACAGAAATTCAAACCATCATCAGAGAATATTACAAACAACTCTATGCACATAAACTAGTAAACCTGGAAGAAATGGATAAATTCCTGGACTCCTGTGTCCTCCCAAGCCTAAACCAGGAGGAAGCTGAAACTATGAATAGACCAATAACAAGGTCTGAAGTCGAGGCAGCAATTAAGAGCCTACCTCACAAAAAAAGCCCAGGTCCAGACGGGTTCACAGCCGAATTCTACCAGACACACAAGGAGGAGCTGGTACCATTCCTTCTAAAACTATTTCAAACAATCCAAAAAGAGGGAATACTTCCCAAATCATTTTATGAGACCAACATCATCCTGATACCAAAACCCGGCAGAGACCCAACAAGAAAAGAAAACTTCAGGCCAATATCCATGATGAACATAGATGCAAAAATCTTCAATAAAATATTGGCAAGCCGATTGCAACAGCAAATCAAAAAACTTATTCATCATGATCAAGTAGGATTCATCCCGGGGATGCAAGGCTGGTTCAACATACGCAAATCTATAAACGTAATTCACCACATAAACAGAACCAAAAACAAAAACCACATGATTATCTCAATTGACGCAGAGAAGGCATTTGACAAAATTCAACAGCCCTTTATGCTAAAAAGCCTCAATAAACTCGGTATCGATGGAACGTATCTCAAAGTAATAAAAGCTATTTATGACAAACCAACAGCCAATATCATACTGAATGGGCAAAAACTGGAAGCATTCCCTTTGAAATCTGGCACTAGACAAGGATGCCCTCTCTCACCACTCCTATTCAATATAGTACTGGAAGTTCTAGCCAGAGCAATCAGGCAAGAAAAAGAAATAAAGTGTATTCAAATAGGAAAGGTGGAAGCCAAATTGTCTCTATTTGCAGACGACATGATAGTATACCTAGAAGACCCCATTGCCTCAGCCCAAAAACTCCTGAAACTGATAAACAACTTCAGCAAAGTCTCAGGATATAAAATCAATGTGCAAAAATCACAAGCATTCGTCTACACCAATAACAGACTTAAAGAAAGCCAAATCAAGAGCGAACTGCCATTCGCAATAGCTACAAAAAGAATAAAATACCTTGGAATACAACTCACAAGGAACGTAAGGGACCTCTTCAAGGAGAACTACAAACCACTGCTCAACGAAATCAGAGAGGACACAAACAGATGGAGAAACATTCCATGTTCATGGTTAGGAAGAATTAATATCGTGAAAATGGCTATACTGCCCAAAGTAATTTACAGAATCAATGCTATCCCCATCAAGCTACCATTGACTTTCTTCACAGAACTGGAAAAAACCACCATGAACTTCATATGGAACCAAAAGAGAGCCCGCATAGCCAAGTCAATTCTAAGCAAAAAGAACACAGCGGGGGGCATCACACTACCGGATTTCAAACTATACTACAAGGCGACAGTAATCAAAACAGCATGGTACTGGTACCAAAACAGAGATATAGACCAATGGAACAAAACAGAGGCACCGGAGGCAACACAACATACATACAACTATACAATCTTTGATAAACCTGACAAAAACAAGCAATGGGGCAAGGATTCCATGTTTAACAAATGGTGTTGGGAAAACTGGCTAGCCATGTGCAGAAAGCAGAAACTGGACCCCTTCCTGACACCTTACACTAAAATTAACTCCAGATGGATTAAAGACTTAAACATAAGACCTGGCACCATAAAAACCCTAGAAGGAAATCTAGGCAAAACTATCCAGGACATAGGAGTAGGCAAGGACTTCATGAACAAAACACCAAAAGCATTGGCAACAAAAGCCAAAATAGACAAATGGGACCTAATCAAACTCCACAGCTTCTGCACGGCAAAAGAAACAGTCACTAGAGTGGATCGGCAACCAACAGAATGGGAAAAAATTTTCGCAGTCTACCCATCTGACAAAGGGCTGATATCCAGAATTTACAAAGAACTCAAACAGATTTACAGGAAAAAAACAAACAAGCCCATTCAAAAGTGGGCAAAGGATATGAACAGATACTTTACGAAAGAAGACATATATGAGGCCAACAATCATATGAAAAAATGCTCATCGTCACTGGTCATCAGAGAGATGCAAATCAAAACCACATTGAGATACCATCTCACGCCAGTTAGAATGGCGATCATTAAAAAATCTGGAGACAACAGATGCTGGAGAGGATGTGGAGAAAAAGGAACACTTTTACACTGTTGGTGGGAGTGTAAATTAGTTCAACCATTGTGGAAGACAGTGTGGCGATTCCTCAAGGCCTTAGAAATAGAAATTCCATTTGACCCAGCAATCCCATTACTGGGTATATATCCAAAAGACTATAAATCGTTCTACTATAAGGACACATGTACATGAATGTTCATTGCAGCACTGTTTACAATAGCAAAGACCTGGAATCAACCCAAATGCCCATTGATAATAGACTGGATTGGAAAAATGTGGCACATATACACCATGGAATATTATGCAGCAATCAGAAATGATGAGTTCGTGTCGTTTGTAGGGACATGGATGAATCTGGAGAACATCATCCTCAGCAAACTGACACAAGAACAGAAGGTGAAACACCGCATATTTTCACTCATAGGTGGGTGATGAAAAATGAGAACACATGGACACAGAAAGGGGAGTACTAAACAATGGGGTCTATTGGGGGAAAGGGGGAGGGCCAGTGGGAGGGGGAGGTGGGGAGGGATAGCCTGGGGAGAAATGCCAAATGTGGGTGAAGGGGAGAAGAAAAGCAAAGCACACTGCCATGTGTGTACCTACGCAACTGTCTTGCATGCTCTGCTCATGTACCCCAAAACCTATAATCCAATAAAAAATTAAAAAAAAAAAAAAAAAAAAAAGAACTTGCCTCATGTATCTGGGTGCTCCTGCTTTGGGTGCATATACATTTAGGATTGTTAGCCCTTTTTATTGCATTGATCCTTTTACTATTATGTAATGTCCTTATCTCTTTTGATCTTTGTTGCTTTAAAGTCTGTTTTATCAGAGAAGAGAATGGCAACTCCTGCTTTTTTTCCTCTCCAGTTGCTTGGTAAATCTTCCTCCATCCCTTTATTTTGAGCCTTTGTGTATCCTTGCATGTGAGATGGGTTTCCTAGATACAGCACACTGATAGGTTTTGGCTTTTTGTCCAGTTTGCCAGTCTGTGTCTTTTGATTGGTGCATTGAGTCCATTTACATTTAGGGTTAATATTGTTATGTGTGAATCTGGTACTGCCATTTTGATAATAACTGGCTGTTTTGCCTGTTAGTTGATGCTGATTCTTCATTGTGTTGATGATCTTTACCATTTGGTATGTTTTTGGAGTGGCTGGTACCAGTTGTTCCTTTCTATGTTTAGTGCCTCTTTCAGGAGCCCTTATAAAGCAGGCCTGGTAGTGATGAAATCTCTGAGTACTTGCTTGTTTGCAAAGGATTTTATTTTTCCTTCACTTATGAAGCTTAGTTTGTCTCGATATGAAATTCTGGGTTGAAAGTTCTTTGCTTTAAGGATGTTGAATATTGGTCCCCACTCTCTTCTGGCTTGTAGGGTTTCAGCTGAGAGATCTGCTGTGAGTCTGATGGGCTTCCCTTAGTGGGTAACCCGACCTTTCTCTCTGGCCGTCCTTAGCATTTTCTCCTTCATTTCAACCCTGGTGAATCTGATAGTTATGTGCCTTGGAGTTGCTCTTCTTGAAGATTATCTTTGTGATGTTCTCTGTATTTCCTGGACTTGAACCTTGGCCTGCCTTATTAGGTTGGGGAAGTTTTTCTGGATAATATCCTGAAGAGTATTTTCCAGCTTGGATTCATTCTCTCCATCACATTCAGATACACCTATCAAACGTAGATTAGGTTTCACATACTCCCATATTTCTTGGAGACTTTGTTCATTCCTTTTTACCTTTTTTCTCTAATCTTTCCTTCTTATTATTTCATTTAGTTGATCTTCGACCTCTGATACCCTTTCTTCTGCTTGGTCAATTCAGATGTTGAAACTTGTTCATGCCTCATGAAGTTCTCGTGTTGTGTTATTCAGCTCCATCAATTCACTTATATTCCTAAGTTGTCCATTCTTGTTAGCATTTTGTCAAATCTTTTTTCAAGGTTCTTAGTTTCTTTGCATTGGGTTAGAACGTGTTCTTTTAGCTCACAGAAGTTTCTTATTACCCACCTTCTGAAGCTTGATTCTGTCAATTCATCACACTTATTCTCCATCAAGCCTTGTTCCCTTGCTTGTGAGGAGTTGTGATCCCTTGTAGGAGGAAAGTTGTTCTGGTTTCGAGTGTTTTCATCCTTTTTGCGCTGGTTTCTTCCCATCTTTGTCGATTTATCCACCTGCCATCTTTGTAGTTGCTGACTTTCAGATGGGGCTCTATGTGGATATCCAGTTTGTTGATGATGAAGTTATTTCTGTTTCTTACTTTTCCTTCTAACTGTCTGGCCCCTCTGCTGTAGGACTGCTGAGGTCCACTCCAGGCCCTGCTTGCCTGGGGATCACTTTCAGCAGCTGCAGAACAATAAGGGTTGCTACCAGTTTCTTCTTCTACTATCTTTGTCCCAGAAGGATACCTGCCAAATGTCAGTCTGAGCTCTTCTTTATGAGGTGAGTCTTTGGACATACAGGGGTCAGGGAGCTGCTTGAGGAGATAGTCTGTCCTTTATAGGGGCTCAAGTGCTGAGCTTTGAGCTCCATTGTTCATTCAGAGCTGCTGGGCAGGTACATTTAAGTCTGCTGCAGCAGAACTCATAAACTCCATTTTTTTTCCCAGGGGCTCTGTCCTGGGGAGTTAGGGCTTTATTTATGAGTTTCCATTGAGGTGCTGCCTTTTTTTCATGGCTGCCCTGCCCAGCAAGGAGGCAGCCTAGTCACTATCTGCCTGCAGAGGCTTTGCTGAGCTGCTGTGGGCTCTGCCTAGCTGCCATGTGAACTTCCCTGAAGTCCTGTTTATATGGGTGTAGTTAGAACTTCCTCGGCAATGGTGGCTCACCTCTGTAATGGTGTACTCTCTCTGTAATGGCAGGTTACCTTGGCAATGGTGGGTTGCCTTGGCAATGGAGGGCTGCCTCGGCAATGGTGGACTACCTCTGTAGTGGTGGAGTGCCACAATAATGGTGGAAACCCCTCCCCCAAAGAGCAAGACAGTCCTGGGTTCAGCTGTGCTTGCTGTGAAACTCTCAACCCAGAGCATTTCCAATTGCTGGTTTTTTGGTGGGAATGGGACCAGCCAAGCCTCATCACCTCGCTCCCTGCCTCAGAGATTTTTTTTTTTTTTAAGTTGAACAGTTGACTCTCTCGCAGGTGTTCCAGTTGCCTGTTGAAAAGACACTGGGATCTGTGTGATTTCCCATGTGGTAACCCATTGTGTTGGCTGAAACAATGGCGCTGATATTCATGGCGCTTTTTTGCCCAGGAATCTCCTGGCCTTGTTCCCTGTTTTAGTCCCCTTTTTAATCAGATGAATGGGCGACTCTGCCTTCCCGGAGCTCCACTTGCCAGCTAAAGGGGCCCCAGACCAGTTTATTTTGTATGAAGAACCGCCACACCAGGGCGCCAGCAAAACAGCCATGACGGCCAAAACAGCTGCACTGGTGACCCGTGGAGCTCCTCTGCCTGGGAATCTCCTGGTCTGTGGGCAATAAAAATCCATCTGGAAATGCAGCATCCACTCACCCTCTGCGCTTTCACTGGGAGCTGCAATCCTGAGCTGCTCCTAATCGGCCATCTTGGATCTTCTTTCTGGCATTTTAGTCTTGAGCCAGAGATTGCAGCACTTGGTCTGGAACCAGGTAAGGGCTTCACCCAGCCAGAATTGAGTGGCGAGGGGGGCATGCACTCCAATCATAGGTGCTGGAACTAGGCTCTCTCCCATAGCAAGACTGGAGAGAAAGGACATTTGCTGAAGCCACAGTTTCTGCCAAGTGGTGATATTTGTGGCTAGGAATGGCATTTTTGTGACCTGGGACCAGTCTGTGTGTGACACTGCTGGGATCCCCAGCCTGCCTCCTTGGTCAGTCAGAGGAGTGAGTCTACCAGTTTTAAGGAGAAGGAGAAAGGTGGATTCTACTTCCACTCACCTGGTTTGGGAGCCATATTTCCCCTCCTGTGCAAAGAACTAACTGCCAGATGGCTTCTCCACTCCTAGCCCATCAGCTCCAGGCATTCTCACCTTCAGGCATTCAGCATACCTGCTCACTACCCCCAGACCTGAGCTGAGGTGGTGGACACCATACTGGTTGTGCGCCAATTGAGGGTCCCTATCCTGCTCAGGGAGCCTCAGTCCTTGTGTCTCCACATCACTGGATCTTCCACAAACATTCCCCGGAACCCATTCAGACTACAGCAACCACAAAGGGCTGGCGGGACCCAAGGGAACTGCAAGATTCCTGGAGGTCTAACCCTTAGGGCAGGCTGGCCCTAGGAGAAGGAAGAGTGCAGCACACCAAAGTACTCTTTGAGACAGAGGAAACCGCAGTGTATGTTGTCCTGTGGCCAAGAGCTCCCTGCTTGGGAACTGAAGGTGACCATGTCCTTTCCAGCAAAGGCATGGACATAATGCTGGGCTCTTTAGCGTGATTTTGCCCCAGCAGTCAAGGGGCACTGTTGCTTGGGACTGGACATGGAGAGGGAGACTTTTTCTCCACCCAGTGCCCACTTGCCCTTTTTGCAGCCATGGCTGTTCCACAGGGAGTAGGTACAGGTGCCATGTGGATGATAACCTGGAGCTATTAGCCACCACTGCACCCCCACTGGTGGTGTGAGAATCAGGCCTGGGCTTACACAAAGGTGGGGTCCCTCCCACCCTTTTTACACATAGCCACAGTGTTCCTACAGCAGAGATCAAGTGAGCCACAAAACTCCCCATTTAGGGCTGAGGAGAGAGGTTCCCTCCCAAGACCACTTTGGCTGAGAGCCATAGAACAGGGGTTTTGCACAGCTCTCCACCACACTGTGGCTGGGAGACAATGTCTTTCTGAACTGAAAGTCACAAGCCCTGGGACAGAGGTGTGATAGGGAGGTCCAGGATGTGGAGCTGGTGCAGCCTTCTACCTGCAATGAAGACCTCAATGCATTCACCATGACCTTCTCCTACCACCCCCATCAGGGCAGGGCTTGTGTTAGTGCAGGCAGGTAGCTAGACACGAGCAGACCAGAGGAGCCTCTGAGAAAAGGGACATCTGGAAAATCTCAGACCCCAGGGACCACCCGAAACCTGTATGGCAGATATGAACAGAGAGGAGGGGAGTCACCTATGCAGTAAGGGATGCCCATTAAGGTGCCCAGTAATTATCCACTCCACAGTTAACCAGTCAGAATGTAGCTTGATGCATGCTGATAAGCAGAAAGAGGGAAAAGAGGAAATTCCTAAGAGATACACAGGCACAATTGATATCCAACACCAGGTCCACACATGCACACCAACTAATAGTAAGGAAGGGTCCCACAAGACTGGTGTGGGAACTAGGTGAGGAAACAGAAGAGATGTAAGGCAAAAGTGGGAAAACTAGACCAAAAAGAAAGGGTGGAGACATAAGACAGAGATGGGAACCTCAAAAAAAAATCTGACATATAAAAGCCCAACACAGAACTCTCCGGGTGCTGCAGGCTCACCCCCTTCAGCAGCCTGCTCTGTCTTATATTTTCAGATTGTGCTGCATCTCCAAATAAATTCTCTGCTCTCTATTTTCCTTCTATAAATTCCCTTTTTTTAGCTAAACCAGTCACTTGGCAGATTTCTTTCTCCAAGTAAGACTAAGAACCAAGGATTCGTGCACTTCCCGGTAACACTTGCACTCCTCATTGGGGTATCCGAGGGCAAGCTGGTGGTTCAGCTATGCCCAGCGTTTTTCCCCATTCCTAGGATGAGCAAAGTACTCAGGGCACCAGATATTCCCCCGACCAGTCTATTGCCTGAGACCACAGAGAGCCCCTTCTAGTAGCAAAGATCCAGCACACACCCATCAGCTTCTGCTGCAGCTGGTTCTTACCCACAAGCGCCACCTTCTGGCCTGCGGGTTGAACTGCGCATCCCAGTACTATACCTGCTGTTAGAAGTGCACCATGCTGGAGGAGATAAGCTTCCCAAGACTTCCGAAGTTCCAGTCCTGCAGAAGGTAGTGAGCCTGCTCTAGGCCCAATACATCGCTATTATCACCAGCATTTGAGAAAGCCACTGTACAAAGGCCATCAATTATATAACCAAAAGATGCATGCAGAGTTTTGGCCCCCTGAAAGCCCCACAGTCAAAGCTAAATGACCATATACAGCATACATTGCAGTCAAACTCTAGGGCCTGGGGGTTGAGGGAGGGAGGGAGATTTTTTTAAGTCCCATCCAAAGGAAAGTAAGTTCAAAAATAAGAAATCACGTTCCGGCTCCCTGCCCCCCTCGGGTGTGGCTCAAGCTGGAAGCATGCAGCGCCAGAGACACCAAAAACCCGTGACCTGGAACAGCTCGGAGGCAGTGAATGTAGGTCCTCAAGTCTGCAGTTTAAAAAAAATGGCCTCCAGTAAAACTACATCGCAAAAAATGGGAAAGAAAGAGTAAAAAAGTTGAAGAGGCAGAGCCTGAAGAATTTGTGGTGCCCTGCATCCTGGCTGCTCCAGTCATGGCTGAAAGGGGCCAATGTAGAGCTTAGGCTGTGCCTTCAGAGGGTGCAAGCCCCAAGCCTTGGCAGCTTCCACGTGGTGTTCAGCCTGTAAATGCACAGAAGTCAAGAACTGGGGTTTGGAAACCTCTGGCTAGATTTCAGAGGATGTAGGGAAAAGCCTGGATGCCCAAGCAGAAGTTTGCTGCAGGGGCAGGGCCCTCATGCAGAACCCCTGCTCAGGCAGTACAGAAGGAAGATGTGGGGTCAAAGCCCCCACAGAGAGTCCCTACTAGGGCACCTAGCTGTGAGAAGAGGGCCACTGTCCTCCAGACCCCAGAATAGTAGATCCACCTACAGGTTGCACCAGGCACCTGGAAAAGCCACAGACACTCAATGCCGGTCCATGACAGCAGCCAGAAAGGAGGCTCTACGCTGTAAAATCACAGAGGCAGAGCCGCCAAGGACCACGGGAACCCACCTCTTGCATTGGCATGACCCAGATCTGAGACATGGAATCAAAGGAGATCACTTTGGAGCTTTAAGATTTGACTGCCCTGCTGGATTTTGGACTTGCCTAGGGCCCGTAGCCCCTCTTTTTTTGGCCAATTTCTCCCATTTGGAATGGCTATGTTTACCCAGTGCCTGTACCCTCATTATATCTAGGAAGTAACTAACTTGCTTTTGATTTTACAGGCTCATAGGCAGAAGGGACTTGCCTTTTCTCTGATGAGACTTTGGACTGTGGACTTTTGAGTTAATGTTGAAACGAGTTTAGACTTTGGGGACTGTTGGGAAAGCATGATTGCTTTTGAAATTTAAGGACATGAGATTTGGAGAGGGCCAAGGGTGGGATGATATGGTTTGGATGTGTCCCTACCCAAATCTCATCTTGAATTGTAACTCCCACAATTCCCAAATGTCATGCGAGGGACCCAGTGGGAGGTAACTGAATGATGGGGGTGGGTCTTTCTCAGGTTGCTCATGATACTCATGCAGCTTTCTCATGCTGATAGTGAATAAGTCTCACAAGATCTGATGGTTTTACAAACAGGAGTTTCCCTGCACAAACTCTCTCTCTCTCTTTGCCTGCTGCCATCCATGTAAGACGTGATTTGCTCTTCCTTGCCCTCTGCCATGATTGTGAGGCCTCCCCAGCCATATGAAACAGCAAGTTCATTAAAATTCTTTTTTTCCCCATCGCTGTTATGTGTTTATCAGCAGCATGAAAACAGACGAATACACAGATTTTTAGGCTAGGTGCACTGGTGCATGCCTTTAATCTGAAACTTTGGGAGCCAAGGCAGGAGGATTGCTTACAGCCAGGAGTTCAAGATCAGCCTGGAAACAGTGAAATCCCATCTCTGTGAAAAATTTTAAAGATTATCTTGATGTTGTGATGTGCACCTGTAGTGCTACCTACTCAGGAGGCTGAGGTGGGAGGATCCCTTGGGCCCAAGAGTTTGAGGCTACAGTGAACTATGATTGTGACACCACCACATTCCAGACTCGGCGAAGGAAAGTCCCTCGTTTTATGAGACCTTGTCAAAAAAAAAAAAAGACTTTAAATCAAAAGCAGTAAAAAGAAAAGAAAGACAAAAAAAATCATTATGGAAGACAGTGTGGTGATTCTTCAAAGCTTTAGAACCAGAAATTCCATTTGACCCAGGAATCCCATTACTGGTATATACACAAAGGAATATAAATTATTATATTATAAAGATACATAAATGTGTATGTTTACTGCAGCACTATTCACAATAGCAAAGACATGGAATCAACCCAACTGTCCATCAGTGATAGACGAGATAAAGAAAATGTGACACATATACACCATGGAATACTATGCAGCTGTAAGAAGGAACAAGATCATGTCCTTTGCAGGGACATGGATGAAGCTAGAGGCCATTATTCTCAGCAAACAGAACGGAAAACCAAACGCCACTTGTTCTCACTTATAAGTGGGAGCAAAACAACGAGAACACATAGACACAGGGAGAGGAAGAACACTTACTGGAGTCTGTCAGGGTGGGTTGGGGGTGAGAGCATTAGGGAAAAGAGCTAACGCATGCTGGGCTTAATACCTAGGTGATAGGTGCAGAAAACTACCACGGCACATGTTTACCTATGTAACAAACCTGCATATCCTGCACATGAACTACCCCAGAACTTAAAATAATTATTTTTTTAAAAAGATTATTATATAATGATACAGGGATCCATTCAGCAGGGGATATAATAATTCTAAATATATATGCACCCAATATCATGGCACCCAAATTCACAAAACAAAATGTTACTAGACCTAAAGAAAGAAACAACCAGCAATACAACAACTGTGGGAGACTTCAATATCCTACTAACAGCACTAGACAGATCACTGAGACAAAAATTAATAAAGAAACATTAGGCCAGGCGTGGTGGCTCATACTTGTAATCCCAGCACTTTGGGAGGCCAAGGTGGGCAGATAACAAGGTCCGGAGTTCAAGAACAGCCTGATCAACATGGTGAAATACTGTCTCTCCTAAAAATACCAAAAAAAAATTAGCCGGACATGGTGGCACACACCTGTAATCCAGCTACTCAGGAGGCTGAGGCAGGAGAATAGCTTGAACCCAGGAAGCAGAGGTTGCAATGAGCCAAGATTGTGCCACTGTGCTCCATCCTGGATGAAAGAGAGAGACTGCAGCTCAAAAAAAAATAAAAGTTTAAAATAAAGAAACATTAGACTTAAATTGGACTTTAGACCAAATGAACTTAACAGACATATACAGAACATTCTACCAAAAACCTACAGAATGTACATTCTTTTTATCAAAACATAGAACATCGTCCAAGATAAACTGCATGCATATTAGGCCAAAAAACAAGTTTTTAACAGATTTTTAGGGCAGGCACAGTGGCTCATGCCTGCAGTCTCAGCACTTTGATAGACCAAGGCAGGAGGACTGCTGAAGTCAGGATTTAGAGACCAACCTGAGCAACATAGTGAGGCCCCATCTCTACAAAAAAAAAAAAAAAGTTAAATAGCCAGGCATGGGGCCAGGCTCACACCTGTAATCCCAGTATTTTGGGAGGCCGAGGCAGGCAGATCCCCTGAGGTCAGGATTTCAAGACCTGCCTGGCCAACAGGGTGAAACCCCCATCTCTAATAAAAATACAAAAAAAATAGCTGAATGTGGTGGCTGTAATCCCACCTACCAGTGAGGCTGAGGTAGAAGAATCACTTGAACCCAGGAGGCAAAGGTTGCAGTGAGCCAAGATCATGCCGTTGTACTCCAGCATGGGTGACAAAGCGAGACACTCTCTCAAAAAAAAAAAAATAGCCAGGCATGGTAGCAAATGCCTGAAGTTCTAGTTACTCAGGAGGCTGAGGCAGGAGAGTTGCTTGAGTCCAGGAGTTCAAGGCTGCTGTGAGCTACGAACAGGCAACTGCACTCTAGACTGGGCAACAAAGTGAGGCCCCATCTCTAAAACAAACAAATTTTGAAAAATCAAAATCATATCAGGTATCTCCTCAGAACACAATAGAATAAAGTTGGAAACAATGCCAAGAGGAACTTCAAAAACTATACAAGTACGTGGAAATTAAAGAGCATGCTCTGAATAATCACTGAGTTAATGAAGAAATTAAAAAGAAAATTAAATTATTCTAAATAAATGAAAATGAAAATACAACATACCAAAACCTGTGAAATACAGCAAAAGCAATGCTAGAAGGGAAGTTTATAGCATTAAACGCCTACATCAAAAAAGTAGAAAGATCACAAATTAACAACCTAATTTTACAACTCAAGCAACTAGAAAAACCAAGATCAAACCAAATTCAAAGTTAGCAGAAGAAAATAAAGAGCAGAGGAGAACTAAATAAAATTGAGGCAAAAAAATACAAAGAATCAATGAAATGAAATGAAAAATTAGTTCTTCCAAAAGATAAACAAAATGGATAAACTGCTAGCTAGACTAACCAAGAAAGAAGAGAGAAGATCTAAGTGAACACAATCGGAAGTGAGAGAGAAGACATTACAATGGATACCACAGAAATTTTTGAAAAGATCATCAGAGACTATTATGAACAACTATGTGCTCATAAACTAGAAGACATACAGGAAATGAATAAATTCCTGGGAACATACAACCTCCTGAGATTGAACCAGGAAGAAATAAAACTTCTGAACAAATCAATAATAAGTAGCAAGACTGAATCAATAATAAACAAAACTCTTCAAAAGGGGAAAATAAAAAGCCTTGGGCCAGACAGACTCACAGCCAAATCTAGCAAACATACAGAGAACTAATGCCAATTCTCCTAAAACTACTCCAAAAATTGAGGAAGAGTGAATTCTCCCTCACTCATTCTATGAAACCAGTATCATACTGATACCAAAATCAGACAAGGAAAACTAAAGACCAATATTCCTGATGAACATAGGATGCAAAAATCCTCAACAAAATACTATCAAATCAAATCCAACTGCAAATCCAAAAGATAATACACCCCAGTCAGGTGAGGTTTTTCCCAGGGTTGTAAGAATGGTTCGGTATACACAAATCAATAAATGTGATACATCACATAAACAGAATTAAGGACAAAAACCAAATGGTCATCTCAATAGATACAAAAAAAAATCTGTAAAATTCTGCATCCCTTTATAATAAAAATCTTCAATAAACTAGCCATAGAAGGAATATTCTTCAACATAATAAGGGCAATATATAACAAACCCACAAACAACTCATTCTTTTTTTTTTTTAATGCCTATATTTTTCCTGTAGTAGGGCAACTAATTCTTAATGGGAAAAGTTTAAAGCAGTCCCTCTAAGAACTGGAACAAGACAAGAAGGTCCACTGTCACCATTCCTATTCAACATAGTACTAGAAGTCCTCGCCAGAGAAATTAGGCAACAGAAAAATAAATAAATAATAGGTATTCAAATGGAAAAGTTCACAAAAAAACTCTCAGCTTTGATAAATAAATTCAGCCAAGTTCCAGGATACAAAATTAATGTAGAGAAATCAGTAGGATTTTTATACACCAATAATGATCTAGCTGAGGACCAAATCATGAAAGCAATCTCATTTACAATAGTTGCAAGAAAAAAAAATCTAGTAATATATTTAACCAAAGAGGTGACAGATCTCTACAAGAAGAACTGCAAAGCACTGATTAAATAAATCATAGACAACATAAGCAAATAGTAAAACACTCCATGCTCATAGATTAGAAGAACCAATATTGTTAAAATAATCATACCACTAAAGCAACCTATAGATTCAATGCAATATTTATCAAATTACCAATGTGATTTTCTACCAACAATCCTAAAATTCATACGGAACCAAAAAAAGAGCCCAAATAGCCAAAGACATCCTAAGCAAAAAGAATAATGCTGGAGGCATCACATACCTGGCTTCAAATTATACTACAATGCTATAGTAACCAAAACAGCATGGTACTGGTACCAAAAAAAAAATAGACACATAGATCAACATAACAGAATATGAAACCCAGAAATAAGCCACATAATTACAATCAATTGATGTTTGACAAAGTTAGCAAAAATATACACTGGGGAAAGGACATCCTATTCGATAAATGGTGCTGGGAATTGGATAGCCATATGCAGAAGAAAGAAACTGAACCAATACCTTTCACCATATACAAAAATTAATCAAGATGAATTAGAGACCCGAATGTAAGATCTAAAACTTAAGAATAAAACTCCTAGAAGAAAACCTAAGAAAAACTCTTCTGTACATGGCCTAGGAAAAGAATTTATGACCAACTCCTCAAAAGCAACTACAACAAAAACAAAAATAGACAAATCAGACTAAATTAAACAAAAAAACTTCTGCACAGAAAATAAAAAAAAAAAACAGAGTAAACAGGACAACCTACAGATTGGGAAAAAATAGCAAATTATGCATTCCACCAAGGGTTAACATCCACAATCTAACAAATAGTCCCATTAAAAAGTGGACAAAGGATAAGAATAGATATTTTTTCAGAATAAGGCATTCAAGTGACCAACAAACATATTAAAAACGCTCAACATCACTAATTGTCAGATATATTAGTTCCTTTTGCCTTTCTATAAAGGAATACTTGAAGTTGAGTAATTTATAAAGAAAAGAAGTTTATTTTGGCTCACAGTTCTGCCATCTATACAAGAATCATAGTGGCATCTCCTTCCACTGGTGAGGGACCCAAGAAGTCTACAATCACAGTGGAAGATGAAGGGAGAGAAAGCATGTCACATGGCAAGAGAGGGGACAAGAGAGAGGGGAGAAGGTTCTTTTTAGCACTCAGCTCTCATATGAACTAGTACAGTGGGAACTCACTCGTTACTATAAAGACGGCACCAAGCCATTCATGGAGGATGCACATCCATAATCCAAACACTTCCTACCAGGACCCACCTTCAACAATGAGGATCACATTTCAACAAGAAATGTGGAGGGGATAACTATCCAAACTATATGATTCCATCCCTGGCCCCACAAATCTCATGTCCTTCTGACATCGCAAAACACAATTTTTCTTTTCCAATAGTCCCCCAAAAGCTTAACTCATTCCAACAACTCTAAATTCTAAAGTTCAAAGTCTCATCTGACACTCTAGGCAAGTTGCTTATAGCCATGAGCCTATAAAATCAGAAAATAAGTTATTCCACAATACAATGGTGGGTACAGGCATTGGATAAACACTTCCATTTCAAAAAGGAGAAATTGGCCAAAAGAAAGAGTTAACAGGCCCACACAAGTCTGAAACCAAGAAGAGAAGACATTAAGGCTTAAAGATCCAAAATAATTTTTGACTCCATGTTCCTCATCCTGGGCACACAGGTGCAAAGGGTAAGCACCCACGGGCTTGGGCAGCTCCACCCCTATGGTTTTGCTGGATGCACTCCCTGTGTCTGCTCTCATCAGTTGGAATAGAAGGCCTGCAGCTTCAAGAGTGCACACTATTGGTGGCGCTATCATTCTGGAGTCTGGAGGGCAGCAGCACCTTTCCCACAGGTCCTGTAAGCAATGCCCCACTAATGACTCTGTGTAAGGGCTCCAATCCCTCATTCTCCCTTGGCACTGCCCTAGTAGAGGTTTTCTGTGGGGACTCCACACCTGCAACAGGCTTCTGCCTGGGCACCCAAGCTTTGCCATACATCTGCAGACTTAACACCACATGAACACTGCCAAGGTTTATGGCTTGAACCCTATGAAGCAGTGGCCTGAGCAGTATCTGAAGCTACGATAATCCCGAAATCAAAACTATATAACAGGGCATAAAAATAAAATTTAGATCTTCCAGCATGGTTTCTCGGGGGCACTTGTGATATAAGACTCAGTTTCTCTCTCCATTTCTTGGCTTTCTTTCCATGATGTTGGCTACATGCTCATCAGGATTTTTCTTCATAATTACATCTGCCAACATCCTCTGAAAATGCATGCTTTCAGGTACCAAAGCAGACGAAGACTGAGTCTTTGACCCAAAATTGCTGGCCCAATTTTTATAACATCTCATGAACTCTGATTTGGTCAATGCTCCTGAATGAACCAAACATTCTACCAGAGAAATGTAATTGGCATGAACCTCTGAGCCAGGCATGAAGTCAACACTTCAGGAAACATATAGGGAAAAAGAGTCACTTCCCAGAAGGAAATTGAGGTTGAGCCTCTAGAGGCCTGAATGGATGTGAAGTGGCCAAAGGAAATAGATATCCACTGCAGAATATATATGGTCTGTGTCTTTGTGCCCATCTCTTGTCCAATTATATCTATCAATATAATATAAATACAGATCTTCTCAATTGCAAAGTAAAATGTAAATCAAATTATGTTGGAGAATTACCCAAATCACTGGCAAAGCCAAAGGAGACCTAATGTAGTTAAAAAATAAGATTATATTAGCTGCATGAGGAAACATCAGGACTTTCAAGAAAGTATTTTCAATACAAAGGATTAAGAGATGTCCTTTGGAAAACTAAAGAAGCCCGCTAATATTTTGAACAATTAACCTCTTTGTGAGCATGTTACAAAAGATAAACGCTATGTGAGTTCCTAACCTTAAAAAATAAATATCTTTTCCTGTTTGATCACTAGAAGTAGCCCAACAGCAGCAGAACTTTTACCACCACAAACATTTTGTTACTCCCTAAGCCCAGATTTTAACCATGAATACAGCTCACCACAGAAGGAACTACGGCTTATTAGAGGAAGTTTACACAAACTTCGGAAACAGAAAAAAGATCTAACATAAACTTAGTGATTCCAGAAAGTAACGATGCTGTCAAAATTGAATGATGCTTAAAGGACCAAGAAGACAGTGTATAGAGGCTCCTTTTTTGCAGTGTTGAAATAATTTACCTTCACATTCCCCTTGAAAACTGGCACAAAACAAGGAAGCCTTCTTTCACCACTTCTATTCTACATAGTACTGGAAGTCCTAGCCAGAGCAATCAAGCAAGAGAAAGAAATAAAGCCCATCCAAATATGAAGAGAGAATGTTAAACTACCTCTGTTTGCAAACAACATGATTCTGTATCTAGAAAAACATAGTGTCAAACAAAAAGCTTCTTCACCCGATAAACAACTTCTGAAAAGTTGCAAGCTACAAAATCAATGTACAAAAATCACTAGCATTCCTACACACCAACAACAGCCAAACTGAGGCCAAATCAGAAAGGCAATCCCATTCACAACTGCCAAAAAAAGAATAAAATACCTAGGAATACAGCTAACCAGGAAGATTGAGAATTACAAAATGCTGCTCAAATAAATCAAAAACACAAACAAATGGCAAAAAAAATCCCCTGCTCATAGATACAAAGAATTCATATTATTAAAATGACTGTACTGCCCAAAGCAATTTGTAGATTCAATGCTATTCCTATCAAACTACCAATGACCCTCACAGAACTAGAAAAAACTATTTTTAAATGCATATGGAACTGAAAAAGAGCCTGAATAGCCAAGGTAATTCTACACAAAAGGAACAAAGCCGGAGGCATCATGTTATCTGACTTTAAACTATACTACAAGGCTACAATAACCAAAACAGCATGGTACTCCAAAATAGGTAGATCATTGGAACAAAATAGAGAGCCCACAAATAAGGCCACACATCTATGAGCATCTGATCTTCAACAAAGTTGACAAAAACAAGCAATGGGGAAAAAATTCCATATTCAGTAAATGCTGCTGGGATAACTGGCTAGCCATGTGCAGAAGACTGAACCTGAATCCCTTCATTTCACCATACGCAAAAATCAACTCAAAATGGATTAAAGACTTAAATGTAAAACGTAAAACTATAAAAACCCTGGAAGACAACCTAGGCAATACAATCCTGGACCTAGGAACTGGCAAAGATTTCATGACAAAGACAACAAAATCAATCACAACAAAAGCAAAAATTGACAAGTGGGATCTAATTAAACTAAAGATCTCCTGCACAGCAAATGAAACTGTCAACAGAGTAAACAGATAGCCTACAGAATGGGAGAAAAATTTTGCAAACTATGCATCTGAAAAGGTCTAATATCCAACATCTATAAGGATCTTAAGCAAATTTACAAGAGAAGAACAAACAACCCCACTAAAAAATGAACAAAGAACGTGACCAGACACTTCTCAAAAGAAGTACAGCCAAGAAGCCTATGAAAAAAACTCTAGTATCCCTGATCATTAGAGAAATGCAAATCTAACCACGAGATACCATCTCACACTAGTCAAAATGGCTATTACCAAAAAGTCAAAAAATAATAGATGCTGGTAAGACTGAGGAGAAAACACATACATTGTTGGTTTTTGTTGGCAGTGCTCCACATTTCACATGTACACGAATGTTTACTGCAGCAGTATTCACAACAACAAACATGGAATCAACCTAAATGCCCATTAATAACGGATTAGATAAAGAAAATGTGGTACGTGTACACCACAGAATACTATGTATCCATTAAAAAAAAGAACGAGATCATGTCTTTTGCAGGAATGTAGATGGAGCCAAAGGCTCTTAGCCTTAGCAAGCTTCTACAGGAACAGAAAACCAAATACCACATTTTCTCACTTATAAGTGGGAGCTAAATGATAACAACTTATGAAAACAAAGAAAGAAACAACAGACATTGGGGTCTAGTTGAGGGTGGGAGTGAAGGGAGGGAGAGGAACAGAAAAGATAACTAGTTATTGGGTACTGGGTTTAAGACCAGGGTGATGAAATAATATGTTCAACAAACCGTTATGACACGTGTTTACCTATGTGACAAACCTTCGCATGTACCCCCAAACTTAAAAGTTAAAAAATAAATACATAAATTATTAATTTTAAATGAATAAATTAAAAAAGAAAAAACTTCATTTCAAGGAGAAGCATAAGGAGGGAACGGATGGAAAGAATGAAGGGGAAGAATGGTTAATTGAAAAAGATGAGTACGTGAAATTCCAGTAACTCATAATAACACTCAAAAGAGAAAGTTAATGCAAAGTATGCAAAAAGGGGAGTTACAAATACCAAAATTAAAGGTAAATGACTAATTTTTGTTGATTTAAAACAAATAGAAGATTTTTTTTCTTTGATCTTTTATGTTATTTTCTTAACCATGCAAGGAGACTGCTTATTTCTAAAGTTTTGCAAAAATATAGTGAATATCCTCGTTCTCATTTAAGTTGATGCCTACTTTCCCATAATCCTTCTCCAGGCACCGATATCCTACAGGGCATCAGAGAACTCTCCCTCTGTGCCCTTGTCCACATACCAGTACACAAACACCCTCTTGGCATACACAGGTCGAACTCGTGGCCCAGGCAGTCTCAGGCCTCAGCGACAGTGGTCGTGTTGCTCAGCATGCACACAGTACGCTGCACCTTGGCCAGGTCACCACCAGGCACCACAGTGGGCTGCTGGTAGTTGACACTAACCTTGAAGCCCCTGGGGAACATTTGGTCTTGATGGTGGCAATGGCAGTATGAACATCCTTGGCCATCGCATCTCCATGGTACAGCAGGCAGCAGCCCGTGTACTTGCCATGCTGGGGGTCACACTTCACCATCTGGTTGGCAAGCTTGAAGCAGGCATTGATCTTGGCTGCCGACAGCTGCTCATGGTATAGCTTCTCTACAGAGATGATGAGTGAATAGGTAGCCAGGGAAGTGGATGCAAGGGTAGGGTGCAAGGTTGGACTGGAACTTCATCAGGTTCACGTTGGGAGACCCATCGAATTGCAGAGATGTGATGGAAGAGATGATTTGGCCAATGAGGCAGTTGAAGTTGGTTAAGGTTGGGTGCTCCATACCCAGGTTGCAGCAGTAGCTGTCACAGATGGCTTCATTGTCCACCATGAAGGCATAGACTGAGTGCTCCAGGGTAGTGTGGGTGGTCAGGATGAAATTGCAGGGCTGTCTACAATTGTAGACAGCTGGCGTTAGACAGCTGGCGGGGCTGAGTAGATAGAGAATTCCAGCTTGGATTTCTTGCCATAGTCAACAAAGAGCCACTCCATGCAGACTGAGTTGAAGCCAGAGCCGGTGTCCCCAACAAAGCTGTGGAACACCAGGAAGCCCTGAAGTTCTGTGCAGTGGTCACAAGCTTGCAGATCTGCTCCAGCACTGGGTCAATAATCCCCTGGCCAATGGCATGGTGACCACAGGCACAGCTGTTGGCAGCATCCTCTTTCCCAGTAATGAGCTGCTCTGGGTGGAAGAGCTGTCAATTTGGGGCATCAGATCTCATCAATGACCACAGGCTCCAAATCCACAAAAATCTGGCAGGGGCACATGTGTTCTAGCACCAGTTTCACAGAAGAAGGTGGTGAAGAAGTCACCCACTCCACCCATGACCTTGTCACTGGGCATCGTCCATCAAGTTGAGTCCCATGTTTCAGGCAGTAGAGCTCCCAGCCAGGCATTGCCCATCTAGACACCTGCCTGCTGCACATGGACTGAGATGCATTCACACATGGTGAGTCCAGGCAGTGTATCTAACATAGAGTCATAGTGACGGGTGTCAGTGAGAACTGAATTTTTAAGTTCAAGGAGTATATGTGCAGGTTTGTTACATGAGTAAATTGCGTGTTGCAGGGGTTTGGTGTACACATAACTCTGTCACCCAGGTAATCAGCATAAAGCCCCATAAATAGTTTTTTAAACTTCATCTTCCTCCCACTCTCCATCTTCAAGTAGGTCCCAGAATTGATTATTCCCTTCTTTGTATCCATATGTACTCAGTGTGTAGCTCTCACTTGTAAGTGAGAACATACAGTATTTGGTTTTCCATTCCTGTGTTAATTTGCTTAGGACAATGCCCTACAGCCCCATCCATGTTGCTACAAAAACATGATTTCATTTTTTTTATGGCTGCATAGTATTCCATGGTGTGTATGTACCACATTTTCTTTATCCAGTCTACCACTGATGGCATCTAGGTTGATTCCACGTCTTTGCTACTGTGAACAGTGCTGTGATAAACATGCACATGCATGTGTCTTTATCATAAAAAGATTTACATTCCTTTGGGTATATATCCAGTAATGGGATTACAGGGCCAAATGGTAGCATCTTTTAAGCTCCTTGAGAAATCTCCAGACTGCTTTCTACAGTGGCCAAACTGACATGTTCCCACCAGCAGTGTATAAGTAGTCCCTTTTCTCTTCAACCTCACCAACATCTGTTATTGTCTGACTTTTTAATAATAACCATTCTGACCGGTGTGAAATGGCCTCTCATCATGGTTTTGATTTACATTTCCCTGATGATTAGTGATATTGAGCATTTTTTCATACTTTTTGGTCATCCATGTGTCTCCTCTTGAGAAGTATCTATTCATGTCCTTCGCCCATTTTTAAATGGGGAGTTTTTTGTTTTCTGCTTGTTCATTTGTTTAAGTTCCTTATAGATTTCGGATGTTAGTCCTCTGTCAGATGCGTGGTTCACAAACATTTTCTCCCAATCTGTAGATTGTCTGTTTACTCTCTTGATAATGTCTTCTGTGCAGAAGTTCTTTTGTTTAATTACATCACACCTGTCAATTTTTGGTTTTGTTGCAATTTTGGAGTTTTCGTTATGAAGTCTTTGCCAGAGCCAATGTACAGAATTGTATTCCTAGGTTCTCTTCTACAATTTTTATAGTTTTAGGTTCTATGCTTAAGTTTTAATTTATCCTGAGTTGATTTTTGTATATGATGAAAGGGAGGGGTCCAGTTTCAATCTTCGGCATATGGCAAGCAGTTATCCCAGCACCATTTATTGACTAGGGAGCCCTTTCCTCTTTGCTTGTTTT
Organism: Callithrix jacchus; assembly: GCF_049354715.1. Lineage (NCBI taxonomy): Eukaryota > Metazoa > Chordata > Mammalia > Primates > Cebidae > Callithrix > Callithrix jacchus. Next base: position 120,323,706 of record NC_133511.1, on the reverse strand, counting down.
TGTTGATTTTGTCAAAGATCAGCTGGTTGGAGGTGCATGGCTTTATTTTGGGGTTCCTGCCCTGTTCCATCGGTCTTTGTATCTGTTTTTGTACCAGTACTATGCTTTTTTGGTTACTGTAGCCTTGTAGTATAGCTTGAAGTTGGGTAGTGTGATGCCTCCAGCTTTGTTCTTTTTGCTTAGGATTGCCCTGGCTATTCAAGCTCTTTTTCTATTCCAAATGAATTTCAGAATTATTTTTTCTAATTCTGTGAAAAAGTGTCATTGGCAGTTTGATAGTAATAGCATTCAGTCTGTAAACTGCTTTGAACAGAATGGTCACTTTACAATATTGATTCTTCCAAGCCATGAGCATGGAATAGTTTTCCCATTTTATTTGTGTCATCTCTGATTTCTTTGAGCAGTGTTTTGTAATTCTGGTTGTAGAGATGTTTCATCTCCCTGGTTAGCTATATTCCTAGATTTTTTGTTTGTTTGTTTGAGACAAGAGTTTGGCTCTTGTTGCCCAGGCTGGAGTACAGTGGCATGATCTCACCTCACTGCAACCTCTGCCTCCCAGAGTGATTCTCCTGCCTCAGCCTCATGGAGAAGGTGGTATTACAGATGTCTGCCACTACACCTGGCTAATTTTTTTTATTTTTAGTAGAGACGGGGTTTCACCATGTTGATCAGGCTGGTCTCAAACTCCTGACCTCGTGATCCACCAGCCTCAGCCTCCCAAAGTGCTGGGATTACATACGTAAGCCACCACGCCTGGCCAGCATTTTATTTTTTTTAATGAGATCTATTATAAATGAGATTGTGTTCTTGATTTGGCTCTCAGCTTGGCTACTGTTGTATAAAAGTGCTACTGATTTTTGTTCATCAGTGTTTGTATCCTGAAACTTTGCTGAAGTTGCTTATTAGATCTAGGAACCTTTGGGCAGAGACTATGGGGTCTTCTAGGTATACAATCATATCATCTGTGAAGAGAGATCATTTGACTTCTTCTCTTCCTATATGGATGCCCTTTCTTTCTTTCTCTTGCCTGATTACCCTGGCCAGGAATTCTATACCATGTTGAATAAGAGTGGTGAGGAATCCTTGTCATACTCCTCTTGTGGTTCTCAAGAGGAATGCTTCCAACTTTCGTCCATTCTGTATGATATTGGCTGTGGGCTTTTCAGTGGAGGCTCTTATTATTTTGAGGGGTGTTCCTTTGATGCTTAGTTTTTTTGGATTTTTAATATGAAGTGATGTTGAATTATATCACAGGCCTCTTCTGCATCTATTGAGATAATCATGCAGTTTTTGGTTTTAGTTCTGTTTACATGATGAGTCACGTTTACTGATTTGCATACGTTGAAGCAACCTTGCATTCCAGGAATAAAGTCTACTTAATCATGATGGATTAGCTTTTTGATGTGTTGCTGGATTTGCTTTGTTAGTGTTTTGCTAATAATTTTTGCATCTATGTTCATCAGGAATATTCGCCTGAAATTTTCTTTTTCTATGTGTCTCTGCCAGATTTTAGTATCAGAATGATGCTGCCCTCATAGAATGATTTAAAAACATGTCCTTCCTCCTTGCTTTTTTTGGAATAGTTTCAGTAGGAATGGTACCAGCTCTACTTTATCCATCTGGTAGAATTCAGCTGTGAATTCATCTGGTCTAGGGCTTTTGTCTGGGTGGTAGGGATTTTTGTTATTGATTCCATTTCAGAACTTGTTATTGGTCTGCTCAAGGTTTTCATTTCTTCCTGGTTCAATCTGGAGAGGTTGTATGATTTCAGGTATTTATCCATTTCTTCTAGGTCTTCTAATCACATGCACTGGGGTGTTTACAATAGTCTCTGAGGGTCTCTGTATTTCTCTGGGGCCAGTGGTAATGCTCCTTTGCCATTTCTCATTCTGTTTTTGAGGATTTTCTCTTTTTTATTAGTCTGGCTAGTCTATCAATCTTATTTATTTTTTAAAAAAAACAACTTTTGGTTTCAATTATCTTATGTGTGGTTTTTCTCATCTCCATTTCATTCACTTCTACTCTGATTTTGGTTATTTTTTTTTTCTTAAATAGAAAAAGATTTATATACCTGGACTTTTTGTTTCTTCTAGTAAATATATGTCTGTCTGTAAGTAATTAATATGCAATGAATTCCATTTATGTATGTAAAAAAGGGTATAAGACAAATAGCCTGGAAAGAGTAGGAGGTATAAGAAAACAGGAGGGACTAATCAGCATCAGTTGTAAATCAAGTAATTCATCCAACAGCCAACCAGCATAGGTGGTCAAGCAAAATGGCCAAGTGCAAGGGGTAGGTGTCAACAGTACATGGTAAAGTGATTCATCAGCTAAGTGAAAAAAGAATAAAACTGACTACCCAGACGTCATCACGCATCTCCTAGTAGATGAAACTTCCAGATGGCACTACTAAATATAATACGATGTTGGTGGGGGAGACCCCATAAGTGCCGAGGCAGGAGTCAGAAGCTTCAGCCTATTCCCATATAAACAATGAAGAAGAAAATAACTAGACATATAACTATAGTAGTTATTCATAGGTGACCTTAGTTCCTTTACTAATGCCTTTCAGGTTTCATGTGAACCTGCGGTGACATTGTGAAAGGAATGACCCTAAGGCAAGACACTTTAAGCCCTCTGTCACGCCCAGGTAAGGCCAAGATGTCTCCTTCCTCAGAGCAGTTAGGAGAAATCTCCACTCCTCCAAGCTCTTGCGGTAGGCCTGACGGCTGTCAGGGAAGCCCACAGACAGCTGGGGGCTTAATTGTCTCTATGTGGTGCTGCGCTTCAGCGGTCACATTCCATGTCCACTCTCATGTTCTGCGTCTGCACCTGGTTCCTTTTTTCTTCGAAGAGATAATCAGTAAAAGTAATATAAATCTTAATGCCTTTGTTCTTTCTTGACAAGTATGGAAAAGTGCTGACACATTATGCTCCTTACCTCATCTCAGCTACTAGAAAGTCTTGGGCCCCTACCTAAATGACACGTGATGTACTTGACCCTATCACTGACCACCAATGCCACGCCCTGCCTGCCCTGCCCCCAGCTTTGTACTCAATAAAAGTCAGAGTGTGCGGCCCCTCAGGGCCACTGCCGGACTTCGCGCTTTGGTGGGCAGTGGACCCCTGGACCCAAACTCTCTTTTCTCCATCTCTGTGTCTTGTGTCTTTTATTTCCACAGTTTCTCATCTCTACACCAGCAGAGGGGGGACCAAAGGACCCTGTAGGGCTGGACCCCACAAAGATGCTAATAAGGCAAACAAACGTTTTTAATAAATGCTAATAGACCAGTTTTACATAATCGTAATGACAGGACAGTAGTTATAGGGGATTCTAAAAGTGCATCCCTGGGCCAGGCTATAAAATCCAAAAATCTAGTTGATGTAACAAGTTAACAAACAAGGAAGCAAAGCCCAATGACCAGTGGCTTGGGTCTGAATCCCCTTGGAAATCCCCCGCCCTTACAAAAGCCAAGATTATTTAACTCAGATTATTTCACCTCAGCCGGTTTAAGGATTTGTGGCAGAAACTGCCAGTTAATTTCCAATATCCATTTTCCCATTCTTCTATAATAGATATTTGGCCACTGAGAAAGAAGGCTACATCTCACAGCCTTTTTTTTTTTTTTTTGAGATGGAGTTTCACTCTTGTTACCCAGGCTGGAGTGCAATGGCACGATCTCGGCTCACCGCAACCTCCACCTCCTGGGTTCAGGCAATTCTCCTGCCTCAGCCTCCCGAGTACCTGGGATTAGAGAACGCGCCACCAGGCCCAGCTAATTTTTTGTATTTCTAGTAGAGACAGGGTTTCATCATGTTGACCAGGATGGTCTCGATCTCTCGACCTTGTGATCCACCCGCCTCGGCCTCCCAGAGTGCTGGGATTACAGGCGTGAGCCACCGCGCCCAGCCCCTCACAGCCTTTCTTATAGGAAAGTGTAGCCATATGACCCCTCAGCAAGTAGTGTTTTCTGGACAATGGGATGTGAGCAGAAGTCATGTGCACCACCTCTCTCCTCCTCCCCTTTTTAACCCAGGCAGCCTGCCTTTAGGGGGCAGGAAGGAGTGTTGGGGGTACTAAGTTCGTAACCATAGTGTTCTATGTGTTATATGGCCATTTGATCCAGCTTGCTCTTCTGTCATCCCTAGGTGATTGCCCTCACATCATCATGGTTCAAAATAATTGCTGCTCTCGCTCCAAAATGATTCCTGGAAGGGAATAGATGCCAAGGCAGTCAATGGCTTCAGATCCCAAACAGAACACCATGTTCTACTGCCCTCTAGTGGAATGTTCCGGTACTTGACACAATCATTGCGTAACCACAGTGGCAAGAATGAAAGCTGTATGTGGAAAGGGCCACCAAGGCATGGATCGGTGTGCGACAAGAACAATATCGGGCACGCAAAAGAAGAGAATTCCTAATCATTCCCTCCACCACCTGGCTCAGGACTCCTGCCAATTCTTTGGTGAAAAGAACTGAAAGTCAGTATCAGAACCGAATACAGAAAACATGGTTGCTTGCCTAAATTTCTGTCTCTGCCATTTGCATTGTAAACGTATTAACTGAACACCCACAAAGTGCCAGGCACAGCTCTGTCTCTACGATCGAGACAAACAAGGTCCCTGCTCTCAAAGGTGTGCATTCTATGGGGAGAGGAGGGTAAGGATGTGCAAAGGAAAAGACAATAACAAGAAATGAACCAACATGAGGTCAGGCGCGGTGACTCACACCTGTAATCCCAGCACTTTGAGAGGCAGAGGTGGGTGGATCACTTGAGGCCAGGAGTTCGAGACCAGCCTGGCCAACATGGCAAAACCCCGTCTCTATTAAAAATATAAAAGTTAGCCAGGTGTGGCGGCCTGTGCCTGTAATCCCAGCTACAGCAAGAGGCTGAGGCAGGAGAATTATCTGAACTCAGGAGGTGAAAGGTGCAGTGAGCCGAGATTGCAGTGAGGCATTCCAGCCTGGGTGACAGAGTAAGACCCTGTCTCAAAAAAAAAAAAAAAAAAAAAAAAAAAATCAACACAAGTATCAGATAGAGTTAAACAGGGAGCCAGACTGTGGAGACTGTTAAATGCATTGGGGAGTTTTAACACAGAGATAACATGCGTAGATTCAGGTTTCTAAAACACCACTGGCTTCTAGGTGGAAGACGGATTGTGGAAGACAGGGATGGAGGACGGAGACCAGAGGAGCGGCAACGGTAGCTTGAATTAGGAAGGAAGCAACGGAGAATAAGACATGAAAAGACTGGTTTGCACTGTGGCAGTAAAGCCAACAGGCCTTAGTCTGTTCAGGCTGCTGTCATAAAAATGCCATATACAGGGTGGCCCATACAAATCAGAAATTGATTTCGCACAGCTCTGGAAGCTGGAAATCTGAGATAGGTGCCTGCTTGGTCAGGCTCTGGGACAAGCCTTTTTCCAGGTTGAAGACTGCTATCTTCTCATTGTCTCCTCACAAGGCAGACAGAGGCTTGGAGGGCTCTCCGTGGGTCTAGTTCAAGGGCATTAATCCTATGCATGAGGCCTCTGCTCTGAAGAGGCCCCACCTTCTAATACTGTGCTATTGGGGGTTAGGATTTCAACACAAGAATGTGTAGGGGATGCAAACAACAGTCCAGGATTTGATGTAGTTCTTATTTCACACCAGGAGTTCCAACATTCTCAATATATCCTTTTTTGCTTCACAAAATCCCAATTTAAGGAACTGTCTAGGTGACTGGTCTGGATGGATCCCACCTAACACTGAAACGATTCTTGATTAAAAAACCATTGATTTTGCCCATTCCTGAATCAACAATCATTTCAAGAGGTAAGAAGCCCTCTTCTAGGGATGGCTTATAGCAGCTGTGTAAGCTCTCATTTGAGCTTATGCGGTCCCTATCCTGGAGCAGAGTAAAATAAGCCAGCTCCCAGTGGCCCAGTATCCTCCAGGCATGCAGGGTCTGTCAGTCCTCAACCCAAAAGCCCACTACCCAAGAGGCTTTAGAGACACCTTGGAATAAGCCCTCTCTACAGGAGTCCTAAGGACATCCCCTCTTCCCAGCCCCCGTCAGCAACTCAGTATTTTGTCATAGGAACACTTGCTAAAGGAAAAACCTTTTCAGTCTCCAGGTCCTTAACCCACACCTGAGGGCAAAGAAGGGTGCAGGTGTAATGGCTGACCCAGTTTTAGCCACAGGAGGTAAATACCAATTTCACCAATACCTCCTGCGGCTAAAACTGGGATAGTCTTTAACTCCTCAGGCAAACCCTAGAGGCAAAAGTTTTTAAAAACATAAAAGCTGGCCAGGCGCAGTGGCTCACCACACTTGTAATCCCAGCACTTTAGGAGGCCAAGGTGGGTGGATCACGAGGTCAAGAGATTGAGACCATCCTGGCCAACGTGGTAAAACACTGTCTCTACTAAAAAATACAAAAATTAGCTGGGCGTGGTGGTGCGCACCTGTAGTCCCAGCTACTCAGGAGGCTGAGGCAGGAGAATTGCTTGAACCAGGGAGGCAGAGGTTGCAGTGAGCCAAGATTGCGCCATTGCACTCCAGCCTGGCGCCTGATGACAGAACAAGATTCTGTCATATACACACACAAAAAAAAATCTGAAGAAGCAGCTTCAAATACCTTCTTTATTTGATAAACAAAAGTAGTTTTTCTAACTACTTAGAAATGTAATGTCCAAAAACCTTTAGATAGGACCCCAGGTCTAGCCACCAGCTTGACTGCCACCTCATGAAGGACCCTGAGCCAGAGACCTCCAGCTAAACTGGGTTTAGAATCCTAATGCACAGAAACTGTGAGCTAGTACAAAGTTGCTGTTGTAAACCACTGAGCCAGGATAGGTGGGGGGAGTAATTTGTCACACAGTGATAATTAATAGAGACATGTCCTTTGGAAGCCTGAGTTTTTGTGGCAGGGTCTGTAATGTGTATTCTGAAGACTGGAGTTTGTGTTTTCCTCTAATGACATGGAAATTAAGAGAACAGACTTACGGTCAGGGTCAATTTCAACACAAGGAAGGAAGCGCACACTTTGGGTCCAGGAGCTTCACGGCAAACCTCCACCTCCGAGCTCTCCCGGTGCCTGCTTCCTCCTATATCAATACTTTTTCTTTTTTAACTTTATTTTAGGTTATTTTAACTTTACAAAAGCAAGATTGTTATATAGGTAAAATTGTGTCGTGGGGCTGTGTTGTACAGGTTATTTCATCACCCAGGTGCTAAGTCTAGTACCCAATAGCTACTTTTTTCTGCTCCTCTCCTTCCTACCATCCTCCACCCTCCAATAGGCCCCAGTGTGTGCTGTTTCCCTCTGTGTGCCCATGTGTTCTCATCATTTAGCTCCCACTTATAAATGAGAACATGTGTATTGGGCTTTCTGTTCCTGTGTTACTCTGCTAAAGATAATGGCCTCCAGCTCCATCCATATTCCTACAAAGAATGAGACATGATCTCATTCTTCTTTAATAGCTGCACAAAATTCCATGGTGTATATGTACCACGTTTTCTTTACCCAGTTCATTTAGATTGCTGATAGGCATTTAGATTGATTTCATGTCTTTGCTATATATGCATGTGGTCTTTATAGTAGAATAATTTATATTCCTCTGGGTATTTGCCCACTAATGAGATTACTAGGTCGAATGAGAAAACAATCCTCATCCACACTCCTTCTCTCTTTCCACCTTTATAAAATTGAGCAAGGTCAATCTAGCTTCCCAAATCCACTTGTAGAGGACTGAAAGGCAGTTCCCAAAAAGATATATCTTCATCCTAATCTCCATCACCTGTGAATATAACTGCAAATGATAAAGAATGTGATTAAGTTAAGGGTTTTGAAATATACGAAAAAAATGCTCAGTATTACTATGATCAGGGAAATGCAAATCAAAACCACAAAGCAATACCACCTTACTCTCTTGCAAAAATGGTCATAATAAAAAAATAATAGATGTTGGTGTGGATGCGGTGAAAAGGGAACACTTCTACACTGCTGGTGGGAATGTAAACTAGTACAACCACTATGGAAAACAGTGTGGCGATTCCTTAAAGAACTAAAAGTAGAAATACCGTCTGATCCAGCAATCCCACTACTGGTACCCAGAAGAAAAGAAGTCATTACTTAATGGCATTCGCAGGAACCAGGATGGAACCAGAGACTATTATTCTAAGTGAAGTAACTCAGGAATGGAAAACCAAAATTATATATTCTTATGCTTAAGTGGGAGCTAAGCTGGGAGAATGCAAAGGCCTAAGAATGATACAATGAACTTCAGGGATTCAGGGGGTAATGATGGGAAGTGGGTGAGGGATAAAACACCATAGTATACACTGCTCGGATGATGGGTGCACCAAAATCTCACAAATCACCACTAAAGAATTTACTCATGTAACCAAATACCAACTGTTCTCCCGAAAACCTATGGAAATAAAAAGTTTAAAAATAAAATTAATTAATTAACTTTTTTTTAAGTTAAGGGTTTTGAGGGGAGGAGCTCATCCTGCTTACCTGGGAGGGCTCTAAGTCCAGTGACAAACATCCTATGAACATGAGGCAGTAGGAGACTCCACCCACAGCAGAGTAGACAGTGTGACCGCAGAGGCAGAGATCGGAGGGTGCGGCCACAGGTCAAGGAAGACCCAGAGCCACCCGAAGCTGAGAGCGAAACAGAACTGACTCTGCCTGAGAACCTCTAGGAGGAGTGTGGCCCTGCCAACCCCGACCCCCACCCCAGCCCATTGCAACCCTAACCTGAACCCTAACCCTATCCCTATCCCTTCATCCAGGACCAAGCAGGGCTCAGGAATGTTTGTTGTACTATACCCTGGTGTTCAGGAAATGTTATGTGATTGCTCCAGTTTCTTCCCAACAACAAGGGCAGAGCCACCCAAGGCCATGGGAACCCACCTCTCACATCAGTGCCACCTGGATGTGAGACATAAGTCAACAGACATCATTTTGGAGCTTTAAGATTTGACTGCCCTGCTGGATTAAGGATTTGCATGGGGCCTGTAGTCCCTTTGTTTGGGTCAGTTTCCCCCATTTGGAATGGGTGTATTTACCCAATTCCTGTACCTCCATTGTATCTAGGAAGTAACTAACTTGCTTTTGATGTTACAAGCTCATAGGCAGAGGGGAGTTGCCTTGTCTCAGATGAGACTTTGGACTGTGAACTTTTGAGTTAATGTTGGAATAAGACTTTGGGGGGCTGTTGGGAAGGGATTGTTGCTTTTGAAATGTAAGGACATGAGATTTGGGAGGGGCCAGGGCTGTAATGATATAGTTTTGCTGTGTCCCCACCCAAATCTTGAATTATAGCTCCCATAACTCCCACGTGTCATGGAAGGGACCCAGTGGGAGGTAACTGGATCACGAGTTGGGTGTTTCCCATGTTGTTCTCATGAGTGAATGAGTCTCACGAGATCTGATGGTTTTATAAGAGGAGTTCCCCTGCACACACTGTTTTTTGCCTGTCACCATGTAAGATGTGACTTTGTTTTTCTTCCATCTTCCACCATGATTGTGAGGCCTCCCTAGCTATGTGGAACTGTGAGTCCATTAAACCTCCTTTCCTTTATAAATTACCCAGTCTCAGGTATCTGTATTACCAGCATGAAAACAAACTAATACACTGCCTCCTCAATGAGACCTCACCTAAGAAGGCTGCCTATGGGTGACCCCAGCAGAAAGAGGCTTTGTTGGTACTTCTGAGGCAGAGTGTGAGAGATCAGCTGGGCTTCACTTGCATCAAGAATGATGTAGGAGCCCGGTGCAGTGGCTCATGCCTATAATCCCAGCACTTTGAGAGGCCGAGGTAGGTGGATCACCTGAGTTCAAGACCAGCCTGGCTAACATGGCGAAACCCTGTCTCTACTAAAATACAGAAATGAGCCAGGTGTGGTGGTGCAAACTTATAATCCCAGCTTCTAGGGAGGCCTAAGCAGGAGAACTGCTTGGACCCAGGAGGCGGAGGTTGCAGTGAGCTGAGATTGTACCCCTGCACTACAGCCTGCATGACAGTCAGACTCCATCTCAGAAAAAATAAAAAAAGAATAGCGTGACCAGAGTTCCTGGAGGGGGAAGCCCACAGTGCCTCCCACATGGATGGCAAGAGCACAAATGAGGAGCCCTCTTCTTCTCCTTTCCTCCCTCCTCCCTTCCCAGACCCTGAAGGAACTGGAAGCAGCTGCAGGCAGTGGGAGAGGAGGTGAATCAAGAGAGGAAGGACACTGGCCACATACCCACTGCCCATTCCCCCAACCTTCCCCACTGCGGAAAGCCAGGCCTGGGTCAGCTTGAATAGGAGAAGTTTTATATTGCATGGGAGATAAATGGTTATTTAGATAGGACTGAGTTTATTTTCTTAACTTGGCAAAAGCAGTTTCCTTTTTGCCCAACATTTTATAAGAATTTTCAAACATACAGAAAAGTTGAAAGAATGGTACAATAAACACCTAGATTCGAAAATTATTAACATTGTGTGTGTGTGTGTATGTGTGTGTCTACATGGTCTTGCTAAACCACTTGAAAGCAAGCTTCAGACGTCATGACTCTTCATTCTTAAACCCTTCAATGTACATCTCCTAAAAGAATCGGACTTCCAATGCCTGAAGTGGAAATTGATCTCATAGCTGAAAGAAATGCGTAAACTATACTTAGCTGAAACATTTTCAAGGAGTGGTGCTATGGTTTCAATGTCCCCTCCAACACTCATGTTGAAATTTTATTGCTATTGTTTGGGGACCCAGCCAGGTGCCTCACGCCTGTAATCCCAGCACTTTAGGAAGCCAAGGTAGGTGGCTCACCTGAGGTCAGGAAGTCGAGACTAGTCTGGCCAACATGCAGAAACCCCATCTCTACTAAAAATACAAAAATTAGCTGGGCATGGTGGCATGTGCCTATAATCTCAGCTACTTAGAAGTCTGAGGCAGGAGAATCGCTTGAACCCAGGAGGTGGAGGTTGCATTGAGCTGAGATCATGCCACTGCACTCCAGCCTGGGAGAAAGGAGCCAAACTCCATCTGAAAAAAAAAAAAAAAATAGATGGGAACGTTAAGATATGATCAGGTCATGAGGGCTCTGCCCTCAGCAGTGGATTAATGATGTCATCAGAGGAGTGGGTTAGTTATCCTGGGAGAGGCTCCTGATAAGAGGATAAGTTCAGCCCCCACTTCTCTCTGTGTCTCACACTGTCCCACTCTCTCTCACCATGTGACACTTGCCACCATGTTATGATGCAGCACTAAGGCCATCCCTAGAAGTGGTGCCATGCTCTTGGACTTCCCACCCTCCAGAACCATGAGCCAAATAAATCTCTTTTTTTATTTTTATAAAGTATCGAGTCTGTGGTATTCTAATATAAGCAACAAAAAAGGGACTAAGACAATGTGGGGAGAGAGAAGCAACAGAGCAAATGCAAGGATGAAGCCAGAAGAAAAATAAAAACTGTATCCTATTTTGCACTCTACAAGTCCAGCCCACAATAAGATAAGACAATTTCAGATAATGACAGGTGCTATGAAGAATATCAAACAGAACAGAGGTGATAAGAGTCAGACTAGAAGGTAAGGCAACATTACAGTGGCTGGTAAGAAATGAAATCCCCAGAAAAAGAAGGTGACACTTGAGATGAGACCTTGATAACAAGGACAACCCAACAATATAAGACAATCAGGAGAACAGCATGCAAGTCAGAGTAACCAATGAGGCCAAAGGCCTGGAGGCAGAAGGAACATGGAGTAATATCTTGGTGAGGGAGAGGTGGCAGAAAGTACTGAGGGAGAGGAGCTGATCGAGACCAGATCCTGTTGGCCAAGAAGAGGAGTGTGGGGAGAATTTTAAGCAGGAGAGTGGCTGATCTGACCTAGGTATCTAGATGTTATGGCTGCTTAGTAGCAAAAGACTTGTTGGGGAGGGCCAAAGTGAAGCTGGGAGACCATCAAGGAGGCAGTTTGCAATCCTCCAGGTGAGAAAGTATGGTGGCTTGGACCAGGATGGCGGCAGTGAGGTAGGCATTGCTGCTCTCTTCACTTTACAGATGAGGAAACAGAGTCCCAGAGAAGTTAAGTGATTTGATGGAGGTCATGCAGCCTTTAGGTAGCAGAGGGTTAAAATGGTAAATTTTGTGTTATGTATGTTATTACTTTTTGTTGTGATGAAATACATATAACACAAAGTTTATCATTTTAACGATTTTAAGGGTACAATCAATGGCATTAAGTATATTCACGATGTTGTTGTGAACACAACTGTTATCCATTTCCGGAACTTTTTCATCATCTCACATAGACACTCAATACCCATTAAGTCATAACTCTCCTTTTCTCCCTCCGTGAGCCCCTGGTAACTTCTGTTCCACTTTCTGTCTCTGAATTTACCTGTTCTATGTACCTCCTATAAATTGAATCATAAAATATTTGTCTTTCTGTGCCAATTTATTTTCACTTAGACTAATGTTTTTGGGACTCATCCATATGTCACCGTTTTCTTCCTTTTTAAGGCTTAATAATATTCCATTGTATGTCTATGTTAATATTGTGTTTATCCATTCATCTGTTGATGGAGGATGGGGACTTTTACCAAGATGTCTGATTCCAACCCTATTCTGGTTGGCTCTGTTGAGCCCAGTGCAGTACCCGCTGCAGCCACCAGAGGGAGTATAGGGAGCACAGGGAGCACAAGGCGGGCGCACTGCAGGCACCTGGCGGTTTCTGGGAGGAAGAGGAAGAGATCCAGCCTTTTGCACACAAAATCTTACACGCAGAAACCATGCAAATAGAGGGAAGCTGGCTGCCAGGAAAGCGACCAGACTATAGAATCAGCCACAAGTGGAGATAAGGAGAAGGGAGGGTTAGGGCTGGAAGGAGCTGCCCCTGTGATCCTGGTCCAACCCCTAAAATGGAAACAGACGCCTCTGGCCACCCACAGTTTCCCTGCCAGCTGTCCTCAGCGTGAACAACCTCCGGACTGAAGAGCTCAGGAGGGAGGTAAAGGGGGGCTGGGTCCAGTGAGGCTCGGGTTCCCATTCCTGCTCTTCTCCAGCAGCAGCGTGACCTCCAACCTGTGGCTTGCACATTTTATGGATGAGGAAACTTGGGACTTGGAGCTGTTGATTGTCCAGAGCAAGTGGAATAGGCAAGATCTGAATGCCACCATGTGCCTTGTGACTCTCTTCTCCAGGCTCAGCACTCTGGTTTCTTCAGCCATATCTCACCATATATGGTCGTCAGGACTTCCCCACCTCATCTGGTTGGCCAGCCTCCTGCAGGCAAAACACACAAGGGTCTGTGGCTCTTGAGTCTGGTTTCACCATGGTGGCTTCCCTCCTCTGAGCACCCAGCCTCTAATAATGCTACCCAGGTTTGCCCTGGCTGGTTTTGGCAGCCACCTCATGTTGACTGAATTTCTGTCAGTTTCAATCCCTCGGCTTTTCTCACATGTGCTGTTGCTAAGCCATTTCTCCCCCACTGCATCCTTGTGCAGCTGGGTCTTTGGATCTGAGTCCAGGAACTGACATTTATCCCTGTCAAATTCATCTTGTTCATTCATCTGACAAACATTTGTTCAGTGCCCACGCCGTACCAGGCACCAGGAATACAGGAACGAAAGACAAGGCTCCTGGTTCAAGGAGCTCACATCGGTATTCATCAGAGCAGTAGCCCCCCGAGAGTGGGGGCCTACTGTGTGCCAGGAATACAGCCTCTGCTGGGTGCTGAATGTCGGCTGTCTTCTTAACCCTTACAGCACTTCAGCGTCGGTGGCATTGTCCCCATTTTGCAGATGGGAAAACCAAGGCTCAAAAACTTTATGCAACTTGTCTGAAATGACATTGCCGGAAGGAAGCAGGCCCAGTATTCAGCCTTCCAATTGCTTTGGATCAATTCAGTCCTACTTAGACACCAGCTTTTGGTTCTCTACAAACCTGACAAACTTCATACTTCTCTGAATTTCATCAACTGCATGGATGAAGCTAAGATGAGATCAGAGCTGTGGGGTGGGCCACCAGTGCCCCCTTGCCCAAGATTAACAGCCAACTATGATTCTGCACTCTGTAGGTTCAGCAGATACAAATGCACCCAACAGTCAACTCCCGCCCTCACCCCCAGCCCCAGGCTCCCTCCCCTGACGAGCAGCTATATATATGGTTGCTGGCATCTTTAACATCAAACTGGTCCCCACTGCCAAGTCCTCTACTTGCAGGAGCTCAGCTGTGACTGGCCCTTTCCTTCCTCATGATAAGTTTCATCTGCCAATCCCCCTTCCCAGGAGGGATACTCCAAGTCCAAGGACAAGGTGGGGTGGGGGCAGTTGAGGGGATTTCACAGGCTCTGGGCATCTTCCCTTGCATCTGTGATGTCTCTCCCACGCCGTCTTCTCCTGGAGGCTCAGCCCATCTTTGTCATTAAGCTCTTCTGCCATGCTGAGAGAGACTGACTGCGGAGCAGGCCTGTGCAAGGGCCATGAGCAGAAAATAAGGCAGGTAGAATACATGCACTGCTTGGTGGGGGTAGGTATAAAATGGGCTCCAAGCTTCCCACCAGAACCTAGGGGACACCATACTTCATGACAGAGTTTGGGCTTTACCATCTCCCAGGACAACCTACACTCACCTCCTCACACCCCTGTGAGCCTGGAACAATTATTCTGCCCATTTTTACAGGAAAGAAAACTGAGGCCCAGATGATGAAGGTGACTCCAGAGGTTTAAAGACCCTTAGGACATTGTTTGAAAACCTCCAATCTAGTTTTTTGTGCCTGAAGAGCATCTGGGGAGTATGAACTCACTAAGCTCCTGCCATGGGCTCAGGGAGTAGCAAATTCATCCTTCCAGAAGGTCCTGCCTTTGTGGCCTTATAGTTGGTTGGGGAGAGGACAGATAATAAGTATGTACATCATTTCAGACAGCGATGGGTGCTATAAAGAGTGGAGAAAGCTGCTCTAGCTTGCGTGGTCCAGGAAAGCCTCTCGGAGGAGGTGTGGTTTAAGGAGCCGAGAAAGACCCAGCCTTGGAAGCCATAAGCATAGAGATGCTGAGAGGGAATGAGGCTCTCCACCCAAAGCATGGGTGGCGTAAGAGGGAGGAGACCTCACAGCTCAGACAGGAGATCTCAATGGGGAAGTGCTGGGAAGGTGTCCCAGGGAGTCTCACACCTGTCCCACCCACCCCACCCCCCACCATTCTTCCTTCGTTCTCCAAAGCAATGTTCTGTGTTTTCCCCATTTCCTCCCATCTTCAAAATCCATTTCTGCACAAGGCCCAGCCCAGAGCAGGAACTGAATAAACACATGCTGGATGGATAACCTCCCGAAGGCCAGCAAGGAGGAAGCGTGAGGACAAGTCCGACGAGACCCTACCTTCGTCGGCAAGGAATCACTTGATGAAGTTGATGGCCCCTTGAGGTGGTTCAAGCAGAAAAGACAAAGGAATTCCAGAAGGTGGGAGGAGGGGTCGCCTACACAATTGGAAAATTTCACACAAAAGTCCAGATTTCAAGCTATTTTTAAAATATCTGAAGATCTGGCAACCGAAGCCTGCAGATCCCCATGGCAACACCAGCTGGTGCTGAGCGGACAGCTGCCCCCTTCAGACTGGACATGCGCTCTGCAACTCCCCGCGGCCCCGCGCTCCCTTCTGCTGGCACTGGGTCCACCTTACCCGGCCACATCACCTGGCCCCCTGGGTTGAATCGGTCAACCCCCGCCTGAGACCTCAGATGAACAGAAAGCCAGGCTGGGACATGGGGGCTGTGGCATCTGTCCCTTCCGCCTGCTGCTACGGAGCACCAGCCTGGGGTCCCGCCGTCGAGTTCTTAGGCAGGTGTCCAGTGTGCGGGACTCCTGGACCAGCAAAATCCGTTCCCTGTGCTGGGTTCCGAAGGAAGCGCGAGGGCTCCAAAACGCAGCCACACCGTCTTGAGGAAAGAGGTGCCGTTCCGGTGCACACCAGAAGGGGGCGACTCTCCGGCCGTGCCGTCGGAGCTGCCCATGAAGGCCGTTCCTAGCTGTGCCCTCGCAGTTGGAGCTCACAGAGTGTCCTGTACCCCTGCCCTGTGCCACTTGGGGTGGCAGCTGAGGCCCAGGCTGCCTGGCAATGTAAGGGGCTCGATCAGAATTGGCTGGGCCAGGGCTGCCTCCAGGGGCCCCTGGCACTCCTCCTGTTCTGCTTCTCTTCCTCCTCTTCTGGGAGCACTGGGCCTTCCTGAGGCCTGTTCCCTCAGGGCTGACCCTGCAATTAAGTACTGTGTGCTTGGTACTGTGCTCAGGCTTTATATACTTTCATTTAAAACCCCAACAATCCCATAGGTAGGTTTTAAACCCCATTTAGCAGTTACAGGTGAGGAATCTGAGGCTTACACGGGCATCACCTGCCCAAGTCCACACAGCTGACAAGTGGTAGAGTCGACATTCAAATTCAGGCCTGCGGAGTCCCCATTCCCTGAACTGCCTCACTCTCATAAAGGACGTTTTAGAATCAGCCCATGAAGGGGGGCGGGGTTTGAAGGCAGAGGACATCCCTTGCCAGGTCCAGCCTAAAACCACTGTACAAGGCCACCCAATCTGTTGGAACCACCCAAGGACAGGGGCTGAATCTGGGGTCCCTGATAAGTCATTGATGAGACCAAGGGCTGAGGCCCCCAGTTAACCCCAGAGAGGAAAAGCTCCTGGCCTTTGGGAATTTAGGGAATGCCTCACCATCCCTGCCAGGGGCCGCAGTCTGGGCAGCAGGACAGGGGACTCCACGTGCTGCAGAACTCCCTGGAACCACCCTGGAGAGAGTGGTGAGCGGGCAGTCAGAAGGCAGCAGCCAGAGCAGGAGCAGGGTCCTGGAAGCTTCATGAGGAGCAAGAGACCCAGAATCCGCACAAAGTCAGTCTAGACGCCACTTAGTATGACTCAGTGAGCTCCTGGAGCCTCAGGGGTCGCAAGCCTCAGGAGCTTCCCCACTCCCACCCCAGGAGGACAGAGAAGCCCAGGGGATTATCAGCCCCTCTGAGACTATCACAGAGATGTCCCAGCCCCTGAGACCAAGGCCACCAGCCTGGATGGAAGAGAAATTCTCCCCAAGCTGATTCATCCATTTTACCTCCCATTTCAGCCCTGCACACCTTGCACTCACATCCGGGGTTGGCAGGTCCCTCCCCAGCTTTACCTGTTGATCCCACCCTCAGCATCAAAATTCAGTGTACAGGCCACCTTCTCGAGGCAGCCCACCCTGATCCCATTCCCCAAACCTGGTCATTATCTCCCTCTCCTTCAACCCCTGGAATGTGTGGACTTCTCCCATGGCAATGAGGTCATCTCCTTCATGCTATGATTGTTTCTGGGCTGCTGCCCCTTTTGAGGCTGGATGGTAGGGCAAGCGACATAGCTCCTAGAATGGGGCCTCAGATGTCCAACCCCATGATACACGATGGATGGATGGATGGATGGATGGATGGATGGATGGATGGATGGAATGAATGGATGAATGGATGGACAGATGAATGGGCAAATGAACAGATGAATGAGTGAACAGGTAGGAGGGTTGATGGCTCACAGAAACTTCCATGAGGCCGCCTGGAATTGTCCAGAATGCCCAGACTTCCCTACTGCTCCTAAAGATAAGATTCCACTGTCTCACTTGTCACAGCTCCTCCCCTGCCTGAGTGAATTTAAGATTTTAAAGTGTCTGCTGTGTGGAGGTGCCAGGGAAGTGGAGAATCAACCAGTGTTGCTTCCCTCCCTGCACCTCAGTTTCCCGGAGATAGATGAGGACATCAGACCAGATGATTTCATGGGCCCTTCCAGCACAAAACACATCTCCAAGCTAGGACCCAACAGAGAACAGGGGAGACTGACTGAACCCAGGTCAGCTTAAAGGAGCCCCTGAAAGAGTTGGAACAAAAGAAGAAAAGAGAAAAGGTGGGAGGAGGAAGGGAAGGAGGGGGGAGGGCGGGAAGGAGAAAAAGAGAAAGAAAATCTATTTCCATATCCCAAATTAAACATGCATCTAGCATGTAAGATTTCCCAAATGTATAGTGTCTTTTTAAAAAAAGTTAATTTGAACATATTGAATGTAGGATCACAGCATGTAAGAAATGATGGATCCCCTAATAAGGTGGATTGGCCTTGGGTAGGGATGGCCTAGGGCAGAGAATGCCAGAGGGAAGCATGACCCGCGTGGGGTGGGAGAGGTAGGGAGGTGTGGTTGGGGGTGGTCTTCTGGTCACCTTATCTCCCGCTTTAGCCAGAGCACCCCCGACACCCACAGTCCTCACTTCAGCCAGAGCACCTCTCCTGCCAGCTTTACGCATTGATCTTAAGAACCCAATATATTGTTTGAATAAAAGGTTCCTGGTGCTTTTTTAAAAAGGGCACTTAACTAATGAAGAGAAACAAGGGGTCCAGAGAGAGTGATTTGTCCAAGGTCATACAACAAGTACATCACACTATTCCTGATATCACTAATCCATTCACACCCATTAGGGGTTGGAGGGCACTCAGATGCAGCTGTCCCTGCCTGGGCGGTTTAGATCTGTATACTCTGGCTTACCTCCAGCAGCCTCAGTGGGGAGTCACCAGGCCCCTTTAAACAACATTCCACTAGGACAGGAACAGATGGATAACCCAAGCCAATTAGGAACCAGAAAATCTCCAAGAGGGCGAATGCCCAGAACAGGGGGAGCTTGGGGCAGCAGCCCAGCTCACTGCAAGCCTCACAGTCGAAAACCTTCCTAAAACAACCCCTTGGCTGCCTTGGAGCATAATTTAATCTTCCTTTGATGACTCCGGATCTCGCCCTGCCTCAGGCCACTCTAAGAACATCAATAACTGCTGAGTCCAGGTGGGAAGCTGAGAGGAGGGGCTGGACCCAGGGTGACCAGCTGACCCTGCCCTGCGGTAGGAGAGAAGCTCAGTCTGGACCTGGGGGCTGGAGGCTGCCTTGGTGGAGAGGGCAGCACAGGAGGAGAATGGGAAGACCTTTCCAACCAAGAAGGGGAGCCCTAAGGGGTCCCCTCTCTAGCCCTCAGAGCAGGTGGGAATGGCAGCTCCCACGGATTTCTGAAGGTAGAAGAGAGAGGTAAAGGCAGGCAGGAGTGATGTTGAAGACCAGCCTAGGGGACCTTTTTAAGGGAGAGGCAATATATTAATAGTACAATGCCCCCACAGACTTCATAGAAAACGTTGGTTCTAAGGGAGAGAATGGGCTTAGAGCCACCCTGTGCTGGCCCTGCCGCTTCCTGGCTCGGGGATGGTGAGAAGGTCACTTAATCTCTCTTTGCCTCAGTTCCCCAATTATTAATGCTAGAGTAGTCACAGGGCTGCCACAAGGGTTAAATGAGCCTAACAGCAGTGGCTAGAAGTCAGGGTCTCAGCCCGAAGTCTCTGCTGAGGACAAGGCTGGAAGAACAGAGTGTTCATGGGTTGGTTCTCAGGTGAGACGACATTTGGCTTTGTTTGGTTTGGCTTGTCTTGTCTGTATTTCCCATGTTTTATGCAAGAAACACACATTATTATATAAATAAAATAATATTCATAGTGAAAATAAAACAGTAGGGACTGCACTTGGTCCCCAAGGGGAAGCGGCTGATCAGAAGAGAAGCCATTCATCGAGGGTGGGATGGAAGCGGGCAGAGAGACAGACAGGGGAGACACAGTCAGAGACAGACAGGGGAGACAGAGAGACACAGTCAGAGGCACAGATAGGAGAGACACAGTCAGAGAAATGGTCAGAGACACAGACAGGGGAGACACAGTCAAAGACACAGTCAGAAAACACAGAAAGGGGAGACACGGAGACACAGAGACACAGACAGGAGAGACACAGAGACACGGTCAGAGACACAGACAGGAAAGACACAGTCAGACACTGTCAGAAACATAGCCAGGAGAGACATAGTCAGAGACACGGTCAGAGAGACAGATGAGGAGACACAGTCAGACACACAGTCGGAGACACAGAAAAGACACAGTCAGAGATACAGGAGAGACACAGTCAGAGACACAGTTGTAGACACAGGGCAGACACAGTCAGAGACACAGAGACAGTCAGGGACACAGACAGGGGAGACACAGTCAGAGACACAGTCAGGGACACAGGGGAGACGCAGTCAGAGACACAGTCAGGGGAGGTCCTGGCTGCCCCAAGGGCCCAGGAGATGGCAGCCCTGCATCCTCAGGGATAGATAAAGGTGACATTTTCCATCTGAGTGTGCCCTAACACTTCCTGAGAGGCAAATCCCCATCACCTACTCAGGAAGCCAGGGGAGGTGGCACAGAGGAGAACACTGCCTGCTACAGGCACCAGAGCGGCTCCCATTTGCTGTCCTCAGCTCCAGGTCCTCTGAACATCAGTTGAGAGGGAACTTGGCCCCTCAGAGCTCAGGCCAGATCCTTCCCAGAATCTCCCCTGGGTGAGCCTGCCTGGGCCGCTTGTCCCTCTGTCCAGCCAGCAGCCCGCTAGGCTCAGCCACGCTGCCCCACCCCCCACCAGCCTTCGCTGAGGCAGCCCTTTGAGGAGAACTGGTCTTGGTGGGTCCACAGCGCTCTCCCTGCCAGTGATGTTAATCCGCAAAAGAAAGTCAAACATTAGCCCAGGAAACAGCTTATGCCTTATATAAGCCCCCCTGGGGGAGGCACAAACACAGCTTGTTAGAGCTCAGCTGCCCAACTACAGCGGCTGCTGGGCCCTAGGACAGAGCAGGGACCTCGGCTACACTCATCACCAGCCCCATCGGATCCAGACCCAGCTGCCAGGTGAGGAGGGAGGGAGGGCCCCCAGCCCAGGCACCAGGGAACCCCCGGGAATCTCCCAGGACCAAGTCCTCATTGCAACTGTCCAAGCCCCTAATGCCCTCTGAGACCCTCTTCAGCTCTTTTGGATACCCCAGCATTTGGAGGCCAGCTCCAGGAAACCGCTAGAAGCCAGGAGGCTCTGGGCTTGGGGAGGCCTTTCCCAGCAAGCAACCTGAACTCTGCCAACCCTGTGCATCTGCCTGGAGCAACTGCGGACATCCCCCACCCACCCCCGCAATCTGTCCTTAGTAGCCAACACCCAAGGCTGGGCCCCTTGGTCCCTGCTATGTGTCCTGCACTGTCCCATGCATGCAGCGTGTGTGACCAGCCTAGCTGAGCACACACAGGCTCATACTCGGAGGTGCACACACGCATAACACACACCTGAGCTTACATAGCTGTGTCCTTCTGCTCCAGCCTAAATGCACACATACCTGTAGACACCTTTGTGTCCACACACCTGGACACGCACCTACACTTTTGATCCCACAACCGTCCATGCAGCAGGGTTCTTCCTCATGCATCCACCCAAGAATCTGTGGATCCACACACCTGAGGCCCCAGCTCTTTTTTTTTTTTTTTTTTTTGAGACAGAGTCTTGCCCTGTCACCAGGTTGGAGTGCGGTGGCACGATCTCAGCTCACTGCAACCTCTGACTCCCTGGTCCAAGCGATTCTCCTGCCTTAGCCTCTTGAGTAGCTGGGATAACAGGCACGTGCCACCATGCCCAGC
Organism: Callithrix jacchus; assembly: GCF_049354715.1. NCBI lineage: Eukaryota > Metazoa > Chordata > Mammalia > Primates > Cebidae > Callithrix > Callithrix jacchus. The sequence continues at coordinate 120,302,202 of NC_133511.1, read as the reverse complement.
TAATTTTTGTATTTTTAGTAGAGACAGGGTTTTACCATGTTGGCCAGGACAGTCTCGATCTCCTGACCTCAGGTGATCCACCCGCCTTGGCCTCCCAAAGTGCTGGGGTTACAGGCGTGCACCACCACGCCCGGCCACCTCCGCCTCTTTCCATACTGACACATGCACTGCTCCACACACCTGTGCTGGCACATCCACCCAGTTCAGCCTCCCACCTATGGTTCCATAGACCCACGCACCACCATACACACATATACCTCTTCCTGGTCTATGCCCTGTCCACAGCTCTGGCTCATCTTGCCCCAGTGCCATGACCTTCTCCGAGATTCTGGACCGTGTGGGAAGCATGGGCCGTTTCCAGTTCCTGCACGTGGCCATACTGGGCCTCCCGATCCTCAACATGGCCAACCACAACCTGCTGCAGATCTTCACAGCCGCCACCCCTGCTCACCACTGTCGCCCGCCCCCCAATGCCTCCACAGGGCCTTGGGTGCTCCCCATGGGCCTAAATGGGAAGCCTGAGAAGTGCCTCCGTTTTGTACATCCGCCCAATGCCAGCCTGCCCAATGACACCCAGAGGGCCACAGAGCCATGCCTGGATGGCTGGGTCTACAACAGCACCAAGGACTCGATCGTGACGGAGGTATGCCTGGGTAAACCCTCTCCCTCCACTTACCCACACACCCCCACACCCTGCACCACTGGTGGGCAGCAGAGGAGCCTGGGGTCTGGTGTTCCCAGGACCCGAGGACAGGCCGCTGGGCAGGCAGAGGAAAGACCTGAGTGCAGAGGCATTTCCACCAAGAGCCTTGGTTTCTTCACATTCAGAGTCTAAGCGCTTCAGCAAACTGCTACTGAGGGCCTGTTCTGTGACCGGTGCAGAGCTCAGTTCTGGGAACACAAAAACGCACCATGCCTGCTTCCAGGGGGTCTACAGCGTGGGGTGGATAGCACCCATTAAGGAAAATACCACACAGATAAGTGTAAAATTACAACTTCAAAGTGACCTCACACTATGACCTATGCCCAGGGTGGGTGTGGAAGTGAGGGCATGGGGGATGGGCATTGAAGGAATTCTCCCCAAAGAAATGCCCCTGAAACTCAGATCTGAACTTCAGCCAAGGGCCAGACAGGCAGTGAGGAAAAGGAGGAAAATTCCATCTTGTGCAAAGGCTCCAAGGTGGGAGGGCTGTGGAGGAGGGACTGCACAGAGGGGATGCTTGAAACTCTCCACAGCAGACCCAGAAAATGTCTCGTACACACACACACAGCCACTCCTGAGTTCACCTCTCATTCCCTCGTCCCTTCACTGATTCACTGACTCTCTCACCCGCCACCTCGGGGAGATCCAGAGTTAAATCAGATTCAGTGAACTGACAGGCCAGTGATAGGAGGAAGCCTATGACAGGATGAAGATGAGGAATTGGGAATTGACGTTTATTGGATATCACTAACTGCCAGGCACATTTGGGTGCTCGGTGGACACTGTCTTGCTTGATTCCAAAGTGATGCTCTGTTGAAGGTGATTTCTATCTCCCCTTACAGATTTTTTAGAAAACAAAAAATCTAAGACCCAGAGAAGGGAAGTGATTGTGTAGTGCCACATGGCTGGTCAGTTTCAGAACTGGAATTTAGAGCTAAAGCCCATAAGCGGTAAAGGGAGACAAACGTTTATGCAAGTTCAAAAGGGAGATAAACCACTGGATTCAAGGGAGGCTTCCTGGAGGAGGTGGCATCTGAGCAGTGAGCAGAGACCAGTGTTTTCATCCTCCCTCAGGTACCATGAGCCCGTCAAGGGCAGGATTCTGTTTTTGACTCATGAAAAGAGATGAAATGCAAAGCCCTCACCTGGTGCCAAGCACTACACATCTATGGACTCCTGGAGGCCCAGGAGATGAAATCTCTTTAGGAGAAGTATTATCATCTCCAGTTCACAGATGAGGAAACTGAGGCTCAGCTTGATTCCATGGCCTTCCCATGTTACAAATGGCTAGAACCTGGCAGAGGCAGGATTTGAATGTAAGGCTATGTTCAGAGTCTATGTGACTGCTATTCATTTAACAAATATTTTTATATAAAGTGCTTACTATGTACCAGGCATTGCTCTAAGAGCTCCGCAGATATTAACACTTTTAACCTTCCTGACAACACGATAAGGGAGTTCGTATTTTAATTCCCTCTCTCAGATGGGGAAACTGAAGCACAGAGAGGTTAAGCAGCTTTGACGAGGTCACACAGCTAGTAAGTGGCAGATTCAGGACCCAAACACACACACCTGTCTCCAGAGCTGCACTCCAAACAATGACATTTGCTGCTCTCATATCCCTAGATTATATCTCCTCCCAGTCATGTTGGCTTTTTTTTCCCCAGCATCAAGCATAATGCCTGAAACCCATCAAGTATGCAAACATTTCTTGACCCGCAGTGCATAATACAGAGGACACGAAGTCAAAGAGCCGCTAGCCTGCTGCCTCCAGGAGCACAACACTATTGAGACACAGATCCACTCTCAAGGATCATGGGCGGTTTGGTGGAATACGCAAGTCTCCCAAGGCAGGGATTTTCTGCCGCTTTGTTTACTACTCTATCTGCAGCAGCTAGAATAGTGCCTGGCACAGAGGAGGGGTTCTGTGTGAATGAATATGCGCTTTGTCCGCGCAGAGTGCTCTGAAGCCCAAGGCGGGGTTATCTAACCAGCCTGGAATGGGGATTGAGGCAGGCTTGCTGGAGTCAGTAATGCCCACACTGGGCATGGAAGGGTGAGAGTTAGTGAGTAGCGCACCCCAGGCCAAAGGAAGGGTGACGGCGGCAGGGGGAGGGTCAAATGCAAAGGCACAGAAGCCAGAAGAAAGGCCGGGATCAGTAGCTCACACCTGTAATCCCAGCACTCTGGGAGGTGAGAGTTAGTAAGCAGTGCACCCCAGGCAAAAGGAGGAGTGGAGGGCGAGGAAAGGCCGATGCAAAGGCACAGAAGCCAGAAGAAAGGTTGGGCGCAGTGGCTCACCCCTGTAATCCCAGCTACTTTGGGAGGCCAAGGCAGGTAGATCACCTGAGGTCAGGAGATCAAAACCAGCCTAGCCAATATGGTGAAACCCCATCTCTACTAAAAACACAAAAATTAGCCAGGCGTGGTAGTGCACACCTGTAGTCCCAGCTACTTGGGAGGCTGAGACTGGAGAATTTCTTGAACCTGGGAGGCAGAGGTTGCAGTGAGCCGAGATCACACCACTGCACTCCAACCTGGGCGACAGAGCAGGACAACTTAGCCTCAAAAAAAAAGAAGAGAGCAAAAAGTGAAGACTGCACGTGCCAAGGGAAGGCTGGAGGAGTGGCAGTAGGATACGGAGGTCCCCAGACATGGACCTGGAGAGGACAGCAGGAGGGCCCAATTTGGATGCTACAGCAAAGCTGTGGCCTCGTGTCCTAAGGGCAATGGGGAGCCAGTGAATGTGGTGGTGTTAGGCAGGAGAGTAGCACCACAGGTCACCTTCAAAGGATCGTCACTCTGCCCTTTAGAGTCGTTTGTGGAGTCTTTTAGTCCAGCAGCAGGGAGACTCTTTAAGTTGCACAAGGATCCAGGACAGAGACGACAGACAGAAGGGATAGTCGGAATAGATATCAGGAAGGTCAGGAAGTTGGAACCTATGGGGCCCGGTAACTGAATGATGTAGGGCGTGAGGGGCAGAGAAGGAGTGAAAGATGCCTCAATAGCCATAAGTACGTTTCCAAATGTACAGGTGACTTGCTGTGCACCTGGGCTCTGGGAAGACAAAGAGGAGTAAAACCCACCACCCATTCCTCCAAAAACACAGAACCCAGCCAAAGAAACAATAATCCCAGAGGGAATAATTAAATCATCATCATCACCAACATTTACTGCGTGCTCACACTGTGCCAGATGGTTCTAAGCACTTTGGCCACATAAACTCATTTCATCTTCACAATAACCCTCTAAGGTTAGCACCTATTTTTTCAATTTTATTATTATACTTTAAGTTCTGGGTACATGTGCAGATCGTGCAGGTTTATTACAAAGGTATACACGTGCCATGGTGGTTTGCTGCATCCACCCCCCAATCATCTACATTAGGTAATTCTCCTAATGCTATCCCTCCCCTAACCCCCGCTCCCCCCCACAGGCCCCAGTGTGTGATGCTCCCCTCCCTGTGTCCATGGGTTCTCATTGTTCAACTCCCACTTATGAGTGGGAACATGCAGTGTTTGGTTTTCTGTTCTTGTGTTAAGTTTGCTGAGAATGATGGTTTCCAGCTTCATTCATGTCCCTTGCAAAGGGCTTGAACTCATCCTTTTTATGGCTGCATAGTATTCCATGGTGTATCTGTGCCACATTTTCTTTATCCAGTATTATCCCATTTCACAGATGAGGAAACTGAGGGACAGGTCACTGGTCCAAGGCCTCACATTTCATACACGATGGAGTGGGGAGTCAAAATCAGGGGTCAGGCTCCAGAGCCTAGGCTTCCCAGGACTGCATAACCCCCAACCCCTAATCTGTGAGGCAGACTGTGCACCCTGCTGCCTTGGCCTGTCCACAGATCCTCCTTCCCTGCCTTTAGTGGCCCCTCCAGGGCAGGGACAGTCCCTCCCTCACCCATCCCTATCACCACAGGACTAGAAGCATGGTAAGTGCTCAATCAACCCTGAATGAAGGACGTGCGCCCTCAGAGCCTGGTGAGAGAGACAGACAGGGAGATGCAGACATTGCTAACTGCTGGGAAGTGGCTTCCTTTCCAGAAAACCCCTCGAGCAGCCCCTAGGAAGGCAAGACAGAGAAAGGTTTGCAGGCCTTGCACCCAGTCAAGCATCAGTTCACGCTTAAGCCAGTTCCCAATCACCCTGTCAGCAGTTGAGACAGTGTGAACCGCCATTCCAGCAAGATGACCAGGGTCTCCAGGCCTCAGGGCACTGTACCCTTCTCTGGGCCAAGTCTGGTCCAGGCGTGCATCAGGCTCTGGATCTTCAGAACTCTCAGCTGTGAGAGCCCATAGGAAGCATCCCTGCCCGGCCATTGATGCGTTTGTGGCTGGTACCAGCCACTGGTACCAGCACAGCAAGGGCAAAGCCCTTTCATCTTTCCGTTTGTGGTTCAGCCATAACAATTTCAGCTCCATGTGATTGGGTCGGGTTCTGGCACCCTCTGCTAGAGGCAGAGCAGTGGCTGGACCTTACCTAGAAGTCAGAGGCAGGGAACTGGATATGCTGGCTCCAGGTGAGGAGGGCGGTAACGAGGAAGGCAGGGTATTTGGCAAAGAGCGAGGTCAGTCCAGGTGACTCCCGTTATGAGAAGCAAGGTGCCATCTCCCAAACAGAGTGGGGGATCATGAACCAGAGCTCACAACCTGCCTCAGCCAATTATCAGGAATGTCATGATCCCCAGAAGTCTCAGATTCCTCATGCGTAAAAAGGGCTAAGAAAGCAAGTGTGAGGGTTAACAGGGATGGCACAAGCACAGGACTGAGCCCAAGGCCTGGCACAGAGCATTCCATTTCCATGTGAGCTGCACTCCTTGCTGGGGCCATGCTTTTTTGCTGTTGTTGTTAATAGGGGTGTCTGAGAACTAAAGGGTTTGTCCCCATCAGAAGAGAAGGGGGATCCCCCAGTAAAAAAGGGGAGCCAGCTCTCACAGTTGTTTCTGGCTCACCCAGGCCCTGACTTTACCACCCTCCTCAGCCTGGTCCTCCTCTTCAGCTCCACCCCCACAGTCAGTGACCTGGCAAGTCACCTCACCTCTCCAGCTTCAGTCCCCTCATCTGTAGAATCAGAGTTTTAAGGACCCTCCCTCTTGGCGGGGACAAGAGGGCAGGAGGGTTGAGCTGGTGGCATGCTCAAGCCCAGCACTGGGTCTGGACAGGCATAGAGGCAGCCTCCCTCCCACTTCTGATCCCCTAAGCCTTCCTGGCAGGGGTGACCGCAAATTCCTTTCTCTTGGTGCAGCAGAGACAAGGTCAGGATTTTTCAGAATGAGCTTTACTAGGACATTAAGAGGAAACAAAGGCCTTTCTTTTAAGTCTGAAAAGCATGGGAACACAAATTCTGGGCACTGGGCTCCCTGCAGAGGCGCATACCCCATAGCCCACACCACTGAACCTCAGCTTGTGGGCCTCAGGGCCTGGGCCTGGCCATGGATGAGCAAGGCCATCTCTCTAAGGGCCCCGGGCTTCCTCTCTAGGCCTTGAGCCTCCCTGTCTTGTCTCCAGGACTGCAAAAAGTCTGTCCCTCACCCTCCCCAGGGTGGAGGACTGCTCCATGGAGGCCCCAGGTCAACTGCTGGAGAAGCAGAGGGGCTGCCCAGTGAGGCCTCCTGGGAACGGGCTGCCCAGTGAGGCCTCCTGGGTACAGGCTTCCACCCTGGGGAGGGTCTCCTGCTGGGTCTCTAGCCAGACACCTCTGACCATCCTTCCCAATCCCCAGTTCCCGGCAGCCCGTCTCTCATCTCCAACAGCACTTCTGCCTCATACCCCCATTTGCCCGCCCTCAGCCCTGCCAGGGGCTCCTTCCCCTCCATCTCTTTCCTAGCCTCCGATCTGACTCCTGAGAAAAGGCCTGAGAGCCCCACCCAAAGCACTTTTCAAGCCAGCCTGATCCCTATTGACAGCCCTGATCCAGAAAGTCCCTGATTCTGTGCTGAGACCTTCCTGTGGGCTCTCCAGAATCAGGAACTCACACAGTGAGCACCTGCTGTATGCACGGCCCTGGACTGGCGCTTTGCCTTCCTCCTCTCGTGACCCTGCAAATCAGGCACGATTGTCCCCATTTTACAGAGGAATACACTGGCTCAGATCCAGAAGGTGGCCCTGCCAGACATGATATTGGGTCAAGCCTTTATAGAAGAAGGATGGGGTTGGGAGATCCTGCTATAGAACCCAAGCCCTTTCTACTACATCTCCTGTCCTTGTGAGCACAGGCCTTACAATGACATGTGACAATATAATAAGACAGCTATTGTGAATTGAGTGCCCATTGTTTTCCGGGAATAAGTGCTGGGTGCTTTTCATTCATATGTTGTTCACAAGCCTGAGAAGCAGGTACTAGGTACCTGTGGGTATTGATGAAGAGGCTGAGCCACACAGAGGTTAAGTAATTGGCCCTGGAACACAGCTCCTAAGTGGCAGAGCTGGAGACTGATGTCTTTTTGACTGTCCCCAGGATACCTGGCTCATCCTCCCTGGTCCTTGTGCCCCAGCAGTTTCCTTTGGGGATCCAAGAAGGTGTATGGGCAGCAGCAATTCTCCCCTAAGCTAGATCTGACCTAGCTCCAAAAGGCCCCTGAACTAAGGCAGGCTGTTTCCTTGTTCCTGCTCCAGGGTGTAGGGACCATGCGTGCAGTCCCAGGCAGAGCCAGCTCCCCGACACACACAGCAGGGCCCCATCCCGCTGATCATGGTCCTGATCACAAATGGCTTGTCCTGACTCTCCTGCCCACCTGCTGCCTCACGCTCTGCAGGGGCTACCTGGCCTCGCTCTTTGCGGCTCACACTCTGGATCTGATGTCAGAGCAACCCATTTGGCTCTGACCTTGACTGCCTCCTCTATCACAATCCCAGCCTATGCTGGGCTATGCTGTCTTACCATGGCTCACAGCAACGGCTCCCATGTATGGTGCTTTTCCTTCAGCAGCCCAGGCCTCAAAGCAAGGCACACAGGGAGGCATCAAGGAGCTGTGCTCAGAACCAAGGGCAGCATCTTGGGTCCAGCAGACCTGAGTTTGAGTCTCTTGAAATGAATTAAGCTATTCTTTGGCAAGGCACTTAACCTCTGAGCCTCAGGTTCATTGTCTATAAAAAGAGATAACAATAGTACCTACTTCATGAGGTTTTTTGCTGTTGTTGTTTTGTCTTTTTTTTTTTTTTTTTTTTGAGATGCAGTTTTGCTCTTGTTGCCCAGGCCGGAGTGCAATGGCACGATCTTGGCTCACCGCAACCTCCACCTCCCAGGTTCAAGTGATTCTCCTGCCTCAGCCTCCCAAGTAGCTGGGATTACAGGCATGGGTCACCACGCCCAGCTAATATTTTTTTCTATTTTTAGTAGAGATGGGGTTTCTCCGTGTTGGTCAGGCTAGTCTCGAACTCCCTACCTCAGGTAATCCACCTGCCTTGGTCTCCTAAAGTGCTGGGATTACAGGCATGAGCCACCACGACTGGCTTTATAAGGTTATTAAGGCGTTACTTGCAAAGATTTCTCCTGAACTTGATGCTTCTTCTCTTTCTTCCCCACCACTTTCTTGATGCGTCAACCCACACAGAAAGACATGGCAGTAAGTTTCCTACCTTTTCCTTCCAGAACCCAGCTCCTTTGGGGCTCGGTTACATTCCAAGAAAAGAAAAAGATGGTCAAGAACACTGAACTAGGCCAGGCGCAGTGGCTCACGCCTGTAATACCAGCACTTTGGGAGGCCGAGGTGGGTGAATCACCTGAGGTCAGGAGTTTGAGACCAGCCTGGTCCAACATGGTAAAACCCCATCTCCACTAAAATTATAAAAACTAGCCAGACGTGATAGCAGGTACCTGTAGTCCCAGCTGCTTGGGAGGCTGAGACAGAAGAATCACTTGAACCTGGAGACAGAGGTTGCAGTGAGCCAAGATTGTACCACTGCACTCCAGCCTGGGTAACCGAGTGAGACTCAGTCTCAAAAAAAAAGCAAATACACTGAAATAGAATATTGGGAGCAAGAACATTATGTGGAATTGCTAGAAGTTGATGAGACAGGTCAGCCAAGGTCATGTCAAGGGCTAAACAGAAGCACCAGGAAGTTGAGTAGCTGGCTCTGTTCAACCAGCAAGTTGCCTTTCTTTCCCCTCTGGGCTTCATCAGTAAAATAAGGATAATTAAATTCAAAGACTCCAAGTGGCGCAGCCTATGCCTGGAGACACGGTCCAGGGAAACACAAGTCACACTCAACACTTTGAGTAATAATCAAGACATCTACTATAGGTTTCCTTAACAGGGTCTCCTTAGGGGCTTTGTACAGAAGCCTGCCAAAATTCTCCCAGCCCTGTTCACTCATTAATTATTTGTTGAGCAAACATTAGCATATACTATGTAGCAACTACTCGGCTATTAGAGATAAAAACGCAAATGAGACATTCTCTGTCCTCCATGAGAGTACAGCACACAGGAGGGCAAAACAAAGGAATAAGCAGCTAGAATGCCAAGTCATAGGTGCCCTACTGGAGGTAAGAACAAGAAACGGAAAGGAGGAACGCCTTACCTACCCTGGCAGGCTAGAGACTCTTCTCATCCATCTGTCCTTTTGGCAAACATCTGTTAACCACCTGTTTGTGCCAGATGACCGTAAAAGAAGTTCCTGGCTCTCCAAAAAGATGATCTTGCCATGAGTTTCAAAGGACTGCCCACATTACCAGAAAAAGGGGATCACAACAAGCACCAAAGCAAAGAGGAACACAGCAGCATGGAGCTTCTGTAGTGTAACCTGATGAAATCCCGGGACTCCACATGGCTCAGACTACCATGGAAACAGTCAAGGGAAACACAACTCACACTCTTGACACCTTGGGTAATAATCAAGACATCTGCCACAGGTGTTCTTCACAGGCCTTTTTAGGGTCTTTGCACAGAAAGCATGCCAAAATTCTCTCTAAATACCTTCTTCTCTCCCGGAAATTCCAGGATGCCTTTAAAAATCTCTCCCATTTGCTCCACACCTGGTTCCCTCATTGCCATGCTTGTCTAGTCCCAATCCCCTTCCAATCACACCTTATAAAGCCAGAAGATACTTCAAACATTGAGAAATCACTCTGTATATTAGTTTCCTAGGGCTGCCATAACAAAGTATAACAAATTGGATTGCTCAGGACAACAGAAATTTTATTGTCTCACAAATCTGGAAGCTTGAAGTCCAAATTCAAGGTGTCGGTGTGTCCTCTCCAAAGGCTCTAGGGAAGAATCCTTCCTTGCCTCTACCAGCTTCTGGTAGTTGCTGGCAACCCTTGGCATTCCTCAGCTTGTAGACACATCACTCCAACCTCTGCCTCTGTGTATCATAACATCCCTGTGTATTTCTCTCTTTTGCTTTTTTTTTTTTTTTTTTTTCAGACAGAGTCTTGCTCTGTCAACAGGCTGGAGTGCAGTGGCGCAATCTCAGCTCACCACAACCTCTGCCTCCCGGGTTCAAGCAATTCTCCTGCCTCAGTCTCCCAAGTAGCTGGGACTACAGGCACATGCCACCACACCTGGCTAATTCTTGTATTTTTAGTAGAGACGGGGTTTCACCATGTTAGCCAGGACGGTCTTGATCTCCTGACCTCATGATCCGCTCGCCTCGGCCTCTTCTCTTCTTATAAGAACACAAGTTATAGTGAATTAAGAACCAGCTCATTGCTTCTCAGCCTTCTGGCTAAGATCAAGTGTAGTATCTGTTCTTATCAGTTTAATATTTGATACGTCCTCTATCCAAGGACGATATATTAAATGGATTTTTGGAAATAGGAGCTTGCTCCGTCCACTCCACGCATCGACCTGGTATTGCAATACTTCCAGGAACGGTGCACAAAAAAAAAAAAAAAAAAAAAAAAAAAAAGAACCAGCTCTACTTCAGTATAACTAATCTACAACAATTCTATTTCCAAATGCATTCATATTCTGATCCATGAACAGTTAGAATGTCAGTGTATTTTTTGGAGGGACACAAGTCAGCGCATAACAGCTGCACATCTCAGATGTGAGTTTCAGTCTCTGTCTTGAAATGAACCAAGCCAGATTTGGGCAAACCACCTACCCGGTGAGCATCCAGTTCTTTGTCTATAAAAAGAATAACAAGAGCACCTACTTTATAAGGTTATTATGATTTTACTTGCAAAGCTTTCTCCTGATCGTCCCTGATCTTCAGAGACGCCACAGCCATATTTTTCTCATCAGTTCTGATGTGCTTCAGTAACCGTGAAATCTCTGGAAGCAATTTAGAGTGCAATTGAAGTTCAATTTTTTAAAAAATATTTAACCACAAAGCACTCTTCCTTCTAAACTTCTAAACTTCAAAACTTCGCTGAAGGATGACAACCCTCCAGTAGACACTTTTCCTTAGAAGGTCTTCCAGCCTGACTGGGAAGAAAAAACACTTCTCTCCTGCTCACTGGTGTGTGGTGACATCCTCAGGACATACAGCTTACAGACACTATGCGTCTTGACTTGCACTCGTTCTGGTGAAATGAGGCAGTTCTCCATATAACATTTGGAGTGTGGGCCCTATAACCTCTCCTGTAGACACTGGCAGATCTCTAACTTCCAAGGCTCTCAATCCCTCTGTGCTTTCTGTGAAATGTTCACACATTCAATTCTACAAGCATTTATAGAGTGCCTACTATGTGTCAGGCACTGTTCTTGACAATGAAAGTACAGTAGTAAACAAAACAGACTAAAAGCCTTATCTTCATCAGGCTGCTATTTTTGGGAGAGATACACGATAAACCAAAAAGATGGAAAATTAAGAGCATTCTGATGGTGTAAGTACTACTGAGAATATTAAGCAGGGTAGAGAGATACAGGCTGCCAGGAGTTATACTTGTAAATAGAGAGGTCTCACTGAGAAGATAACATTTGAGCAAAGATGTGAAGGAGATGCAAGCTAAGTAGCTGTCTGGGAGGATAACATTCTAGGCAAAGAGAAGAACATACGCCAAGACTCTGAAGTAGGAGCATGCTTGAAACGTTTACGGAGCAGCAACGTGAGCAAGTCAACAGGAGTGGAAGTATGTGAAGGAAAGGGAAGGAGCAGGTGAGAGCAGAGCGGTGACAAGAGGTTAGCTGATTTTGCGGGGCCTCATAAGCCATTGTAAGGATTTTGGCATATTCTAAACAGGACTCAAAGTTCATTCCAGGAATGATATTTTCTGTAAATTGCTCAATTTTGTGGTAGAAACCAGTTTGTGACTGTTATTCTAAAGCTTACATGATGATGAGTATGAAGGTAGAAACCAAGACCCAGCCCGTCTGGTCTCAGGTGGTGGAGCAGGACAGAAGCCTGAAACTATTTCAGGCAGGTCTGACATTGACCCTCTTATGATCCAAACAGATTATTGATTTCTTAAGACACTCATTATTATGGAGGTTGGGATAAAAATCTAATTTCAACTTCTTATGTGATGTATCGGGATAGGCTACATTGTTACAACATTGATTTCTTAAGACACTCATTATTTTGGAGGTTGGGATAAAAATCTAATTTCAATTTGCAACTTCTTATGGGATGTATCAGGATAGGCTACATTGTTACAACATTGATTTCTTAAGATACTCATTATTATGGAGGTTGGGATAAAAATCTAATTTCAGTTTGCAACTTCTTATGGGATGTATCGGGATAGGCTACGTTGTTACAACAACAATAATTCATGGCTTGAAGAATGTTGAAATGTTTCTCTTTCTCATATAACAACAGTTCCAAGGTGAGCAGCATTTTAGGCCAATGGGTGGTTCTGCTCCACAGGGTCATTCAGGGACCCAGACTGACAGCAACTCTTCAGAGTTGTTCTAGTTGTCACCATTCCCTCCAACAGGAGGGGAGAAAGCATGCAAGTTCAGACTACGGAATCCCTCTTAAGCAAATGAGGTGGATGTAACATACATCTCTTCTACTTCCATTCCATTGTCAAGAACCACACGGCCCCACCCAGCTGCAAGGTCATCAGGGAAATGTGCTATTTACTATGGAAGAAGGGATGAATGAATTTGGGTGAATAGTAGGTCTCTCCTTTAGATTTTCCTAAAGGGACTTTACAAAGCATCTCACAAAGTACAGAAGTCTCTCTAGATGCCCGTTTGCATATTCCGCCTCCCACCCCCTGCTTCCTTCCTTACCTTTTTCCTGCCTTCATTTCCTCCTAACACACATACCATACAGGCCCCCTTCCCAACTAAAAGGGACCGCCGGGCTTGCTGGCCATGCTGGGCCACTTTGAGACAACTGCAGGACCTGAAGACTCCAAACACTGCCATCCTCCCCCACTTTCAGCTGAGGAAAGAGGGAAAGAGCCCCCTGGAATGTGTGTTTCTTCACCTTTTGGAATGTTTTGCTTCCAAAATATTCTTGTGAGGCATTTCTATTGAATTAAATTCTCCACTTCATTGCACAAGTAATTCAGATGGCTGGAGCAAAGGGTGCATGTTGGGGATTAGCAGATTAGACCAGACAGGTAGGCAGGGGGCAGAGCACAGAGGGCCTCATAAACCTGTGTTAATGGAGCATTATCTTTACCCAAAGGGCAAGGGGAAGCCAGCAAGTGCTTTACACAAGACAGGAACCTGATTTGAGTGACATTTTAGCCATTCAGGTTATCAGGGGAAGAATGGCTAGGAAGGGATGAGACTGAAGGCCAGGACATCTGCCAAGAGGTGGCTGCAGCAGCCTGGTCTGGGCCTCAGTTTCTTTATCAGTAAAGTAGGGTGATATTATGATATTAGCACCTACATAATAAGGTTGTTGTGAAGATTAAAGCTAAAACATGGGAAGAGCTTAGAACAGTGCCTAGTAACTAGAATGCCCTCAATAAATACCGATGCCATTATTAATCTAAGTACAAGATGATGAGGCCGACACTAAAACAATAGTAGTGGAAATGGAAGAAACCAGATTCCAGAAATATATAAAAGCTAGAATCTTGAAGATCAAGTGATTGTGGAGTAGGTGAGAGGAAGGAGTCGAGAGGGTTATCAGCATGATCTCACTTACATGTGGCATCTAAAAACAAAGTCCAATTCAGGCCAGGCACGGTGGCTCAAGCCTGTAATCCCAGCACTTTGGGAGGCTGAGGCAGGTGGATCATGAGGTCAGGAGTCCGAGGTCAGCCTGACCAACATGGCAAAACCCCCCTCTACTAAAAATACAAAAATTAGCCAGGCACGGTGGTGCATGCCTGTAATCCCAGCTACTTATGAGGCTGAGGCAGGAGAGTCGCTTGAACCCAGGAGGCAGAGGTTGCAGGTAGCATAGCGCCACTGCACTCCAGCCTGGGCAAGAGAGTGAGACTTTGTCTAAAAAAAAAAAAGAAAGAAAGAAAGAAAGAGAAAGAAAAGGAAGGAAAGGAAGGAAAGAAAGAACTCTAATTCACAGAAGTAGAGAGTATAAAGATAGTAACCAGAGGCTCAAGGTAAGGGTCTGGAGCAAGGGAATGGGGAGTTACTGGTCAAAGGGTACAAAGTTTCAGCTAGATGGGTGGAGTATGCGTTGAGATCTGTTGCACAGCAGAATGGCTCTAGTCAGTAATAATGCTGTATTGTTTATTTCACAATAACTCAGTAGGTGACTTTCAAATGTATCACCACAAAAAAATGTCAAGTAAATGAAGTGATGTTAATTAGCTTAATGTAATCACTTCACACTGCATACATATATCAAAATATCACACTGTTTTCATACATGTAATATAATTATAATTTGCCAATTAAAAATAATACAATTTTTTTTTTAGATGGAGTCTAACTCTGTCATCAGGCTGGAGTACAGTGGCACGATCTCTGCTCACTGCAACCTCCAATGCCCAGGTTCAAGCGATTCTCCTGCCTCAGCCTCCCAAGTAGCAGGGACTATAGGCATGCACCATCATACCCAGCTAATTATTGTATTTTTAGTAGAGACGGGGTTTCACCATATTGGCCAGGATGGTCTTGACCTCCTAACCTCATAATCTGCCTGCCTTGGCCTCCCAAAGTGCTGGGATTACAGGCATGAGCCACTGGGCCCAGCCAATATAATTTTTTTTAATAAAAATAAAATAGGCCGAACGTGGTGACCCACTCTATAATCCCAGTACTTTGGGAGGCCAAGGCAGGCAGATCACTTGAGGCCAGGAGTTAGACACCAGCCTGGGCAACACAGTGAGCTCCTGTCTATACAGAAAAATCCAATATTAGCCAGGTGTGGTCATGCACGCCTGTAGTCCCAGCTACTCAGGAGGACAGCTTGAGCCCAGGAGATTGAGGCTTCAGTGAGCCATGATCACACCACTGTACTCAGTGCTATTACTATGACAATAGTAATAATTTAATTAATTAATTAATTAATTAAAAATAGAAGGTTATCAGTCACTGAGATTGGGACTTCAATGAGGAGTTTGGTGACAAGTCCCATTGAGTCTGGGATGTGCCTTTGACTTTATCCAGGAGGAGTTCTCAAGTTAGGCCACTGAATCTACTCTGGAGGTCAGAAGAGAGATTGGTCTGGAGGAGTAGATTTGGAATCTTCAGCATAAAATAGGAATTGAAGCCATAGGAACAGCTGGCATCGCCTGCAGAAAGTGGAGAGAGAGGAGGATTCAGGAAGAGCCCTGGGGAAGCTTCAAGGGCTAGGCAGAGAGAAAGGAACCATGAAGGAGAGGAGCAGAGCAGAACAGCAGGAAGCCCTGAGGTTGGAGGGCAAGGTCAGTGGCATCCACATCTGCCAGAGGGCAGACCAGTATAGGATTCAGGACATTCCATCGTGCATCGTAAAAAAGAAGCTTCGGTGACCTTGATAAGCACAGAATCAGTGGACGGATTGGGGGCAGAACTGAGAAACGAAACGGAGATGAGGACAGAGCGATAGCAAGGGTAGTTCCTCATTCAAAGAATTTGGCTTTGAAGGGAAGAGAGAAATGGAAGTGAATGGGGAAAGGAAAGAGGTTTTAAGATGGAGAGACTTGGACACACCCAAATACGGATGAGGAGGAACAGAGAGAGGGAGAGATTGGATATGCAGGATGAAGAGGGGTAGCAAGGATAGAGGAGTCCCTGCAGAGAGAGAGTGAAGTCAAGGGTGTTGGCAGAGGGACTGGCCTGGGCTGTGTGAGGAGTGGGGAAGAGGCAAGCGGGAGCCGCAGGGACGCAGGCATCTTGGAGGGGAGGAAGGAAGAAGTGGAGGCCAGACCTGGCTGTGGCAGCTGACTAGACTTTGAGAGCCATACCACAGGCAACACATGCCTGAGGGATACAGGTCAGGGGCCAAAGAGCCACAGACAAACCCAAGGAGCCCCAAACCAGGCTAAAAAGGAAATGGTCCTTGGGAGATAGGAGCCAAGTTAGGGCACTGGGAGAGGAAGCCCACATGTATGAGGCCACAGGCTGAGCATGGCTGAGAGGGCTGTCTACACTGGGTCCGGCTAGCCCAACCTTTCTCCTGTGCAGTGGGACTTGGTGTGCAACTCCAACAAACTGAAGGAGATGGCCCAGTCTATCTTCATGGCAGGCATACTGATCGGAGGGCTCGTGCTTGGAGACCTGTCTGACAGGTGAGATGTGAGGGCACAGCCCATGGAGGCATGACCCATGAAGACAACCCCTCCCTGCTCTGCTCCACCCATGCACCCCCAAAGAGGCAAAGAGCTGGAGGAGGGTGGGATGGCCCTTGCTGTGTGGTCTTGGGCAAGCCTCACTACCTTTCTGGACCACAGCCTTGTCTCCACCTGAAAGCCCTTACAACTGGAATCTTCCAGCCTTCCTTTCTTCCAGAGAGAAAAGCCTCCAGGTTTGGGGACACAGCGTAGTAACTGCATAGCAGTGGAGGCAGAGCAGATGGACTGCTTAGAGATGGGCAGTCCTTTGACCCTTGCTCAGTCAGCTGAGCTGAGAGGGATGTAGAGGAGATCACATATTAACTCAAACCTCTAATTGCAAACTTGTCAAAAAATAACAATTACCAAGAAAGCTCTGTCTGGACGGGGAACTTTACATGCCCCACGGGGAAGGGTTGGGGGTTGGGTTTAGCCCTTTGTCCCACAGTCTGCAGAGTCACTCCTCCTGGCAGGCACACTGTGGCTAACCTGGCCCCTCCTCTCCTTTGAGCTGCAGGTTTGGCCGCAGACCCATTCTGACCTGCAGCTACCTGCTGCTGGCAGCCAGCGGCTCCAGTGCAGCCTTCAGCCCCTCCTTCCCCATCTACGTGATCTTCCGCTTCCTGTGTGGCTGTGGCATCTCAGGCATCACCCTGAGCACCGTCATCTTGAGTGAGCCACAAGGGGGCAGTTAGCTGGGCTTTGGGGTGCATAATCCAGAAGCCAAAAGAGAATGGGGTCTGGGTCTGGCTCAACCACAGGCTCCCAGTGACCTTGGTCAATGTGCTTCCCCGTCTCAGAGACCCCATTTGAACTTAACATTGACCACAAGCATAGAAATATCAGCTGTCAATACTGAGGACATACCTGGGGCCTGACACTCTGCTAAGTACACAATCTCATTCAATAACACTTGCAAGTAAGTGACACTATTGTCCCCCTTTTACAGATCAGGAAACTGAGGCAGAACAGGGAGAAAGTCACTTGCCACTGGGGAAGCCATGGTTAAGAGCTTGAGTTTGGAAATAGACACACCTAGGTTTGAGTCCTGCCCCTTGGAGCCTCAGCTGTGGCATCTGTAAAATGGGAATGATGAATTTAGGGTCAGCATCAGATCAAGTAGCTGCGTGGAGTCAGAAGCTGGTGCCCCTTCACGGGGAGGTGCCTGGGGCCTAGCGAAACCCTAATCTGGTCCTTGGGCTCCTCCCACAGATGTGGAGTGGGTGCCTACCCGGATGCGGGCCATCATGTCGACGGCACTCGGGTACTGCTACACCGTTGGCCAGTTCATTCTACCCGGCCTGGCCTACGCCATCCCCCAGTGGCGCTGGCTGCAGTTAACTGTGTCCGTTCCTTTCTTCATCTTCTTCCTGTCATCCTGGTATGTATTCCTCTCCTCTTCATCTGTTTCCTTAGGCGCCCCACGGCCACACAGGGGAGCCCATCCCTGCCCAGGCTGGCCGACTCTGTGTCCCTGGGCACCCCGTCCCAGAGTCAGGGAAGGGCACTCCAGGGAGAAGGAATTACATGAACAAATGCTGCTGCAGAAGAGAGCAGGGATGCGGGGTCGTGGGGAAGCAGGGCCTGCCTACAGCTGAAGAAGAGGGTAAGTGGAGGTGGACCAGATGGGGACCGGCTGGGAGAGCACGGGAAGATGGGGGGCCTGAACTTCATGTGGAGGGAAGTCTGGACTTCTTGTAGAAAGCCACCTAAAAAGTCTGTGGTGCTACAGGCCTGACCAAGGTTCCATTTGTGAAATAATAGCCCAGAAGGACAAACCCAGCTGAGACCCAACAGACAGATGGGAGAGGACTGTACAGGGAGGAGGATTCTGGGAGACTAATCTGGGAAATATCTTGAAGGAAGAATCTGGAGAATTTGGGACTACTGCAGTTGAGTATAAAGGAAAGTTCAAAGAGGAGCCTGAACCTGGGAACCTGGGAAAATGAAGGTCAGCCTGGGTCTCTATCCAGAGCAGGCAGAGAGCTCATTACCAACGTGTTGAACCTGAGGCCACACCAAAAGACAGGAAATGGGTCTTTAGAAGGTAGTCAGAGCTGGCCAGGCATGGTGGCTCACGCCTATAATCCCAGCACTTTAGGAGGCCGAGGTAGGGGGATCACTTGAGGTCAGGAGTTTGAGACCAGCCTGGCCAACATGGTGAAACCCCATCTGTACTAAAAATACAAAAATTAGCTGCGTATGGGGGCGCACTTCTGTAATCCCAGCTACTCAGGAGGCTGAGACAGGAGAATTGCTTGAACGTGGGAGGTGAAGGTTGCAGTAAGCCAAGATCACGCCACTCCAGGCTGAGCAACAAAACCTTTAAAACTTTGTCTCAAAAAAGAAGAAAATAGTCAGAGCCGAAGAGCAGGAAATCCCAAGGGAGCTCAGGAAAAGAAGTGAAGTCTTGGAGCGACCTTTGTTTTTTGAGTGGAGTCTCGCTCTGATCCCAGGCTGGAGTACAGTGGCACGATCTCAACTCACTGCAACCTCCACCTCCCAGGTTCACATGATTCTCCTGCCTCAGCCTCCCAAGTAGCTGGGACTACAGGCGCACACCACCACATCCAGCTAATTTTTGTATTTTCACCATGTTGCCAGGATGATCTCGATCTCTTGACCTCATGATCCGCCTGCCTCAGCCTCCCAGAGGCTGGGATTACAGGTGTGAGCCACCACACCCGGCATCTGGAGCAAGCTTTTACTGAGCATGTGCTACAATGCAAGGCCTGCTTTGGGCATGAACCCACATCATCTCTGACCTTCATGGCTTCTCTGTGTGAGGAACACATTATTGTCCCCATTTTACAGATGAGGAAACTGAGGCTCAGAGATGTGAAGCAGTTCCTCAAAATTACACAAAAAGATGCAAAGCTGGGATGGAACCTCAGCTCGGAAATGAGAACAGCAGCTTCCAGAGGGGATGGGGGACCTGGGGGTGACTCAGAGTCAGGAGGCAAAATAAGGGTAGGCGATCAGCAGAGTACAGTTGAGAGCTTGGGCCCGTTCACTGTGTGACTTGGGGCAAGTCTCATGCACTCTGAGCATCAGGATTTTTCTAGGTAAAATGGAGATAATATTGCCTATCAGCCAGTTTCATGGGCCTGGTACATAGAAAGGCTTGATAACTATAAGCCATGCTGCTATAATTCCCAGGAAGAGAAGGACAGAGTCCAGGCCCTGGCTGTGGTTTTGAGAGGAAGTCACTGATAATCTTGGTAAGAGCAGGCTCAGGAGACTGTCAGAGCAGGAGGAGGATAGTAATGGGCCCAGGAAGCTGTCACCATCAGCTGGGGCAGTGGCCTGAGGCCAGGCAACCAATGCCCACTCCCTGAGGGCCTCACTGGGTGCAGGTCACTCACAGGGGCTAGAGCTAAAGCTGACCCCACCTTGGACCAGACTTTTCCAAACACCACTCCTTCCTCCCCTCATCTCAGCCTCTTCCTTTCCTCTTATCCTAGGGACATTCAGGGACTGCTCAGAATGAGCCAACCTCAAAAGCATAGCCTGGGGGCAAGGGAGAGTTGGGGGTGACTGCCCATTTGCCAATCCCAAGACTGCATGCTGTGCTCACGCCCTCCCCACAACTCCCCTAGTAGAGTTCAAGGAGGCTAGGGAGGTGGATGTGCAGGACCCCTCAGCCTTGAACAGGCTGTCCCCTCCCCAGGCCCGACCTGCCTTGGCCTAGAGCCTGGGGCTCCTAGTTAAGGAAGACACCCAACAATAACAAGTAGCCCAGGTGGGGGGCAGAGGAAAGGCTCTTCTGGAAGGGGAAGAAGAGAACACTGGAATTTGTGCTGGCTGCAGGCAGCCCAGGTGCAGAGTTTGGCCAAGTTTAAATTCCATGAAATCTGCAGTGAGACAGCTCAGGCTTCTGGTCCTCCTACCCCTTGGCCCTGGCTGCTGATGTTCTTCCAGCCTCTTGAAAGGGGCTCTGGAGTGGGAAGAGCCACTGTGACTGGTCTCTGGCCCCCAGGTGGACACCAGAGTCCATACGCTGGTTGGTCCTGTCTGGAAAGTCCTCGAAGGCCCTGAAGATACTGCGGCGAGTGGCTGCCTTCAACGGCAAGAAGGAAGAGGGAGAAAGGCTCAGCTTGGAGGTAGGGGCTGAGAAGGACTGCAGTCTGGGAGCCGGGCCCCTGTGCTCCACTCTGGAGCTGTACCCTCCCTTTACCTCAGTTTCCCCTGCTCACAGCCTATACCCCATCTAATTCCCTGTGTTCCTCTAGAGGCACTGGTCTGCATCTCTCTCTCTTCTTCCTGCCCACCAGCTGGTCATTAATGGCATCCCTCCCCCTCCTCTGCCCCAAGGAGCTCAAACTCAACCTGCAAAAGGAGATCTCCTTGGCCAAGGCCAAGTACAGCGCAACTGACCTGTTCCGGATACCCATCCTGCGCCGCATGACCTTCTGTCTTTCCCTGGCCTGGTAACCTGCCCCCCCAACCCCATACCCTGCTAAGGCAGGAGTAACAGACAAGGCCTCCAGCAGGCTCATCTAAGGGCAAGGCCTAGGGCATCTGAAAGAGAAGTCAAGGGATCCTCTTTCCTGGGCCACCACAGCCCAGCCCAGTCCCAGAAATCTACTGCATTCCTGCTCCACACCCAGGTCCGTCCATCAGGGTCTGCTGCCCTCTGGGGTCACAATGCCCCATCCCTCACCCACAGGACAAATGTTCCAGACCCCTTCCTCAGCTCACATCCCTGCCACTCAGTGTCCCCACGCTCTGCTTCTCTGTCGCTGTCCCCCTCTGGTCCAGCTCTGCCCTCTGGAACCCCACAGAGCAAGGCTGGCCCATAGGGCTTCAGACTTGAAGACAAAAATTATATTTCTCTCAAGTTTTCTCTTCTGTCTGATTTCTCCAGCTCCCTGAAAACCTTTTCTGTGACCTGGTTCTGAGGCCCTTCCCACCCTGGCCATTTCCTTGTGGATAGAATTCAATTTGTCCAGGAACCCTCCAAAGGGATCCCACAGTTCAGAGAGAGGAAGAGGAAACATTAGACCCAGATGCACAGCTCAGTGCTCACCTCCCCAGTCTGGAGGTGAAACTGCTGCCCAACCAGGAGAGATCACTGCCTGCCTCTATTGGTCTCCAAGATTCCCTCCAGTTCCAATCTTCCCTAGAGTCGGTTATCGGCGCCTTTGCCACCATGCTCTGGACCATACCCACGTCAGACATGGCCGGTCAATGACAGCGCTTTCTCCCTGAGCCCAGACACATTCTCAGAAACCTCAAAAGGACACTCATCATCAGTTGCAGTTGGCACAAGAAGGGAAGCTATTCATCATCCTGGTGACCCAATGACCAGCATGGGGAGTGGCCTCTACCTGGCTGCAGGTGCTAACCAATCCTTCTCTGCCTCTCAGGTTTGCCACCGGTTTTGCCTACTATAGTTTGGCTATGGGTGTGGAAGAATTTGGAGTCAACCTCTACATCCTCCAGATCATCTTTGGTGGGGTCGATGTCCCAGCCAAGTTCATCACCATCCTCTCCTTAAGCTATCTGGGCCGGCACACCACTCAGGCTGCCGCCCTGCTCCTGGCAGGAGGGGCCATCTTGGCTCTCACCTTTGTGCCCTTGGGTGAGAGACTGGGGCTACCCCAGAACCCTCTGGAAGAGGCTGCCAGGTTGGGTGCCAGGGACTTCACTGCTGGCTCTGCATCTAATTCACTGCGATACCTTGGGCAGGTCCCTGCACTCTCTGGGGCTCAGGGTCTCTCATCCAGGAAATAACTCACTTGGGCTAAATGACATCAAAGCTCCTTTCCAGATCTGACCTGGACTGGGCAAAGTATGATGGTATCTGGACAGTGTGAGAAATGTTGATGTATTGAGAGTGTCCTGAGTGACATCACTATAGAGGATAAGCTGAGACGGTAAAATGACAGAGCCATGCTCAAGAAGGAACCCACAACCTACTCCATCATGACCTTGGAAAAGCCACGTTTAATTTATATAGGTGTTAGTTGGTTGATACACCTATATCTTTCCAAAGGAACTTGAGGTATTTTAAGACAAGAACATACAACCATATGCAACAAAATATAAATGGGAATAGAGGATCAGAGGCAGGGAAAAACAAAAACACAGCAGGACACAGGCATGCAAAGAATTAGGAATAGCAGAGGGACTATTACTCAGCTTTCAGTTTGGATCTGAGCTTCCTGGAAGCCAAAGCAAAAAGGGAGATAGACCGGTTAAGAAGTGAGAACTCTTAGGTGCTCTTGAACCCCAAGGCCCACCACATTTTCTTTCCTCTGCAGACTTGCAGACTGTGAGGACAGTATTGGCTGTGTTTGGGAAGGGATGCCTATCCAGCTCCTTCAGCTGCCTCTTCCTCTACACAAGCGAATTATACCCCACAGTCATCAGGTAGGTGCTGGACCTGGGGCCAGGCCCAGCCAGAGGACTCAAGGTCAGGTGGGACTGTGGCATTGTCCTGTCCCCTGCCCAGGGGAGCCATCCTTTATGAACCCCATACACAGGCTGCCAATCCCTACTCTGAACCCTCACAGGCAAACAGGTATGGGCGTAAGTAACCTGTGGACCCGTGTGGGAAGCATGTTGTCCCCGCTGGTGAAAATCACGGGTGAGGTGCAGCCCCTCATCCCCAATATCATCTATGGGATCATCGCTCTCCTGGGGGGCAGTGCTGCCCTCTTCCTGCCTGAGACCCTGAATCAGCCCTTGCCAGAGACTATCGAAGACCTGGAAAACTGGTCAGTCACTGCCTCTGGCCCCATCAGTACTCCACCTTGGGGAAGCAGGTCTGGGTCGAGGGCTTCTCCTGAGTTCTCTGTCCCTAGGTCCCTTCAGGCAAAGAAGCCAAAGCAGGAGCCAGAGGTGGAGAAGGCCTCCCAGAGGATCCCTCTGCAGCCTTATGGACCAGCCCTGGGCTCCAGCTGAGGACAACAGAAACCCCTTTCCCTGCCTTCCAGAAACTGATCCTAGCCAGGCATCTTGAGGGTGCAGGGAGGCCCCAGATGGGTCCATGCTCCTAGGGTGAAGCCTTCGGAGAGCTTGGTGAAGGTATCTCCATCACCAGCATCAGCGCCTCCCACCCAACCACAGGCCTCCCCATACCCATCCCTGCCCTTGTTCTCCCTGCAACCCAGGCCCTGCCATTCTTCTATCCAGCCCTTCCCCACTGGCCACCTTCGGCCACTGTCCCGGTCCTCTTCCCCTGATACTCCCTGATACTCCCTGGCTCAGTCCTAACAAGACTAAGTCTTAACAAGATAAGAAGTCCTCCCCTTCTTGCCTCCCACACTTTTCTTTGATAAGTTTCAATAAACAGCGACAAGAACTCAAGCCATGATCGGGAACGGGGGTGGGGATGGGAGCAGGCCACTGTGTGGACACGTGAGCATGTGCATCTGGGTCCATCCATACTTTCATGTACGACAGGCCCGTGTACAGGCAACAGAGGTACATGCAAGCTGGACTGATATGAACATATGTGAGCATGTGTGAGTGCTCTGAGGTGTATAGACCACGCCTGTGCATGAAAATACATGCATGTGTCTACATGTCCCAGCATGCTGTGAGCAGATGATCGACCAAGCTCAGTGTGGCTGCAGACAAAAGCCAGAGTCCCTCCAATCCTGATTCCCCTCCCCCGATCACCCCAAATCTCTGATCCATGTCTCAGCCCCATGCCCAGCAGATAGTTTTTGTCCTGTTAACTGAGAAAACTGAACCTGTAGCTGACCACTGTAAATGTCTGCTGCCATGTTCCCGGGTCCCTCCGGCTGCAGCAGAACTGCCAATCCTGTCAGGCACGGTGGCTCACGCCTGTAATCCCAGCACTTTGGGAGGCCGAGGTGGCTGGATCACCTGAGGTTGGGAGTTTGAGACCAGCCTGACCAACATGGAGAAACCCAGTCTCTACTAAAAATATAAAATTAGCCGGGCTTGGTGGCTCATGCCTGTAATCCCAGCTACTCGGGAGGCTGAAGCAGGAGAACCACTTGAACCCGGGAGGTGGAGGCTGCAGTGAGCCAAGATCGTGTCATTGCACTCCAGCCTGGGCAACAAGAGTGAAACTATCTCAAAAAAAAAAAAAAACAGCCAACCCCACCCACTGGAGCTCCACATCCAGCCTCTCCCATCGGCAGCCATTCCTTTCCCTCTGGGGTCTCTGCCCATTCCCTCTCTCCTGGCTGCTGCCCATCACCAGTTAAACAAGCTTAGGCTTCTCCCATCTTAACAGAAATCAAAACAAACAAACACATGCCAGGATGCTGCGTCTCCTTCCAAGGGCTCTTTCTCCCTTCAAAGCCAAAGGAGCTGTCTGCGTCTCCTGTATCCACCTTCTAGCCTCATACATCTCCCCACTGCACTTGACCCCACCCCTTCCCTCCCTGGAACTGCTTTCACCAAGGACGCTCGTCACCTCCCTGTGCTGAATCCACAAGTCACTTTTCAGCCCTCCTCTTACTGGTTGGTCCTACTGGTCACTCTCCTCTTCCCTGGTTTCTGAGAGGCCACGTGTTTGCAGCTCCCTCCCACACACTGGCTACTCCTTCCCTTTAGGGTATCCTGTAAATGCTGCAGTGTTCACTTTGCCTATCCTGCCCCCACCCCTTTTCTAAGGGTCTGCATCCCCGGAATCTGAACAGTTCCATGACCCACCACCACCTCTGGTGGTGACCAACTAGACCAGAGGGCACTCGAGGTCCAAATCTCATTTATTGCATATTCTCTCCTGGGCTAGGATTTGAGATCTTAGAGGTTCTCATCCATCTCTTGGTCCTTGCCCTGGGAAGGCACGTTAGCATGAGGCTGGGCTGGCCCAGATGCAGATAGAACAGAGAAAGCCAGTTGCAGCAAGAGAATAACACAGATGCACAGAGAAAAAGAGAACAAGAGACCACATGGGCCCAGATAAAAAGAGCTGGTGAGGCCGCTTCCACTGGTTCTTAATGAATTCCAGGTCTCGGTTCCCCATCATCCCTGAATGCACTTTTTGCACTGGGGTTCTTTAAATATCCCTGAACTCTCCAAATAAATTCCCCTTCTTGTCTAAGCTCACTTGACAGGCTGCTCCTTATAACCAAACAGTTCCAAAAGCAGCTCCTCTCCCTCTATCATCTCTTCAACATTGATGATCTTTCCTAGATTCTCTTCCTATAACATTCTTCCCCAGCACTGTCTAGTGGAAACAGAATGTAAGCCACATATGTGATTCCAAATCATCTAGTAGCCATTTTTAAAACACTAAAAGAAACAGGTGAAAATAATTTTGAATATATTATGTATATAATATAATAATACTTGTTTGACCCAATGTATTCAAATATTCCATTTCCACATTAATCAATATTAAGGTTTTTGGGTTTTGTTGTGTGTTTTTTTTTAGACAGAATCTCACTCTGTTGCTCAGGCTGGAGTGCAGTGGCACGATCTCAGCTCACTGCAACCTCTGCCTCCCAAATTGAGGTACTCTCCGCCTCAGCCTCTCGAGTAGCTGGGATTACAGGTGCCCGCCACCATGCCCAGCTAATTTTTGTATTTTTAGTAGAGAGGGAGTTTCACCACATTGGTCAGGCTAGTCTCAAACTCCTGACCTTGTGATTTGCCTGCCTCAGCCTCCCAAAGTGCTGGGATTGCAGGCATGAGCCACCACATCCGATCAGTTATTAATTAGATATTTTATAACCTTAAATTCAGACTGTCTTCGAATTCTGGTGTGTATCTTACACTAGCAGCATATTTCGGTGGACTAGCTCAATTCAAGCACTCAGTAGTGGCCACTGGCTGCCACGTTGAACAACTCAGACACACTGCAGGCCTTTATCAGCAGCAGCTAATTACTCTCAAATCGGTATTTAGAGATTTAAACGACAGCTTAATGAATATGAAAGGGATCGTATTGTACCCCTACTTCAAGCTTCTGGTGAGCTTCCACTGGGATAAAATCTAAAGTCTCTCACAAGGCCTACTATGACCAGGCCCAACCTGTCTCAACAGCTTTGGTTTTTAACAGTGTCTACCCTGTACTCTGAAATCGAGCCTCAACTGACATTTTGCCAGATCCTGGACTGCCCCTGCTCTTCACCATGCCCAATGCTTGGCTTCCTTCCCCACTTCCAACTCCCCAGCACTTGGTCACGCCAACTCATCCTTGAGGCCCAGCTTGGATGCATTCCTCTAAACAGCCTTCCGTGCCACCCATCCCCCAGAGCCTGGGTTGGGCATCCTGCTTATCAGACACTGAACTGTGATCACAGTTGTGTCTTAGTGGGTATTTTCCTGGAAGTAGACCCCAAGACAAGAATTTGAGTCCAAGTATCACAGTCTATTTGGCAGGAGATCCCAGAAAGTGTAAGTAGGTAGTTAGGGGGTAAGTCGGGGAAGAGAAGCAAGAGCCAGGTTGAAAGAGAATAAGAAGGGAAGCGGGTCTCCTGTGCCAGCCCATCTGTCACCCAGCCATGTGGGAAGCTGCTGGAACTGGCCATTTATAATCATTTTGGATGCAGGACTCCCCACTTGCCAACCTGTAGATGATCTGGGGCTGGCACCTAGGACCAGCCTTGTGCCACACTGCCCCCTGAGATTGGGCCTTTATGCTGAGAGTGCTATGGGGCTGGATGGGGAGAAGCCACCCAGTTTCTACCTTGAAACCTGGTTTCTGCCTATAGAGTTTCTACCTTGGAGCCTAGGATCAGCTAACAACAGAGACAGCAATGCCTTCCCTTGGATTGACTGGCTCAATCTGGAGGGAGAAGGACCAGGCTCAGGGAGGAACACTGACTTCACTGTCCCCACATCTTTCAGTTGTCCAGAATTCAGAGTGGCTGCCAGGATGTCCTGGCCATGACTATTCCTGTGCTGCTTCAGGGTGCTTATTGCAAGGACACATAAGGGAAGGAAAGACACCCAAGAAAACACTTTCCAGGTACATGATCAGGACTCATGGTGAACTGGGATGTTGGTCAGGACAAACTGGCCACTCACAAGACCCATTCTTCTTGCAATCCCAAAATCCCCATTCTGGATTCCTCCTTCTCTCCGTTGCTGCTTATTCCTCTACAACCCCAGCTCCACTTGCTCTTTCTTCTCCGCTCCTTCTGTCTCGAAGCAGGGACTCCACCTGGCTTAGTGCATGGAGATCCAATATGGAGCACCACATTTGGGCAGAGTCCTCATGCTGCGTCAACTCGTTGGTCACTGGCCTCGTGTCCAGCGTTTAAATGGAAGTCTTTGGATGAATTTCTAATTTCTGCACCATCCATCAGCCAGGAAAGTCAGGCTACAAGGCACAAAGCTCTGAGTGTAGCTCAGAATTTCTTACTCAGAACGTTGCTAGGGGCGTGGCAGACACTCGGAATTTGCTGAACTCCTCCCCAGGTCAATTTCAAACCCATGCTTAGGGCATATCATCTAAGTAAGAGTGTTTTATATAATCTGTAAATCATTTGAAAAGTCTCACAAAAGAACAAAAGCCAAAAGCACAGGTAGTCCCACACTTTATATCCCATTTATTTAATAGAATAAAATCATACAAAATCAGGACTTACCCCAGAAAATCTGGGATATGTGATGGCTGCTGGCATGGTAGGAAGAACAATGGAGTCCAAACAGTTGAGTTCCAGACTTGCTTGCTGTGTGACCAAGGACAAATCCTTTGCCTGCTCTGGGCCTCGGTCTCCTTATGTGTATTAATGAGATGCTTTTATCTGATGGCATTCAATTTAGCTGGCATATGGTTGGCATTCAACTCTGTGGCTCTGGGCCAATCAGAGATTCCCAGATTTGACCCTTTCTCGTGAGTATGACCAGAATTTAAGTCTACATTCTAGTCAGCACAAGGAAGTCCAATTGTGAGATTTTAGTGGCCCACAAGGTTCCCCTAAGGGATAGTTCCTGGCTCTGAAAATCACTTGCCATGAGAGTTTGTCCATCCAGAAACTCTCCATGAGCCAGGAGGCTGCTGGGAAATCCCTTGCCACTCAGATGATCCCAGGACCCCAACACAATTCAGAGCCCAGAGTCTCCGATAGCCTTTTCCAGATTTTCCCAGGCTCAGAGCTGGTCAGGAAGTCAGGAGGGAGCTCTTCTCCAAGGTGGGGTTGGCTCAGGCTTGGAGAGAGAAGGTGCTTGTAGGGGCCCACCATCCCCTGCTGCCCTCAGCACTCCACCCACTCCCCCATGAGGGTACCAAGTCCTGGCAGGAGACTGGCCCCACAGTCCCCAACTGTTTGTCCAGCTGTCTTCACATCCCCAGACCACAGGACTCTTATGTATCTTGGCCTGGAGAATGTTGTCAGGCATCTGGACACCCACTGGGTCCCAGCCCAGAACCAACACAAGGTGGGAGGGGGAAGGCTGGGCTGAGTCATATCCCTTTCTGGGCCTCCCCTTTTCTCTTTTGTATATATGAGCCCAGATAATTTCCAAAACCCTTTGGGCTGGGCAGTCTACACCTCCACAGCAGCAGTTAAGAACTCAGCTTTGGCGGGTGGATCACAAGGTCAAGAGATCGAGACCATCCTGGTCAACATGGTGAAACCCCGTCTCTACTAAAAATACAACAACAAAAAAAAATTAGCTGGGCATGGTGGCATATGCCTGTAATCCCAGCTACTCAGGAGGCTGAGACAGGAGAATTGCCTGAACCCAGGAGGTGGAGGTTGCGGTGAGCTGAGATCGCGCCATTGCAGTGGGTAACAAGAGTGAAACTCTGTCTCAAAAAAAAGAAAAGAACTCAGCTGAAGTTAGGCAGAATAGTTTTGAGCCAGTCTAAGATTTCACGGATCTCAGGGTCCTGACGAGTGATAAATTCCCTCCCAACTTAATACACAAGGTGTAGTTTGCACAAACTGCACGACAGTAATAGGTCATCTCGACTTTTAACAAGAGAAGTTAAACATCAAACTACATCCCTTCAACAGCAAGACGGAGAGTTCTGCCCAGAAGAATCGAGAAAAATCCCTTCTTCTCATGACCCTTGGCATCAGTTCATTTGTATAGGGCCTGGGGTACTTCCTGTAAAACAATGGAACCCTAATCATCCATCGTGTCTAGATACATGCCAACAGAATGACAAAGCTAGGTGGAGGGGCAGTCAGCAGGAGCCAGGTTGCCCAGAGGGACAATTAGAGACCCAAAATGGAAACACACATAAAAGGCAAGGAAGACTCCAGCATGCAGCCAAGCCCAAGAGTCAAGCTAGGATATCATGGAGAAGAGGGTCACAGCAGACACAGGAAAATCAGTGTCCTGAGTCAGCCACCCCAGTGGTGAAAGTGGCTGGGTGGACCCTGGCTGGGAAAAGAGCTTCAGGCCTTTGGAGGCCAGGCTATCCAGCTGTCCTCCAGCAGAACAGGGAGCAGAAGAATTTCTCTTCCTTGCCTTTCAGAACACTTTCTTCACTCAAATGAGATCCTGGGGGTTCTTGGAAATATTTTGAGAGAAGCCATATTTCCTTGGCCAAGCGGGTATAGGGTTAATTATTATACACACGAACTCTACAACATCTTTTAAGGTAGCGTTTCTCAACTTCAGCACCACTGACATTTGGGGGTCTAGATCATTCTTCGTGGAGAGGCCTGTCCTGTACATTGCAGGGTATTCAGCGGCATCCCTAACCTCTACCCGCTAAAAGCCAGTAGCACCACCACCGCCCCAAGTCGTGACACACAACCAAAACTATCTTCAAACATTGCCAGATGTCCCCTGGGGGGCAAAATCATGCCCAATCAAAAATCACTGTTCTTAGGATAAGATGTACTTAGGCACAATTTCTTTCTAAAATCAATGTGATCATCTACCTTTTCACCAGAAACAAATAAGAAGAGCCTGTAACCACTGAAAAAATTTACAGAGAATCTAAGCTATTTTAAGCTTCTTAACTATATTAGTTCATTTAATGCTCCAAAAACTCAAGGTAGCAAACATAGCTATTATCTCTATCTTGCAAATGAGGACACTGAGGTACAGAGGAGTTGAGTCACTTGCCCCTGGTTACACAGCCAATAAATGTGGAATGAGGGTGTAGGTCCAAGTAGACTGACTCTAGAGTCCAGTTTTAAATAATATTAATTGCATAAATTAATAACAAGAAGTTGCCACCTTCTCTTTTTCAGTGCCCCCAATCTGGGATCCAACCAACTGGATCCCATGGAAACCCAGCCAATCAGAGCTCGACACTTCCCTGGTCATATGTGACTCAGGAGCCAACACTCTGTTGGAGGAATTCACGTGACTATTTTAGAGTTGTAGCTAAAAATACAGTAGTTCATGCTCATTGTTACAAAAAATAATAATAACACTATGGCTGGGCACAGCGGGTCATTCCTATAATCCCAGCACTTTGGAAGGCAGAGGCAGGTTGAGTGCTTGAGCCTAGGAGTTCAATATCAGCCTGGGCAACATAGCAAAACTACATCTCTATAAAAAAATGAGTGTGTGTGTGTGTGTATGTGTGTGTGTGTGTGTATGCGCTGGTGTGCACATGCAGTCCTAGCTACTCAAAAGGCTGAACTAGGAAGATCACCTGAGCCCAGGGAGGTCAAGGCTACAGTGTGCCAAGATTGTGCCACTACAGTACTCCAGCCTGAGTGACAGAATGAGACCCTATTTCAAAAATAAATAAAGAGGCTGGGTGTGGTGGCTCACACCTGTAATTGAAATACTTTGGGAAGCCGAGGTGGGCAGATCACCTGAGGTCAGGAGTTCGAGACCTGCCTGGCCAACATGGTGAAACCCCATGTCTACTAAAAATACAAAAATTAGCCGGGCATGGTAGCACATGCCTGTGATCCCAGCCACTCGCGGGGCTGAGGAAAGAGAATCGCTTGAACCTGAGAGGTGTAGGTTGCAGTGAGCTGAGACTGCACCACTGCACTCCAGTCCAGGAAACAGAGTAAGGCTGTGTCTCAAAAAAATTTTAAAAATAAAAAGAAAGAAAGAATAGCACTATAAACAGAAGACAATATGACTAAGGGAAAAATTTGACCAATGATCAGCAAGAAGGTGAAAGCTGAGACACCCTACGCTGTGTATGACGTTGGTCTTGGGTCCCACTCCAAGAGCAGCCTCTGACCTCTGTTGTTTCTTCCAATTAAATAAGGCCATGGTCCTATAAGATGTAAGCTGTCCCCATAAGAACAAAGACTGGGGTTGTCACATTTAGCAAATAAGGATACGGGGTGCCCAGTCAAATCTGCATTTCAGATCAATGAAGAAATTTTTAGTGTAAGTATGTCCCATGCAATATTAGAGACCAACTTTTTTAAAACTCTTCACTGGGGGCCAGGCACCCTCTGCCCAGCCCACCCAGCCCAATGTATAATGTGGTAAAGGTGTGGATGTTGCTGGACTTGAAAAAAAACACTCTTCATTGATCTAAAATGCAAATTTGACTGGGCACCCTGTAATTTCCCTGGCAACCCTTCCCAAAGGCAGCCTATTTGGATCTCATCCACTAACAAGGGCAGAAACTCCTCAAGAGGCCACCACACTTCCCAGAGCCCAGTCTTGTTCCTAAAAGGAAGACAAATAAATCCAATAGATCCCACTCTGGCCCCTCCTGCCCCCAGATGCCCAAATGCTCCCCCCAGTATACCCCTCTCCCGATTCCTACTTCAGTCCACCCTCTCCTGCCCTTTATAACCACTTGGAGAAATTCCACTCACACAAGGAATCCTTGGAGGGTTAATCCTTCTGATACCAAGTCACACTTTAACTCATTCCCTCCAGGCCAAGGATTAAAAACTGCCCATGCAAGGGTCAGGCCTCCAGCAGACCCTGAAAGCTGAGCTGCCCTGACCCCCGAAGTGAGGAGAAGCTGCAAGGGAAAAGGGAGGGACAGATCAGGGAGACCAGGGAAGAAGGAGGAGCAGCCAAGGAGGCTGCTGTACCCCCACAGAGCAGCTCGGACTCAGCTCCGGGAGCAACCCAGCTGCGGAAGCAACGGCAGCGCTGCTCCTCCAGTGAAGGACAGCAGGCAGAGAGACAGACAGAGGTCCTGGGACTGGAAGGCCTCAGCCCCCAGCCGCTGGGCTGGGCCTGACCCAATGGCCTTTAATGACCTCCTCCAGCAGGTGGGGGGTGTCGGCCGCTTCCAGCAGATCCAGGTCACCCTGGTGGTCCTCCCCCTGCTCCTGATGGCTTCTCACAACACCCTGCAGAACTTCACCGCCGCCATCCCCACCCACCACTGCCGCCTGCCTGCCCAAGCCAACCTCAGCAAGGATGGGGGGCTGGAGGCCTGGCTGCCCCAGGACAGGCAGGGGCGGCCTGAATCGTGCCTCCGCTTCACCTCCCCACAGTGGGGACCACCCTTTCCCAATGGCACAGAAGCCAATGGCACAGGGGCCACAGAGCCCTGCACCGATGGATGGATCTATGACAACAGCACCTTCCCATCTACCATCGTGACTGAGGTGAGGACTTGGGGCTTCCCCTCCAGGGACCAAGATGGAAAGATAGGGCCTTTGTTTTAAAAAAAAAAATGTATATGGAGAAGTTAACTGCTGAGTTTTTTAACTGCTGAGTCAAAAAGAAAAACACTCTCAGCTCTCAGGATCAGAGAGGCAAAGGGCAAAGTGCCAGAAGAACAGGGTGACATGAACCCCAGAGGACCAGCCTGAAGGAGGGGAAGGGGATCCTCTGAAACCAGGCTCATCTCTGCCTGATCCTTGCTCCTCTCCCCACAGTGGGACCTCGTGTGCTCTCATAGGGCCCTACGCCAGGTGGCCCAGTCCTTGTACATGGTGGGGGTGCTGCTCGGAGCCATGGTGTTCGGCTATCTTGCAGACAGGTTGGTCCTGGGTAGGGTCAAGGGGCTGGACTGGGATTAGGGGTCAACTGGGCTCATGGGGTCTAGGTGGGAGCTTGGCATTGCCAGTCAGGGCTGGTTTGAGGATCTACAGCACCAGCCTCATAATACTTCAGAGGTCCTCAAAGGCCCACAGCCCAGGCCTTGTCCAGGGTGAGCTTTCTTCTCCTGGCTCAGCCTGGCCCCTGTCAGTCTCCAGGGCCCGGCTGCAGGTCTCCCCTCCTCCCACAGGCTAGGTCGCCGGAAGGTACTGATCTTGAACTACCTGCAGACAGCTGTATCAGGGACCTGCGCGGCCTTCGCACCCAACTTCCCCATCTACTGTGCCTTCCGGCTTCTCTCGGGCATGTCTCTGGCTGGCATCGCCCTCAACTGCATGACACTGAGTGAGAGACACTTACCTGCCCACCCCCGTCTGGCCACCCAGCCCAGCAACCCCTTTCCAGCCTCCCCTCCCTGCCTGCCCTCCAGCCTCTCTCTTGGGTCTCGCCTTCCTGCTGATAGAACAACCTTTTTCTCAGGCTCATGCCACCCTGACCCCTCATTTAGAAACAGGATTGCGAACTCCATTGTTAGAGCCAGCAGATCAAGTAAGAGACCAAGCAGGCCAGGTGCAAAAGGCATTAGGGAATGGTGAGAACTGTATTCAAAGAAGAGACACATTCATCCAGAGACACCACAGGCACGCAGCTGGAGATGCCTAGGGCATTCCAACCAGGAGATCCTAGGGCTGTCATATATTCCCTCCTTCTCTTGCATTAATGTAAAATATCCCAGTTTTTTTAATGTTTGCAATTAACTCTAATATTAAACATATGGTGAGGGAGTATCATGTAGACAAGAAACATCTGTGGACTGAGCGTGGTCTCCCCATGGGCCATCTATGTGCATCCTCTGAGAGATCACTACCCCCTACCCATGTTTCAGATGAGGAACCTGAGGCCGAGAAAAAAAGGAAAGGATTTACCCAAGGTCATTCCTCAAGCACAGAAGGGAATCCAAGGATTTGGGATTCTCTGGACTAAAGGAATTAACCAAGACTGGGCTAGGGCCTGGGCAAGACACCTAAGAAACCCAGCCCCAAGTCCAGCCTAAGTATCCAAGTCCCTGTCCCAGCAGCTGAATGGGGAGCCCACCAGGACAGGAGGTAGGCCTTTCCAGACCACACCAGAGAGGTGGTCCCACTCCTACCTCAAGACTCCAGGATGGAGAAAAGCCACTGTCTCCTCCAAGCTGCTCTAGCCATTGAGAGTAGAAACCAGCCCATGACTGAGGAAGACCAGAGGGGTGGTTGCTGTTTAAGATAGACTGAGTTGTCAGAAGTGGTCTGAAGGGAGAAGAAACTCTAGCCAGGAGAGCAGGTTGAGGAGGAATGAAAAAAAGAAAACCATCAAGAGTGTGGAGAGGGCAGTTCCCAGGTATTCTGAAGCCAGCTCCCCATCCATACCGCCACTGAAAGTCCCCTACTCCCATCACCCTGGCACTCAACTTACTTGATGCATTTTCCACTGAGCTTGGGACAGGCCATGGTTTGGATGGAGGGAGGGGTCTTTACTAGCCCAGCAGCCCAGGTAGTTGCACCATCCTATCCTAACCCTCTTTCCAGATGTGGAGTGGATGCCCATCCACACACGGGCCTGCGTGGGCACCTTGATTGGCTATGTCTACAGCCTGGGCCAGTTCCTCCTGGCCGGAGTGGCCTATGCTGTGCCCCACTGGCGCCACCTGCAGCTGCTGGTCTCTGTGCCCTTTTTTGCCTTCTTCATCTACTCCTGGTGCGTGGGGCCTAGGGATGGAGGTGGTTGCCAAAGGAGCCCAGAGGGCTGCAAGGGACAGGACCTCTCCCAGAGCTCAAACACATCCCATCCCACAAATTTAGAGAAGGTCAAACCCAGTCCAATGCCTGTGTGTGACAGACAGGGAAACCAAGGCTGTGGGGAGAAGGCTCTGCCCCAGGATATCCAATTCTCTGGCTTCCCCTACTCAGTTCTCCAATCTGCCTGCTCTGCTCCCCCTCCCAGCAACCAAGAGCTGAGCTTCTGGATTGAGGAATATGTCATTACCAAGCTGGTCACTACCTCGTGGTCCTAGAGAGAGGGATTTGACAAGGACCCTGGGTTCCCAACCTTAAACAAAATCCCAACGCAGGCCCCTGGAAAGCCCCCCACCCAGCTGACTGAAACTGAAGCCATGCCAACACCCACTCCCACCCCTGCTCCCAGGTTCTTCATCGAGTCGGCCCGCTGGCACTCCTCCTCTGGAAGGCTGGACCTCACCCTGAGGGCCCTGCAGAGAGTCGCCCGGATCAATGGGAAGTGGGAAGAAGGAGCCAAGTTGAGTATGGAGGTGAGATCCCTGGAGACCTCCCATGATAACCTCCCAGGGCTTCACCCCTAAGCCCCAGACCCAGGACCCAGGGCCCAGGGAGCTTCTCTGAATAAGGTACTAGGTTGGGAGGAACTCCTTGGGAGGATCCTGGGCCCTGAGCTCTGCTGGTCCCAGCAGGTGCTCCGGGCCAGTCTGCAGAAGGAGCTGACCATGGGCAAAGGCCAGGCATCGGCCATGGAGCTGCTGCGGTGCCCCACCCTCCGCCACCTCTTCCTCTACCTCTCCATGCTGTGGTAGGCCCAGAAAGACAGAAAAACAAAAGGCTGGCTGGGGAGGGAGCAGACACAGTGGGTGGAAGAAGCCAGACAGAAGGGCAGGAAGGGCAGCAGACCAGCTGTGAGAGCCAGTAACCCCAAACTAGGGATCATCCTTAGGAACCAGACACCCCCCAGCCTCAACTCAGTCCCAGCCTCTACCCTGGACACCAATCTCCCCATCTTGTCCCTTCACTAGCCCTGTTCCAATGTGTAGACACCTCATGAGGACAAGTGGGCTCCAGAGTCAACAGACTTACATCATGAAAGCAGAGAGCAGTCTGGCTTGCAAAATATTCATAGATTTTACTGGCCTGATGGTACCTGCAGAAACATAGGCAAGGGCAACAAGACGACTAAAACTCATCTCCAAAGAACACTTTGGCCAAGGACAAAGAAACTGCCTTTCTCTTAGTAACACATCCCATTATCCTTCCTTCCCACCACCACAGCAGTCCCATGATAGTTAAGGGAAACATGATCAGAAGGAACAATTCTGCCAATGAATTATTTGCTTCCAATTTGGGATTTATTCTCAGTCATAGGTTCTAGCCAATAATCTGAGCTTCGTTTTGTGGGCTCTTGACATCTGAAAAGCACAGCACTCATCCCAGGACCATGGACAGGTCCCAGAAGGCTCTATACTCTCCCAGCTGCCTTGGCCCTGAAGACAGCTTGGATATCCACCTGCCCTCCCTCAGCCCAGCATCAATTGATAAGATGAGAACCAAACCTATGTAAATCCTACACAGCAACTAAGTGAAAATCCCCAAATTAATTGTGACCATAGTTATCAGAAGATTGGGAAATTTGGAGTATTAGAGGACTACCTCAATACTCCAAATGGTGATGCAGTTTAATTATGTGATTAAATGTCTGAAGAAATATTAGCCAAGGCACATTCCAGTTCCTTAAGCAGGGTACCCACTGCAGCTACCCCCATTTTGAAAGAGCACCCCACTTTAAGCTAACAAACTCTATACCCTTCTCTTCTCTCCACTAGGTTTGCCACTAGCTTTGCATACTATGGGCTGGTCATGGACCTGCAGGGCTTTGGAGTCAGCATCTACCTAATCCAGGTGATCTTTGGTGCTGTGGACCTGCCTGCCAAGCTTGTGGGCTTCCTTGTCATCAACTCCCTGGGTCGTCGGCCTGCCCAGATGGCCGCATTGCTGCTGGCGGGCATCTGCATCCTGCTCAATGGGGTGGTACCCCAGGGTGAGCACCCATGAGCACCTTGGCCCCTTCTCCTCAGCCCCATCCCCACACATAACCCAACCTCTCAGAAGGGAGGGGACCAATTCCTCCTAGCCTCCACTCCCAAGCTGCTGCTATCGCTGCTTCTTTCTCTCTAGACCAGTCCATTATCCGAACCTCCCTTGCTGTGCTGGGGAAGGGCTGCCTGGCTGCCTCCTTCAACTGCATCTTCCTGTACACTGGGGAACTGTATCCCACGATGATCCGGTGAGTGGGAACATGGGAGAATGACAGTCTTTTCTTGGGGAAAGACATTCTCCTGTGCACAGGTCGGACCCCAGAGCTAAATCAAGTACATCCCAGCCCAAAGGCCCCTCTCAACACTCATCAGTGCAAAGCACATAGTAGCCACTCAGTACACACCTCATGGCCTAGCTAACACAGGTGTTACTGTCTCTAAGCCCTTACCAGACCCTAGAAGATCTCAAAAGTAGCCACCAACTGGGGAAGGGTAAGAAACCAAGAAGACACATCTCAGCGGCAACAAATTGGAGTCCTCCCTTAATCTCCAAAATACAAATTAGAACCTGCCACCAAATCTAAATTCCATCTATAAACCAAGTGATACATCTGAAAGCAAAGACCACAAACATGAAAGCAATTTCCTATCCCAGGAATCACTCCTGATATCCCAGCAGTAGGAATAAACATAGCATTGCTTTTTTGAGTGCAAAGATCAGCGGTGGTATTTTTGCATTAAGAAACAAGAATGGGATGCAAAATTCACATGAGATGTCAAAGAAATGTCAGGCTTCCCTAGGTTACCTGGAGTGGGCCTGCAAGGTCTGCAGAGTGGAACCCTGATGGTCATGGTCCTGTGCCCTTATCAGATCTCAGATGAAAGAGCAATAATCCAAAGCACTCACTACATACCAGGCAGTGTCTTCAACTTTTCACAAATATTAATTCACTTAATCTGCATAACAAGCCACTGTGGTAGGTACTGTCATTATTCCCACTTACAAACGTAAAAGCCAAGGCAAAGAGAGGTTAAGTGACTTATCCAAGATCACACAGCTAACAAATGGTAAAGCATGAGTTTAAACCCCAAGCCGTTTGTCTCCTGAGTCAATGTTTTTAGCTTCTTCTCTCATGAAGAATATTCTCTTTTTTTTTTTAAGACGGGTTTTCACCATGTTGGTCAGGCTGGTCTTGAACTCCTGACCTCAGGTGATCCGCCCGCCTTGGCCTCCAAAGTGCTTGGATTACAGGCGTTAGCCACCATGCCCGGCCAAGAATATTCTTAACATGCAGATTCCAGCTCCCTCTCCCTAGGGATTCTAATCCAATAGGTGTGTGTTGGCTTGTTGCAACTATAACTCACAATTCCTTCAGATGATCTGAGAACCACAGCTGTAACACAGCTGTCTCATTTGACAGCTACAGAAACTGAAGCCCAGAGAGGGAAAGGGGCTTGCCCAAAGTCACACAGCAAATTAAGGGCAGAAGCAAAATTCAATCTTTAGTCTCCTTATTCTCTGGCCAGAGCCCTTTCCAACTTCTCTTTTTAAAAAGATCATCAACAGCTGTGGTGTGGGGGGACCATTTGAGCAAGGAGTTTAAGACCAGCCCTGGCAAGGTAGAGACCCTATCTCTAACCTAAAAAAGAAAAAAAAATTGGTTTGCTTGCTAATCAAATGGGGAACAGAGGAGGTACTGGGAGTGTCCTGGGGGCTGGGCCTGAGCTGCCACCTCCAAATGGGACCAGCACCTGGGCATTCATGCCAGAACTCTAACCAACACCCACCCGCTGTGGGCCCTGCAGGCAGACAGGCTTGGGAATGGGCAGTACCATGGCCCGAGTTGGCAGCATCGTGAGCCCGCTGGTGAGCATGACTGCTGAGCTCTACCCGTCCATGCCTCTCTTCATCTATGGTGCTGTTCCCGTGGCTGCCAGCGCTGTCACTGTCCTCCTGCCAGAGACCCTGGGCCAGCCACTGCCGGACACGGTGCATGACCTGGAGAACAGGTGGGCCCCCATCCAGAAAGGAGCAGGGATATATCCCAGGTCATACATGCAGGGTGGGGTGGCACTGAGACTCAGGCCCCAGCTTCCTCTTCTAGTGCAAAGCTCTATGTCCCTTTGTCCCCAATTGCCTGAGCTTCTAGAACCCTTCCTGGGGATCCCAGTTCCAGAGAGCAGTAGGTTTTTGGGGCAGAGAGCAGGTGGCTAGGCACAGCTGAATGGAAACCCCCTGGGAGCTCCCAACTCCCAGCCCTGGCCTAGAGGCTGCATACCCAGAGTGCCACTCTTCTTCCCCCCTGCAGGAAAGGGAAACAGAGACGACAGCAACAAGAGCACCAGAAGTATATGGTCCCACTGCAGGCCTCAGCACAAGAGAAGAATGGACTCTGAGGACTGAGAAGGGGCCTTATAGAACCCTAAAGGGAGAGAGGGTCCTACAGGTCTCGGGCTACCCACACAAGGAGGAGGAAGAGGAAATGGTGACCCAAGTGTGGAGGCTGTGGTTCAGGAAAGCACCTTCCCAGGGTTTCCCCTCCCTTTATAAACCCCACCAAAACTACATCATTAAAAGGTTTGACTGCATACCATCTCCCCATGTCTCTCTTGTCTCAAATGGAAAAAATGGAATGGCCACTCCATTTTAGCCAGCTTCCAGCCCAAGAGACCATACGGTCCACTCCCACCCCCTCCACCCCCAGAAGTATCCCAGACAATTAGAAAACACTCTTGCCTTTGCCCCTCTCCATCCCTCCTTTCCTCCTTCTTCCCTCCCTGGCCCTCTAACCTATTCAAATATTTCTGTGAGTTTTAGTTAACTATCTAATGCTCCTCCCTTCCCCGTAAACTGACAAGGGCTGAAATGACTGGCTGAAATGAAAGCAACCAATCAGAGGCTTTGTTTTAAGCTCCTCCCCTTCTATGAGAGCAGGTGGGAACCTCTGACAGCAAAGGAGAAGAAAAAGGACAACGGCTGGCCAGGTGTGCTGGCTCACACCTATAATCCCAGCACGTTGGAAGGCTGAGGTAGGTGGATCACTTGAGCCCAGTAGTTCAAGATCAGTCTGGGCAGTATATCAAGACCCTGTCTCTATTTAAAACACACACACACACACACACACACACACACACACACACAGCCAGGTGCATTGGCTCATGCCTGCAATCCCAGCTACTCGGGAGGCTGAGGCAGGAGAACCACTTGAACCTGGGAGGCGGAGGTTGTGGTGAGCTGAGATCATGCCATTGCACTCCAGCGTGGGCAACAAAAGCAAATCTCTGTCTCAAAAAAAAAAAAAGCAGACAACAGCTGTGACTTCAGGATGTTGGCCCGTCTAGCAGCATGGGTGATGCAATCTCTAGATTCCAGCAGAGTCTGGACTCAAAACCCGCTCTAGATTAGCCTGCTAGCTAACCAAATCCTGCCTGCTACACTACCTGAGCTCTCTTGGTTGCTCTGCCTCCTGTGGGCTCTGGGCTGGTGGAGGGAAGAGAAGAGGGAAGTGGGAGTGAGAACAGAGCCAGTAAGACCCAACGCTAAGTGCTAACTGCGTGCCAGGCACTGCCCCAAGCCATTTGCCTATATTAACTCATTTACTCCTCCCAGAAACCCTTGGTGATTACTACAATTATTCCTTATTTTACAGATAAGAAAATCAAGACACAGAGAGATTAAGTAACCTGTCCAATTCACACAGCTGGTAAATTGTGGAGTCAGGATTAGAATCCACATAATCTGGCACCAGGATATGTGTGCCTGACCCCTCTGCTGCCAGGAGCTGTGAGGCACTGACACTTTAGCCTCTTTCGCCCCCAGGACCCAGCTTCTCCTCCTTCCTTCTGGGCTGAAAAGAAAAGGACGAGAAGGGGAGGAAGGGAGAGGATCATGGGAAGAACCATATGAAAGGAGGGGTGGAAGGCAATATAAGGGTAACAGTGAGGAAAATACCAGGATGTCGAGCAAAAGGAGCTCACTTCAGGGAAGCCTGGGACATCCCAAGAAAGGCAGCCCTGTTCACACCTACAGGTGGCAGGAATGAGTCCTGCCTTGCCCTGCCGTAAATGCTTGCTGGCACGCTGCCTGGAACCCTATCCCCAGCAGCCAGCCTGGCCCCTGAGCCAACCTCTTATCCCCCGGGGGAAAGTCCATATTCCTCGAGCTATACACTACTGCCTTCCAGGTGGGACCCCAGGGACTCAGGTTGGTCAGGGCCACCTGGAAAGAGGGGTTGGCCTGAAGATCCCCTGGAAAAACCATACGGCCCTGGGTGAGCTCACGGCAACTCAGACAGCAGGACTCTCAGGGCAAATCCAGACACAGCAGAAATCACCATAACCCGCCTCACCTCCTGGAACATCTGGAGCCGTGGTGTTGCCCCTTGGTGCTGAAACTCCTCATGCTCCCCAAGAATGTCTTGGCCGTCATGGACCCATTGGTTGCTGGAGGGTCACCAGCCCCACCCAACCCACAGTTTCTCAGGCAGCATTGCCCTCATCACTGACCCTCCTCACAGGGCATCTGGGCTGAGAATCAGAGATGAGACACATCGATTCACCCCTGCTTCTGCAGATCCGGGGTTTGAGACCAGTGACTTGGCCTACCTGCCTCCAGACCCTGCCAGCAACTCTGGCGTGCCCTGGCTCCTCCTGCAGGTCTCTCTTCTCTGTGCTCAGACCACCTAGTATCTGCATCTGCCTCAGCAGGGCTGCCCAGAGCCAGCCATAGCCTGCCCCTGCTGCATCCCATCTGGTTCAAGTTCTGGGTGTTGATTCAGCCAGCTCAGACCACTCACACAGAATCCATTCCCCCAGCTCCTGGCCTGAGACTTCCTATATTCATCCTGTGCCCTTAGCAAAAGAGACCCCTACCTTCCTGCCACTTCTAAGTCGCCAGTAAGTGACTTCTGACCTTGCCTCTCCAAGGAGTCACCCACAAACACAGGCCCTTCCTCTAGCCATGGCCCTGAGTCTGAGTTGGGACACTGTCGTGCCCCACCACGGTGGCCTCAGATGCTCTCCTTTTTTTTTTTTTTTGAGACAGTGTCTTGCTGTGTCACCCAGGCTGGAGTGCAGTGACACAACCTCAGCTCACTCCTGCAACCCCCACCTCCTGGGTTCAAGCGATTCTCACTGCAACCTCAGCCTCCCGAGTAGCTGGCATTACAGGCACACACCACCATGACTGCCTAATTTTTCTATTTTTAGTAGAGACAGGGTTTCACCATGTTGGCCAGACTGGTCTTGAAATCCTGACCTCAAGTGATCCGTCCACCTCAGCCTCCCAAAGTACTGGGACTACAGGTGTGACCCATCGTACCCAGCCTATCTCCAGTTTTGACCACAGGTTCTATCATCAGCCAGCTTGGCAGAGCCTTGTAGCCACCCTCAGTTTCCTGGCCAGGATGGCACACTCAGGAGGATCCTCACCTGCCTGGCTCTGCAGTGTGCTCACCAGAAGCCACCTTCTCAGGGCTCCACACTATCATCCCAGGTCCCACCTTGACAGCCCAGCTTCACTCCACTCCAAGCCCCTCCCTTAGGCTCTTCTCTCCTGCTTCCCAGGAGTTTGCACAACCCCTTATAGAGCAGATCCCCAAATAGCTAAATTTCATATCATGTGGGATGCTGAATCACAGTCCCCAAAGGTACCCATATCCTAATCCCTAGAACCTGTGAGTATGTTACCTTACATGGTAAAGGGGTTTTGCAGGTATTATTAAATTAAGGATTTTGAGGCCAGGCACAGTGGCTCACGCCTGTAATCCCACCACTTTGCAAGGCCGAGGCAGACAGATCATGGGGTCAGGAGATCGAGACCATCCTGGCAATGGTGAAACCCTGTCTCTACTAAAATACAAAAAATTAGCCAGATACGGTGGCAGGCACCTGCAGTCCCAGCTACTTAGGAGGCTGAGGCAGAGGAATCGCTTAAACCCGAGAGACAGAGGTTGCAGTGAGCCAAGATCATGCCACTGCACTCCAGCCTAGCAAAAGAGCAAGACTCCATCTCAAAAAAAAAAAAT
This sequence comes from Callithrix jacchus, assembly GCF_049354715.1. NCBI lineage: Eukaryota > Metazoa > Chordata > Mammalia > Primates > Cebidae > Callithrix > Callithrix jacchus. The sequence goes on along the minus strand of NC_133511.1, from coordinate 120,259,248 downwards.
TAAGGATTTTGAGATGGTGGGGGTGGGTTATCCTGGATTATCTGGGTGGACCCGATGTGGTCACAACAGTACTTTTAAGAGCAGGAGATCAGAGTGGGCAGCAGATCCAGAACAGAAGCAAGAGGTTGGAGTGAAGCAACAAGAGACCAAAAACATTTTCTTAAGAACACATTCAAGTCAAAACAGAGACCTCAATTCATTCAATAACTTATCATTCAAACCACGAAGTAAATGCATTTGGTGTTGTCAAAAAAAAAGGAAAAAGAAAAAAAAAAGAAGGAACCACAGCCAAAGAATGCAAATGGCCTCTAAAAGATGGAAAAGGCAAAGAAATGGATTCTCCCCTGAAGCCTGCAGAAGAAACGCAGCTGGGTCAACATAATGATGTTTTTTGAGAGACTGGAGTGCAGTGGTGTGATCTCAACTCACTGCAACCTCCACCTCCCAGGTTCAAGTGATTCTCCTGCCTCAGCCTCCCGAGTAGCTGGGATTACAGGCATGTATCACTATGTCCGGCTAATTTTTTTTATTTTTCATAGAGATGGGGTTTCGCCATGCTGGCAAGCTGGTCTTGAACTCCTGACCTCAGGTTATCTGCCTGCCTTGGCTTCCCAAAGTACAAGGATTACAGGCATGAGCTACCGTGCCTGGCCGACATATTGATTTCAGATGTCTGGCCTCCAGAATTATAAGAAAATAAATCTGTACTGTTTTCAGCCTCGAAATCTGTGGCAATTTGTTGACAACAGCAATATGAAACTGATATGGATCCCTTGTTCCTAGAGTCTTCCAGGGAGGCCCCTAGAGATTTATTTTTCCCATGCACTATAATTTTTATAGGGATGGGTTGTAATGTCTAAATCACCACAGGCCTCACTCCTCCCTATTGTCTTATATCTTGTCAGATTCACAGGGTTTAAATTAGCCACTAGCCCTTGTAGACATTTAAGTTTGGGCCTCCTAGACTCCTCTGTGCTACACTCCCACCACTACCATTCCTTATGTTTAAAAATTGTGGAAGGAGGGCAGGCGCGGTGCCTCACACCTGTAATCCCAGGACTTTGGGAGGCCGAGGCAGGTGGATCAGAAGGTCAAGAGATCGAAACCATCCTAGCCAACATGGTGAAACTCCACCTCTACTAAAATACAAAAAACTAGCCGGGCGTGGTAGCATGCAACTGTAGTCCCAGCTATTCGGCAGGCTGAGGCAGGAGCATCGCTTGAATCTGGGAGGCAGAGGTTGCAGTGACCCGAGATCGAACCACTGTACTCCAGCCTGTCGACAGAGTGAGACTCCATCTCAAAAAAAAAAAATTGTGTCACAGGTGCAGGAAGCAAAAGGAAAACACTGACTTGGTGGACTCCATTGTCCCACCGCACCTCCTATTTCAAGAGAACCATTTTGGATGTTCTCTGAGACATAACTATCTCCATGTGGTTCATGTCATAGTCACAGAACAGCAGAGGACTCTACCACAAAAATGCTGTAGTAATAAGCTAGATGAACTCCAGGCTCAGCTTCCCTGACCCATTCCAGTGAGGTCTGCTCCTCCTAAACCTCTCCCCCAAGAGAATCCCGCACCCCAGTAGCAAGTGCCATGTGAACCACACCCTCAGGAAAGACCAAGCAGCCTGTAAGAGCCTGAATATAGGATTTGAATGTAGGTGGCAGATAATGCTGAGTCTGGATGGATGTCCAGACTGTGGCAGCCATCTTGTAACCCAGAGGGAAACTAGTACATGGACTAAGGCAACAAATAAGAATAATATAATGGAAAGATGGACCTAATCTGGGGTTTGATGATTTAACCCCACCGATCAATACTGGTACCACCTACCTCTACTCTTATTGTTAAGGGTAATAATTTAAATTTAAGTCCTCCTTATACTTTAAGCCAGTGTGAGTTATTTTCCTGTGATTTGCAGTCAAAGTTTTTTCATTTTCTCTGAGATGGAGTATCGCTATGTCCCCCAGGCTGGAGTGCAGCAGAACTATCTCAACTCACTGCAACCTCTGCCTCCCGGGTTCAAGCAATTCTCCTGCCTCAGCCTTCTGACTAGCTAGGATTACAGGTGTGCACCACGACCCCTATTTTTGGCATTTTCAGTAGAGACAGGTTTTCACCATGTTGGCCAAGCTGGTATCGAACTCCTGACCTCGTGATCCACCCACCTTGGCTTCCCAAAGTGCTGGGATTACAGGCATGAGCCACCACCTCACCTGGCCTTCGTCAAAGATATCTTATATTCTTACAGTTTTATTGAAATATAACAGACAATTAGTTGCTCCGGTGGTAGTGGTGGTGAGACAAGATCTTGCTCTTGGCCCCAGGCTGGAGTGCAGTGGTGCCATCACAGATCACTGCAGCCTCAACCTTCTGGGCTCAAGCAATTCTCCCACCTCAGCCTCCCAAACAGCTGGGACTACAGGCACAGACCACCATTCCTAGCTAATGTTTGTATTTTTTTGAAGAGACAAGGTCTCTACAATGCCCAGGCTGAGTTGCTCATATTTACAGTGTAAAATCAGATGCTTTTCGACACATGCACACATCCATGAAACCATCACTACAATCAAGACAATGAACATATCCATGACCACCAAATTGTTCGGGGTAACAATTTAAATTTAAGTTTTCTCATGCTCCTTCTTCATTTGAACATATGCTTCCACTTCTCCTGAACAAATATCAAGGAGTGGAATGGTGGAATAGTATGTAAGGTGTATGTTGAACTTTTTATGAAATAGCCAAACAGCTGGGTGTGGTGTCTGATGCCTGTAATCCCAATAACTCAAGAGGCTGAAGCAGGACTCCTTGAGCCCAGGAGTTCAAGACCAGCCTAGACAACATAGCAAGACCCTGTCTATAAAAAATAAAAATAAATAAATAATTTTAAACCATGTTTTAGTAGAAACAGGGTCTCACCATGTGACCCAGGCTGATCTCAAATTCCTGGCCCCAGGTGATCCTCCTGCCTCAGAGTCCCAAAGTGCTGGGATTATAGGCATGAACTATTGCACCAGCCAAAATTTTACAAAAAAGAAATAGCCACGCAATTTTCTTAACATTTTACATTCCCACCAGCAGTATATAAGAGATCCAGTTATTCCACACCTTTGTCAACACTTGGTATAACTGCTTTTTCTTTTTTTTGAGATGGAGTCTCTCTCTGTAGCCCAGGCTGGAATGCAGTTGTATGATCTCTGCTCACTGAAACCTCCACCTCCCAGGGCCAAGCAATTCTTCTGCCTCAGCCTCCCAAGTAGCTGGGATTACAGGTGCACACCACCACACCCTAATTTTTTTTGTATGTTTAGCAGAGATGGGCTTTTGCCATGTTGGCCAGGTTGGTCTTAAACTCCTGACCTCAAGTGATCCATCTGCCTTGGCCTCTCAAAGTGCTGGGATCACAGGCATGAGCCACTGTACCTGGTCTGACTGCTGTTTTTAATTTAAGCCATCCTATTATAGTTTTGTTTTGTTTTTTTTTTAAAGATGGGGTTTCACCATGATGGCCAGGCTGGTCTTGAACTCCTGACCTCAGGTGATCCACCCACCTCAGCCTCCCAAAGTGCTAGAATTACAAGCGTGAGCCACCACGCCCAGCCCTATTATAGTTTTAATTAAATTTCTCTGAAGACTAATGATGTAAAGCAACTGTTCACATGCTTATTTCCATCTAGACCTCTTCTTTGGTGAGGTGTCTGTTAAAAATGTTGCACATTTTTAAATTTTGATTGTTTCGTATTGTTGAGTTGGAAACTTTTTATATATTCCAAAAACAAGTCCCTTGCCAGATACGTGTTTTGCAAATGTTTTCTCCATGTTTATAGCTTATCTTTTCAGTTTTATAATGATGACTTCTGAAGAACAAAAGTTTTTAAACTGTGATAAAGTCCAGTTTACCGATTTTATAGTTAATGCTTTTTGTGTCTTATTTTCTTTAATCTTTGCCAAACCCAAGGACACTAAATTTTTCTCCCTTTTTATAGAAGTTTCATAGTTTTAACTTTTATATTTAGGTCTATGATCCAAGTTGGGTTACTTTTGTAAATGATGTGAGGTAAACAGATTGTGGCTCTTTTTGCATATGGATATCCAATTGTTCCAGCACCTTTTGTTAGAAGATTTTCTTTTCCTCATTGAATTGTCTAAACATCTCGGTTAGAAATCAGTCGGCTACATATGTGTGGCTCTATTTCTGGACTCTATTTTTTTCCATTGATCTATTTGCCTTTACATAAATCCCACATTGTCATAATTACTATAACTTTGTAATTAGCCTTGAACTCAAACAGTGTCGATTCTCTAACTTTGTTCAGCTCGTTTTCGCTAGTCTAGATGCTTTAAATTTCCGTATAAATTTTAAAATCAACGTGTACATTTCTACCAAGAAAACTTCTGTGATTATGTTGAATCATAAATCATCTCGGGAAAAACTGATATCTCAATAATACTGAGTGTCCCAATCCATGACATAGTTCTCCATTTATCTAGGTCTTCACAATGATGTTTTGTACATCTTTTGTCAGGTTTATCCCTACATATCCCATATGACTATGTTAAAAACTTGGCTAGGTGCAGTGACTCACGCCTGTAATCCCAGCACTTTGGGAGGCTGAGGCAGATGGATCACGAGGTCAGGAGATTGAGACCATCCTGGCTAACACCGTGAAACCCCATCTCTACTAAAAATACAAAAATTGGCCAGGTGTAGTGGTGCGCACCTGTAGTCTCAGCTACATGGGAGGCTGAGGCAGGAGAATCGCTTGAACGAACCCAGGAGGTAGAGGCTGCAGTGAGTTGAGATCACACCACTGCACTCCAGCCTGGGCAACAGAGCAAGATACTGTCTCAAAAAAAAAAAAAAAAGAAGAAGAAGAAAAGAAAAACTTTAGACAAAATAAAAGTTACAGATTTTATTTGAGCATTAAAGCATTAATGAATTGGGCAGCACTTGAAATCGGAAGAGGTTCATGTAGCTGCACTTTAGCACTACAAGCAGTAGATCTTCATAGTCTGAACACAGAATTAAAGAAATAACTCAAGTGGCTACAGGTAGGCTTTTATTTTGTTTTGTCTTGTCTTGTTTTGTTTCGTTTTGTTTGTATAGAACAGTGTTTTAGCATCTTGACGAACCTGGTCTCGAACTCCTAGCCTCAAGTGACTCTCCTACCTTGGCTTCCCAAAGTGCTGGGATTATAGGCATGAGCCACCATGCTCAGCCACTATTTGTCTTATTTGGGTATGATCTGGTGGAAAGTTCCGAGTTATAAAACTAATGGGCTAACGTGCTATTTGTGATTGGCGGAAGCTTGGTCTCTGTTTTGGCTTTGGCTTTTCAAAATTTATTAGTTACAAAGAATGCCTCTAGGTTAAGTTTCAGTTTGCTTGTGTAAGAGTTCTGGATACAGAAACAATTCCAGACTAATAACTTCCTGCTTATTTTGCTTTAACAGCTATCATGAATGGTATTTCTATTTTAATTACCCATTGTTTGTTGCCAGTGTATAGAAATACCACTGGTTTTTTAACATATCCTACTAGCATCCTGAAAACTCACTAAAATCACTTATTAGTCCCAACAGCATTTTGTCGATTCCTCAGGATTTTTGATACAATCATGCTGTTTGCAAATAAAGGTATACTTCCTTTTTCCTTCCTTTCTAGAATTCTTTTATTTCTTTTAGTTCCATTATTACATTGCCTAGAATCTCCAGTACACTGTTAAATAAAAGTGGTGAGAGTGAATATCTGTCTCTGAACCCAGGGGAAAACATTGTCTTTCACAGATTAGTATAATGTTACCTATATTTTTTCCATAGTTGTCCTTTATCAATTATTTTTTGAGATGGGATCCTGCTATGTTGCCCAGGCTGGTCTCCTGGGCTCAAGATATCCTCCTGCCTCAGCCTCCTGAGTAGCTGGGACTACAGGCATGTACCACCCTGCCTGGCTTATCTGTTCTGAGAAGTTCCCTTTATGCCTTCTTTGCTGAGAAGCTTTATGAATGGATATTGAACGTTATCAAATGCTTTTTCTGCATCTATTGAGATGATTATATGGTTTTTCATTTTTAGTCTATTAGTATGGTGAATTACAGTAACTGATTTTTTATTAAACAAATCTTGCATTTCTGGAATAAACCCCACTTGGCCAAGATGTATTATCCTTTTTATACATTTTTGTTAAATCTGATAAAATTATATTAAGAATTTTACATCTATGTTCAAGAGAGAGATCTGTCTCTAGTTTCCCTTTTTATAATGTTTTGTCTGGTTTTAGTATCAGGGTAATTTCAGCCTCATAGAATGAGTTGTGGAGTATTCCCTACTTTTCACCTTGCTGTAGGTGCTCATATAGAATTGGTATGATTTCTTCCTTAAATGTTTGACAGAATTAATCCGTTAAGTCATATGTTCCTGGAATCTCTTTGTGGGGTCGTTTTTAAGCACAAATTTAATTTTGTTTAACATTTCTTGCAGTGCAGTTCTGTTACTGCTGTGTTCTTTCAACTTATGTATGCCTAAAAAGTTACTGATTCTATTATCATTTTTAAAAGATATTTTTGCCGGTAGAAAGTTTTAGGTTGACAGATTTTCTCTTTCAGCATTTTAAAGATATTTCTCCATTGTCTTCTGGCTTATATCATTTTGGACAAGAAATCTGCTGCTATTCTTATCTTTTTTGCTTTATACTAATGTATCTTTTTTTCCCTCCAGCTGTTTGCAGGCAAGATTTTCTCTTTATCCCTGGTTCTAAGCATTTGATTATGATGCACTTTGTAGGTTTTATAATACCATCATATCAGAGTTAATTTACCCTCTTGGATCTGAATCTGTAGTTTTTATTTTGAACTTTTTTTCTTGTCTTTTTCTTTTTTTTTTTTTTGGTTTCTTTTTTGTTGTCTTGCCCAGGCTGGACTGCCGTGATGCAATCTCAGCTCACTTCAACCTCCACCTCCTGGGTTCAAGGGATTCTCCTGCCTCACCTTCTCAAGTAGCTGGGACTACCGGTGTGCACCACCACACCCAGCTAATTGTTGTATTTTTTAGTAGAGACAGGGTTTCACCCTATGTTGGCCAGGTTGGTCTCGAACTCCTGACCCCACGTGATCTGCCTGCCTTGGCCTCCCAAAGTGCTGGGACAGGCATGAGCCACCACACCCGGTCATTTTGAACTTTTTTCTGGGTCACAATGAGTTCCCTTTCAAGGCTTGCTTTTAGGCTTTGTTAGGTGAGAGCAGTGGTGCTGCTAATTTTTCCTCTCAAGTGATCTTGCCAAGTTCTCTACCCAATGCCCTGAATACTATGGGTTTTGTCTTCACTGTGGCTGGTGGAAAGATAAACTGTTCCTGGCCTGTGTGAACTTTGTGAATCATCTAGGTTCTTTCCCCAAGTGTATGCATCAACCAATACTCAGCTGAAGAGTCTATCAATAACAAACCCCCCTACAAATCTCCAGTGTTCTATGCAGCTCTCTCTCTCTCCAGTCCTCTGCCCTGTGAACTCTAGCCATCTGGGCCTCCCCAGACTCCCAACTTTGTTTCCTCAAGTCAGGGAGCCTTCTGGGCTCTGAGTAGATCCCCTCTCCCTGTTCTGCAGCCTGCAAAGTTTCTCCAGGAAGTAAACTGGTTCATAAGGCTCATTCTGTTTGTTTCCCTCTCTCAGGAACAACTGTCCTAAGCTGCCTATGGTCCAATGTGTAAAAACAGTTACCATACAAACCTAATTTGTCAGTTTTTTTTAATTAGTTTAAGGCAGGAGAGTATTTACTATTTACTAGTCCCTGTTCCTCCATCTTGGTTGGAAGCAGAATCCTAACAACTGATATATTATTGTAGTCCCATGACTTCTTGCCGAAACATTTCCATAAACAGAAAAGATTGAAGACATTAAAGACAACAGGCCCAGCACAGTGGCTCACGCCTGTAATCTCAGCACTTTGGAAGGCCAAGGCAGGCGGATCACCTGAGGTCAGGAGTTCAAGACCAGCCTAACCAACATGGAGAAACTCTATCTCTACTAAAAATACAAAAAAAAAAAAAAAATTAGCCAGGCATGGTGGTGCATGCCTGTAATCCAAGCTACTTAGGAGGCTGAAGCAAGAGAATTGCTTGAACCCGGAAGGCAGAGGTTTCGGTGAGCTGAGATTGAGCCATTGCACTCTAGTCTCAGCAACAAGAGCGAAACTTCACCTCAAAAAAAAAAAAAAAAAAAGAATTAAAGACAATATTGGCCGGGTGTGGTGGCTCAGGCCTGTAATCCAAGCACTTTAGAGGCCAAGGCGGGCGGATCACCTGAGGTTGGGAGTTCAAGACCAGCCTGACCAACATGGTGAAAACCCATCTTTAAAAAAATAAAAAATAAAAAGACAGTATTTTCTGATTTCTATGCATAGCATAACAATGGCATTGCAACAAAACTAAAGAAGAAGACATAACTCAGAAGTCCTTAACTTGGAGCTGGGCACAATAAACCATCAAAACATTCAACCATCTTTGCTATGCATGGTAGCCCATACCTATAATCCCAGCATTTTGAAAGGCCAAGACAGGAAGATCGCTTGAGCCTAGGACTTTAAGACCGGATGGGCAATATAGTGAGACCCCATCTCCACAATAAATTTAAAAATTAGCCAAGTGTGGTGGCATGTGCCTGTGGTTCCATCTGTCAGAGGCATTCAAACCAGAGCAACTCCATCTTTAATAGGGGCTGGGTAAAGTAAGGCTGAGGCCTACTGGGCCCTATTCTCAGAAGGTTAGGCTTTCTCATCCTGTGATTAAGAAAGCCTAACCTTCTGAGAATAGGGCCCAGTAGGTCTCAGCCTTACTGTAGTTCGGCAGAATTGGTATCACAAGATACAGGTCACAAAGACCCTGCTAATAAAATAGGATGCAGTAGAGAAGCCACCAAAACCCACCAAAACCAAGATGGCAATGAAAGTGACCTCTGGTCACCCTCACTGCCCATTATATGCTAATTAACTATAATGTATTAGTACGCTAAAAGACACTCCCACCAGCACAGTTTACAAATGCCATGGCAACCCAGCTGGTACGCTATAGAGTCTAAAAAGGGGAGGAACCCTCAGTTCTGGGAATTGCCAGCCCCTTTCCTAGAAAACTCATGAATAATCCATCCCTTGTTCAGCATGCAATCAAGAAATAACCATAAGAATAGAAAATCAGCAGCCCTCGGGGCTTTTCTGCCTATGGAGTAGCCATTCTTTTGTTTCTTTATTTCTCCAATAAAATTGCTTTTACTTTATCCTATGAACTCACCTGAAATTCTTTCTTGTGTAAGGTCCAAGAACTCTCTTTTGGGGTCTGGATCAGGACTCCTTTTCAGTAGCACAGCTACGTGGAGGTTGAGTGGCAGGATGGCTTGAGCTCAGGAGGTCAAGGCTTTACTGAGCCATGATCATGCTGCTGCATTCCAACCTGGATGATAAAGTGAGACCCTGTCTCAAAAAACAAACAAAAAAAAATCATCTCTTCTTCACCAGTTGAGAGACACAGCAGTCAAATACCTTACTACATGGTCAAAAACAATTAAAAAAACACATGCCCAAAAGAAAGGAAGAAGAACATAGCTATACATGCCCTATTCCTTCTCCCAAATTCACCAAATAACCCACTCCTTATTCCATAAGGAAACAAGAAGCCAGAAGAATGGAAGTTTCTCCCTCTACTCGCTACTCAGCAACCCCCTTTAGAGAGGAAGAAAGACACTTTCAATTGTACAAGGAACACTGCTGTTTTAAATGCATTCAGAATGGAAAAGGAAGTTTCAGTCATCAGGAAATAAACTTCCAAAACAACTCTCCAACTGTAAAAAAAAAAAGAAAGAAAGAAAGAAAAGAAAAGAGAAAACTGAGGGAAATGTGGAAAATAACAATGTTCAGACATTGGACAACAGGCAGCGCAGGACTGTAATTTCTGTGAGAAGGGAAACATTTAAGATCTACTATTAAGTTGATGCAAAAGTAATTGTGGTTTTTGTCATTACTTTCCATTGTAAAACCCGCAATTACTTTTCCACCAACTTTTATCACCCAGGCCTTCTTCCTGGAAGCAAATTCTGGACTGCAATGTGGATAAGTGGAATCCAAACAGAGCCAGGCAACCTCACTGAGCTGAGGAGAACAAAAGAGAAGTTCAGGATGGCCAAGGCAGCTAGATTTCTCAGGAGTGGAGAGAGCTATGCAAACAGATCTGCAGAATATAAAAAGTACTCCTACAACTCAATAAAAAGAAGTCAAACACTCCAATTCAAATATAGGCCAAAAAATTACACATGTAGGCCAAGCGCAGTGGCTCATGCCTGTAATTCCAGCACTTTGGGAGGCCGAGGCGGGCAGATTGCCTGAGGTCAGGAGTTGGAGACCAGCCTGGCCAATATGGTGAACCCCTTCTCTACTAAAAATACAAAAAATTAGCTGGGTGTGGTGGCATGTGCCTGTAGTCCCAGCTGCTTGGAGGCTGAGGCAAGAGAATTACTTGAACCTGGGAGGCGGAGGTTGCAGTGAGACAAGATCACACCACTGCACTCCAGCCTGGGTGATAGAGCAAGACAACATCTAAAAAAAAAAAAATTACACACATACTTCACCACGAAAGATATATGAATAGCCAATAGGCACATGAAAAAATGCTCAACATCACTAGTCATCAGGAAAATGCAAGTTAGACCACATTGAGATGTCAAGTCACTTCATAGTCATATAAATGGCTAAAATATATGAACATGGTGGCTCACACCTGTAATCCCAGCACTTTGGGAGGCTGAGGTGGGCAGATCACAAGGTCAGGAGTTTGAGACCAGCCTGACCAAAATGGTGAAACCCTGTCTCTACTAAAAATACAAAAAAGAAAATTTAGCTGGATACAGTGGTAGGCTCCTGTAATCCTAGCTACTCGGGAGGCTGAGGCAGAATTGCTTGAACCCAGGAGGCCAAAGGTGCAGTGAGCCAAGATTACGCCACTACACTCCAGCCTGGTGACAGAGCAAGACTCAGTTTCAAAAAATAAATAAATAATAAAATAATAAATGGCTGAAATGTAAAAGACTGGTCATACAAGGATGTTGGCAAGAATGTGAAATAACTGGAACGCTCATCCACTGGTGGTAGAAATGTAAAAGTTGGAAACACTTTGAAAAACAATTTGACAGTTTCTGATAAAGTTAAATATATGACCCAGCAATTCCACTTCTGGGTATTTACCCAAGAGATATAAAAGTATATTTCCCCTCACTATACACAAATGTTCATGGCAGCTTTCTTTATAACAGCCAAAAACTGGAAACAACACAAATGTTCATCAACAGGTGAATGAATAAGCAAACTGTGCTTATACATACAATGCAATACTGTTCAGTATTAAAAAGGAATGAACTCGGTCGGGCATGGTGGCTCATGCCTATAATCCAGCACTTTAGGAGGCCAAGGTGGGTGGATCATGAGACTATCCTAGCCAACAAGGTGAAACCTCATCTTTACTAATTACAAAAATTAGCTGAGTGTGGTGGCACGTGCCTGTAATCGCAGCTACTCGGGAGGCTGAGGCACGAAAAACCCAGGAGGTAGAGGCCGTGTTGAGTCGAGATCACACCACTGCACTCCAGCCCTGGCAACAGAGGGAGACTCTGTCTCAAAAAAAAAAAAGGAATAAACTATTGGCACACTACCAGGTGGATGAATCTCAAAACATTTTGCTGAGCAAAAGAAGCCAGACACAAAAGACGATATACTGTATGATACCATTCATTTGAAACTCCAGAAAAGACAAATCAACTGCCTAGGATAGAAGATGAGAATTGGCTGGGGCGCAGTACTAGGGAATTGCTGGGGTGGGAGAGCCAGGAAATGAAAATGTTCTATACAATGGTTATGTGGTATAAAAATTTGTCAGAGTTGCACCACTTTGGGAGGCCGGGGCAGGTGGATCACCTGAGGTCAGGAGTTTGAGACCAGCCTGGCCAATATAGTGAAACCCTGTCTCTACTAAAAATATAAAAATTAACCGGGCATGGTGGCTCACACCTGTAGTACCAGCTAGTCAGAAGGCTGAGGCAGGAAAATCTCTTGAACCCAGGAGGCAGACATTGCAGTGAGCCGAGATCACACCACTGCACTCCAGCCTGGGCAATACAGTGAGACTCTGTTTAAAAAAATAATAATTGTCAGAGCTTGTCAAAATGCACCCCCAAAATCGATGCATTTTATTGCATATGCTAAACCCTAATAAAGTTTTACTCAGGTGCAGAACCGTGGTCAGCTAGCTAGTCAGGATTCCCACCTAAGGCCTTGACTCTTGTGAAAAAACACAAAGCTAACGCAACATTTGGGAAATTACGCACAATAGCAATGACAGTGAGGGTCCAGGGAGGAATGGAAACACCCAAGTAACACTCCAGGGGCGTCCTAGCCTGTTTCCCGGCCTCCCTCAGCTCCTGCCCATTTCTGAGCCAGATTCTCTGACCTCCGCATCAATTCCATGAGCAACCCATTACCCTTCCATGATTTTTCTACAGCTTACATTAGCCGCAGTCTGCTTCTGTTGTTCACACGGAACAACCCTGACTAATACGGCCATTCTGTCACCACTCAGCCTAAGAGGCTTCACCGGCGTCGGTGTTCCCTGTGCTTCCAGGTTATAGCTCTTTTTGTTTGTTTTGTTTTTGTTTTGGGGGGTCAAGCTGTTCTTTATTTCAGGGAGAGGGCAGGGACGAGGGCTCAGTCTTTCTTGGCAGCGCCTTTCCTCATGGCGGCAGGGACATTGCTCAGCTCCTCCCGCTTCCTCCTGGCGCAGCTGTGTCCCCACCCTTCTTTTAACTTGAGGGCCCGTTTGTCCTTGGAGTCCTTCAGTAACTCCACGGCGCACCGCTCATACGGGGCGAAGCCGCACACCTCCCCGACCATGTCCCGCACGAACCCGGTGTGTTTGGTCGGACGCCCGCGGAGACGGCTGTGCCTGGGTTTGCTCACGTTCTTGGTTACCTTGTGGCCTTTGTTGAGGCCCACAGCCGCAGGGTAGCAAAGAGCCATGGCTTCTGCTCTCCAATGGCGGCCGTGGCGGAAGGGCTGGCGGCCCGCGGAACTCTGGGATATCTCTTTTGTTTTCTTTTTTGAGAGAGAATTTCCCACTGCTGCCCAGGCTGGAGTGCAGTGGCGCGATCCACCTCCACCTCCTGAGTTCAGGCAATTCTCTTGCCTCGGCCTCCCGAATATCTGGGATTACAGGTGCCCGCCACCATGCCCAGGTAATTTTTTGTATTTTTAGTAGAGACAGGGTTTCACTATGTTGGCGAGGCTGGTCTCAGACTCCTGACCTCATCATGATCCACATGCCTCAGCCTCCCAAAGTGCTGGGATTACAGGCATGAACCATCGAGCCCAGCCTAGGTTACGGCTCTTATGATGGACGTATTAGCCAGGAGTCTTTCAGTTGCAAGTGACACAAAACTCTAACTTGCTTAAGCAAAAAAAAAAAAAAAAAAAAAAAAATACACACACACACACATACACACACAGATTTGCTGGCTTCCATGATTCAGGCACCTGACATCATCATGGATCCAGGTTCTTTCAACCCTCTCCCAGCAGGTCAATGACTCCCCTCATGACAGCAAGAGGGCTGCCAGGGCTACAGGCATCACCCCTCACACAGCATCCAAAGGCAGAAAAGGATATCAGTCCTCACACATCTGTTTGGAAGAGCAAGACATCTCTTCTGAAGACCTTTCCCAAAAGCCACCTCCCCCACAATGGGCTTCCTGCCACTTTTCTTGGCTAGAATTGTGTTACATTACAGATATAAGTGACAGCCTTGGGCTGCCATAACAAAACACCACAGACTGGGTGGCTGAAAACCACAGAAATGTATTTTCTCACAGTTCTGGAGGCTAGAAGTCCACAATCAAGCTGTCAGCAGGTTTGGTTTCTCCTGAGGCCTCTCTTTGGCTTGCAGATGGCCGTCTTCCCACTGTCCTCATATGGCCTTTCCTCTGTGCACGTGCGTCCCACCCTGCTGCTGTCACTCTTCTTGTAAGGACACCAGTCACACTGGATTAGGGCCCCACCCCATGACTTTATTTAACCTTAATTACCTCCTTAAAGGCCCTATGTCCAAATATAGTTACATTGGGGGTTAGGGCTTCAACGTATGAATGAGGGGGACAATTCAGTCCATAACTGGGGCCAAGATGTCAGAATACCTGGTTTCACCTGGGCCCTGTTCATGGTGCAGACCCCAGTATGCCCAGACCCTTGAAGAATGTTATAACGGCCCATTCTGATGGCTGTTTATTGTGTCACATATATAAGTACAATTCTGGGAAGGGGGAAAAAATGAGAGTGGATTAGAGAGGATATTATAATGAGAAAAGACTCTGGGCGACATGGCTCATGCCTGTAATCCCAGCACTTTGAGGGGCCAAGGAGGGCGGATCAGGAAGTCAGGAGATCGAGACCATCCTGGCCAACATGGTGAAACCTGGTCTCTACTAAAATAACAAAAATTAGCTGGGCCTGGTGGTGTGGGCCTGTAATCCCAGCTACTCAGGAGGCTGAGGCAGGAGAATTGCTTGAACCCAGGAGGCGGAGGTTGCAGTGAGCCAAGATCACACCACTGCGCTCCAAACTGGGCAACCAAGCGAGACTCTGTCTCAAAAAAAAACAATTCAAGAAAAGAGACCCTGCTAACACAAACCTCTAACAAAGAATTCCTCCTTCAAGAGGTTAAGCTGTGGCCTGGCCCTTGTCAAGCGCTGAAGGCCCAGGCTCCAGGATTCACGCAGAGGGGATGCTCACAGGTTAGGGGATGCTGAGGCCCACACCCCATGGCATTTCTGCATGGGCTCTTCAGAGTCTCCCCAGTTCAGTCTGGCTCAGAGAGGTAGGACCCAGCCCTGAGAAGGAAAGCTCAGATCAGGCTTCATGCTCACACCCCCTTCACCCTCGGTGCTTCCCCTTCACCCTCGGTGCTTCCCCTTCCTCCCCACCTGTTCCAGGGTGGTAGAGAGACTCACACATGTCCCTCCTTCAGAGGAAGGGCCTTTCCTCTGCCTGATCCAACTTTACTTGCCCATTGGACCTCCTGGAACAGACCATTGACCAGATGAGTCTTATAATTAAATGTCCTACTCTCGAGTCAGTTTAACTTGGTGCTTCAAAAGACGTTATTAAAAAAAAAAAAAAACAACTACTGTCTGGGCGTGGTGGCTCATGCCTGTGATCCTAGCACTTTGGGAGGCCGAGGTGGGCGGATCACCTGAGGTCAGGGGTTTGAGACCAGCCTGGCCAATGTGGTAAAACCCCCATCTCTACTAAAAATACAAAAATCAGCCAGGCATGGTAGTGGGTGCCTATAATCTCAGCTACTAGGAAGGCTGAGAGAGGAGAATCACTTGAACCTGGGAGGCAGAGGTTGCAGTGAGCTGAGATTGTGCCATTACACTTCAGCCTGCTCAACAAGAGTGAAACTGTGTCTCAAAAACAAAAAACTACTGCTGGCCATCAGGAGGCCTAGGACTATAGCAGACCCAGAAATTGATGAGTGCAGGAGACAAAGGCAGCCTCTCTCTTCCCACTGCACGGGAAGAGACAGATTGCTCGAGTGGGAGACCCAGCTCCCCAGCCACTTGACCAGGCCCAGTTCCATGGCTTTCAATGACTTCCTACAGCAAATGGGGGGTGTCAGCCACTTCCAGCAGATCCAAGTCACCCTGGTGGTCCTCTGCCTGCTCCTCCTATGTTTGCACACTACTCTACAAAACTTCACTGACACTGCCTCTCCCCACCCAACCCCTGCCGCCCCTACCTGCCAATGCCAACCTCAAGAAGAACAGGTGGCTGGAGGCTTGGCTGTCCCAAGACTGGCAGGTGTGGCCTCAGTCCTGCCTCCACTTCATCTCCTCCCAATGGGGACCACCTTTTCCTAATGGCACAGAGGCCAACAACATGGGGCCATAGAGCCCTGCACCAATGGCTGAATTTATGACAACAGTACCTTCCCGATGACCGCCGTGACTGAAGTGAGGATAGCTGGGCCCTCTGCCCCCTTCCAATCCCTGTGCACTCATCTTACCATCCCACCTACAGACACAGACTGTGCAACCTTGACCCAAATTTGTCTGAATTTGGGAAGACCCTGGAGCTTGGAAGAGTTTTACCCAGGATGGAGCTCAGGATCGGAGCTTCCTGGTGGAGGAGACATGAAGTCCTTGCAGAGAGCTGCTCCCTGCTGCCCAACCCCCACCAGAGAAAGACACTGCTATAGGAGTTTAATGTTCCACTTCATTTTCTCAAAATGTCAAAAGACCCTGAGGGATAAGACAATTCCATAGGTGAAGAGGTGATACAGAGAAAGGGAGAGAGGAGTGCAGGTGATGAGGGCAGAGGGGACATTCCTGAGCAGGGGATTCTGGACTCAGAGTCTTAGAAACAGAGTCTTTGCTGACTTTATCTAGAAATAGCTCTTAGCAGCTGGGGCCAGGAGATGGAGAGCAGCCAAGGAACTAAGACAAGAAAGAGAAGATGGTTATGTGGGGGATGGGGGGGATCCTTTCATCTCTAGTGATTTAACACCCCTCCCCCTAAACATACACACACACATGCAATTGTAGTCACCCTGGCCTGCTGAGTGGTTCATCAGGCTGCATTCTGTACTAGCAGCTGTCACACTGATCATGTTCTCAACATCTGTTCTAGTCAATGGTCTTTTGGTCACAAAGAAGAGAAGCCCCGTCGAATCGGCTCTTGGGAAAAGGGGGCATAACTACAAGGGTACAGCGATTACAGGGAATTCAAGAACAGGAAACAATGTGTATTCAGGCCTCATGGACACTGGAACCAGGAGCTGGAGCACAAGAGGCATCTCTGTATGCTGACTCCATTCGTCGCTCCTACTTAAATCAGTCTCATCTGTGTGCTCTTCTTAAGCGATGACTACCAGTCCCAGCTCTGAGTCATTGTTTCTCAGATTTAGAGCCCACCAGCAACCAGAACATTTCTGCCTATCTCAATTCAAATTCCCGGAGCAGGCTCTGACTGGCTTAGTGCCTCATATTGATGCGCCTCACCCTCCCCACTTAAGTCAGGTGTGTCACACTTCGTCTTATCAGTGTGCCAAAGGGAAGTGCAGAGAGATTTTGCAGCCTATTGTCCATTGGTTACAGCTGTGCAAAGAAAAGGTGCCC